>NC_069784.1:932500-1241666 GCF_027406575.1 Nycticebus coucang | reverse complement strand
GCTACATTTTATTTGAAAGATTTCTATTTCAATATGTCCCATATAAAATGGGCCATTTGTCTAAGGGACATCAAAGCTCCTGCAAGTGTCCTGGGGGCAAAACCAACAGGGGGATCTGATGTGGCCAAACCTTCCAGAACTCTCAAGTTTGAAGAGAAGCTACAGTCCAAGAAAGACAAGAAAATTGTTATGAAGCCACATGAATGCCCTGACTCAGTCCTAGAGACAAAAAAGTGACTCTGAGCAAGTTACTCTCATCGTATCAAACAGATCACAGTGACGGGAGCTTCACGGCATGTTCTGAGGGTCGGATGACATAGCCAGCAGCTCCCAGCCCCAGACAAAGGCTGTCTAGTGGTGTGTGGAAGCATTTTGGGTTGTCACAGCTGGGAAGAGAGCTGTCAGCGGGGGATAAGGAAGCTGCTAAAAATCTCACAACACACAAGACAGCTCCCCAACAACAAGAAACCATGTGGCCTAAAATGTCAATACATGGAGGTGGAAAAACGGCAACGTGGAAATTTAAGAGCCCCCCATTTACACTTGTCTGTTACACTTACATGAAAAGGTGGTACTTTTTAGGCACTGAAGTAGCAAATTAATTAAATGGAAAGTAATTGTTTAAAAAAGTAATAGTAATTTTAGAATGTAATTCTTTATGACAAAGTCTTACCCATTAATGTAATAGTTGAGAACACAGGCTTTGGACAGACATCTGGGTTTGAATCCCGCCTCTGTGTAACGCTGAACAAAATACTCAAAGACTCTTTGAGCCTCTCGTTTTCCTTACCTGTGAAGTGAAAATAAAAATATCTACTTCATGTTTATTGAGGCAAAGTAAAGGAGATAAGTGATGTGTGTGCCTGGAACATAATAAAATATTCTGTAAGTATTTTGCAGTTTTAACATTGAATCTTTAGCAGGAACAGAGAAAGTACAGACTTTGGTGAAATAAATGCTCTGTCCCACCATATGAATTTAAGCGCATTACTTGGCTGAGGCTTTATATTTTGATCATCAATATTAAGTACAACACTGCTTTCATCAGGAGGTGATAGAATTAAATGAGAGAGCATTCTTAGGTAATTAGTTACCTTCCCCCAGAAGGAAAAAGCAAAATCTTTATAAAGGTACTGAGGTTGAAATAAAGAGCAAAAATTGCCTTTGCTAGAACAGAAAGTGTGGACTGGGGCTTTCTGGAAGACACAGTGATTCACGAACACTCCACCTGCATCTGAAAGGGAGTCGCACATGTCATCCCCCGCTCACCACCCACTGGCTTGCAACGTCGCTGTGTCTTGTCTGGGCAGAAAGAGAGGACAGCCCTTGGCTCCAGTTACCGGAAGAATAAAAACTGAATTCCTAAACTAAAACGTTAACTGCATCTTATGAGTTCCGAAAAGATCCACAGCAGAAACTACTGGTGAGCGAGCTAAGCACGGGGCTGATTTATCAGAACATTTTTTCTGTTCTACCTCTTAAGACATTAGTCATGTTTTTCTGAGCATCTGGGAATCACTGTTTCTCGGGCTATAATACCAGAGATGAAATTACTTATTCAGTGAGTGACTTCCTAGCCAAAACAGATGATCTCTAAAAGTATAATAAATGCTATTTCAGAAAGTACAGTTTAAATTTCAGTGAAAACAAGAAAATAATCACGAATCACCATATTCCAAGCTCTTTAATGTTAAACTCTTTTTAAATATCCTGTGCCACATGCACAAGGTGGTTTCCCAGCCAGTGAAGGCAGGTTTAGGTCACCTCCTTGCCTCTAATATTTCTGTATGAAAACTGTGTCCATAAACAAATGAAATATAAAATATTACACATATAACTTTGCTAGTCTAAATGACATAGTAAATGTATTTCCCATTAGAAATTACATGTTTGTTGACATGTGGCAAAAGTGATGATATTATGGCAAGTCTGTAAGGGTGTCTTCCGAAGTCATTTTGCATTTTTAAATGCCAAATATATATCCACATACTTAACGGCAGATTCAAAGTCAGTTCCACTTTCTCTTACAACCTATACATATCCTAAAGGCCTGACCTGTCTGTCAAAAAATGAGCTACTTCCTAAGTTGTCTTTTTCTGGGAAATAGAGAATAACTACAATTATGAAGTAGAAAGATTCAGCAGATTCTGTGTCCCTCTATCCACAAATCAGCCACAGCTAGAAAGGTGCTAGTCGTTATCAACTACATGATACATGCAGAAACCTTTTAGATTTCCTGCACATATTTCCAACACTGTCCAATGCTGTTCACATTCCCAAACATGACACTTGTCAGGTCTCACCGTACCAGGACTCCACAAATTTCAGTGAAAACTCCTGAAACTCACATTCAACACCCTCAGAGCTCACGGTGTGACCTCAGCCCACCTTGACAAGCATCCCTCGTATCTTTCCTCTGCAGACGATTCTTAGAGCTGCTGTCCTCTCCCTGTGCCACTTGTGTCTGGCGCTCTTCCACCTGTTTGTGGACAACCCTCTTTGCTGTCCACCAACTCAAAACCCCACTTACATGTCACCTATTTATTCCCCTACACCCCCATCTATGGGGCTAGACGAGGACCCCACAATCTAAGAGCTGCAGCTCTGTATTCAAACACACACGATAAGTATACTCGGTAAACTTTTTCTGGAAAGAAACTGATGTTAGAAAGTTTTTAAGGGCATAGCTCTTAACTCAGCAATTAAAAACATTTGTTTTAGGATGCTTATTAAAGCATTGGTAAATTCCAATAGTTAAAATGGAATAAATTTGAATATTCATCATTGGAGAATGGATTAACAGAAGATTAGTACATTAATTCAATAGAGTATGATTCAGCTCCTCATAAAGATGCTGGAATTTCATTTTGGATTCCGTTTTGAATAAGTAAATTGAGTTTTAGACAGCAGGTATGCTATGATTGTGGCTCTATGCAGAGGCACAGCTGGGAAAATGTTTCTCCTTCTTCTGAACACTGTTCAGGCCCCTGGGAAGGTGCCTGAACCACAAGTGGGGGGCTCCATGTTTTCATCAGCTCCCAGCCAGGTGGGTCTTCCGGGAGACGTGCTGGTTTTAGAGGAACCCCAGGGATGTTTGGCATCTCTACGCCACTTTGAGAAAATTCAAATTCTTCTTTACCTTGCAATTGAGGCACTGATTATTCATATAACGATATTAAGGTATTAAAGAAAATTTCTTTTTAAAAGATAAGAAATTTTTAGAGCATTATGGTTCAACATCTAACTGCCACAACCATTTTCAACGTCCTGCAGCTCTGATACCAGGATGCATCTCACAGTCGACACGGCTGTAATGAGGCAGCTGTCATGACCTGCACTTTCAGAGAAACTTGCAGAATGAATGTTAGTTTGGTTGGAAGAAAATCTAAGCCGCAACAACAAGGCTCTTTTAACACCCAGAAATCATCCACTTGTGAGGAAGGGACAGGAGCAGTGGAGAATCAAGTGTGTTTCAACATCCTCATAGCAAGAATCACAAGGAGGTTTGATGGCTGTAATGACTAAGTATCTTTTCAGGGCCAGCACTGCTGCAGTGGGACTGCAGGACTAAACACAGACAGAATGACCAGGGATTCTGAAGTGAATTAAAAATCCAGAGTTGTGAATAAGTTTTTAGAATAACTCATCCTATTTATTTTAATGTGTGTTCCTTTCTATGTATTCATAGGAGAAGAACATGATACATTTCATGTTTGTCTAAATACAGTCTCTTAAAAAAATTAATTTTCTAAATGATAAGAAAACATTGTTTCTAGTTTGATTGCTAGTATTTTTTTAGTGATGCATAAAATAATAGTGTATCTTACAATCAAAAGCAGATTGGATTATATGCAATATCTAATACTTTCTAGCACTTGAAGCCCTAGAAAAACAGAACCAAGAAAACCAAATGAAATAATTTATAGTATTTTATGAAATCCAAGACTCCCTGATGTTGGCACTTTTTTATCATATCAGAAAGTGCCAATGGAATGTGTTTTATACTACCACATCCTTGCTGCTACCTGGCTATCATAAGACACCATCAATTGAAGATGCATTCTGATTTGCTAATTTGAGATGTTAAATTGTGGGGGAAATTGACTTTAGAATTCATAAAACTGGTAATACGAGGAAAACTTCCAGAGGTGAAAGACAAGTACAGTATCTACTAAGTTCCCCCACAACATATTAGAAATGACCTGCACAAAACAGATCACCTTGAAATTTTGAAATTCCAAGGATAATGAGGTGGTGCAGGAAACCTCAAATGAGAAAAGTTCACATTTAAAGAAACGAACTTCAAAATAGCATCAAACTTCTCAAAGGCTGAGCAAGAGCAAAAAGACAAAGAAACACACCTCCAACATTCTGAGGGAAAATGACTTCCTAGGATTCCACATCCAGAAAAACTACCCATAAGGTGCAAAACAGAAGAAACATTCACAGACACAAAACATTTCCAAAGTTCTGGGCGGCACCTGTGGCTCAAGGAGTATGGCACCGGCCCCACATACCGGAGGTGGCAGGTTCAAACCCAGCTGCAGCCAAAAACTGCAAAAAAAAGAAAACATTTCCAAAGTTTTGCTTTCAACACTCTTTCTTAGGAAGATATTGGAAGATATGTTTCATCAGTCAAAATGCAGGATTAAACCAAGAAACAATAAGATATGGAAATCAGGATATAAGGAATCCAAAAGAGGAAAGGGGTAAAAAAAGTCTGCCGAATGGTTGTGCTGAAGATGCCGTTACCTGTCTGCCCAGACCTCTTTCCGGTTCTTCACAGACACAGCTAGACGGAGCCGGGAGGGATGGAGCCCCTTCCAGGACATCATAAAATCCTGCTGCTCTCCCTCCTCTGCACTCCGACTCGGTGGAGTTAATGATGACAACTTTGGAACTTACGTACTGAAAACAGAAGTGCCCCATAAATATGTACAAGTATTATGTACCAATAAAAGATATAAAAATAAAATGTATGAATTAAGAAATGTGAAAAAAATCACACCTCTACTCTCAATTAGGTTTATGAAGTGCCAGCCTGTCCTTCCAAACAGCAGATCCCAGCTCCTCCTCCCCCTCCCAGCCCACTGGAGCAGCTTAGAATTGTTACACAACCAAGAAATATATTTCTGTTCTGCACAGTGGGAAAAGTCTCCATTTGGAAAATGACAACTGGGCCTCCAGTGGTGTTTGGCAGCTACAACTCCCCAGTTGCCCCCTTAATCTCTCCCATATCTGCTCTAAGGAAGTTCCTACTCTCTGATTATTGCTGCCAGAGCTGCCACCACCGTGGTCTGGGCCAGGGATACATCTTCCCACCCAGAGCACCTGCCTCCATTTGACTTTCCCCCTTAATTCTCATAACACAGCCAAGATTTGGGGTAATGCAAAAAGAGATAAAATAATCCAGACGGTGTGATCTGCGTGCGGAGTATTTAACTGCCCGACTTTGCTCCATTTTAGCTACTGATCTGCATACACCTGTGAGCCCAGGCCTAAGCGTTTAACTTCAGCACATCACCCAAGAGAACAAGGCACAGAGAAAAGCAAAGCTTTCTTCCTGTATCTATTTCCCTCTCCACATGACGGTCTCGTGGCTAACCACCCGTCACCATAAAGCTGACATGGAGACCCAGCATTTTTCCCACAGAGCTGTGACTTTCCCCCATGACCTCAACTGCACAAGTGCCTTAAGTCTAGAAAGACTAAAGAGGAAAATGACTTAGTTTAAAAGACATTTCTTTGCACAGAGCAATTAAATAATTTCCCTAGCTTTGCGGACAAACTGGCAGCAAAACTGAGACATGAGCCTGCTCTCCAGCGCAGAGTCCACTGAGATCACCGTATCGGGCTGTGCATCTTCCTCGAGACCACCATGCCGAAAACACAGCACTCGGGTCAGAAAGAAGGAACAATTCCTGTCTCACACTGACTTTCAAGGAATAAAGCCTCGTGACCAAACAGATAACAAAAACTTCATCGACAACATGACAAAAGCCCTCCCTGCAGGTTTTTATGAGTCAAGCCTCAGTATTCCAAGGCATGGCCACTGGGAGCTCCATTCTACGTGGAGAATTTGTGCCCAATACTGAAATCCTACCTTGTAATCAGAGTTTTCCCAGTTTACTAACCATTTAAGAGACCTGACAGACTTCCTGTACTGGGGAAATCTATAACTATGCTGCCTAATTCAGGGAAAACTCCCCTTAGAATCCCTCCCTACACATTCTCCTGCTCTCCCAAAGAGGCCTACTTTGATTTTCTAGTGTAGGAACACAGGGACGATGGACGCGCTGTTATTTACTGCTCCCTTTGAAAGCAGTGACATTGAAGACCACTCCCCAAATTCCTGGACATAACACTCACTTTTGGAAACGATCACCCATTGTTTTGTTTTCACATTAATAACGCTATTTATAGAATGTGTTTGGCATTTTCTTTCGGACTGGAATAATGCACTTCACAGCCATTATTTCATTTATCCTTGTAATACCCCTCTGAAGTGTGGCAAGAACAGTTGCCTCACCCTATTTTAATGAGAAAAAATTTAACTAGAAAAGACCCATTATCCTTCTTGATGTGGATAAACAGCTTCTCAGCAGAGTGCCTGCCTCAACTGGAGAATAAACCACAATTACTTAGGCTGTATCTGTCAATACGCTAAATGAGAACGGCAAGTAGGAATGCTAGGATTTGGCCAATTTTATTCTTTTTTAAAATAAATATCTGTTCTTGGTTAATATTTGTATATATATCATTAAAAATCGGGGGACAAAAGAAAATCCCAAAATATATGGATGCAAATATAAGCAAAAAAAAAAAGCACAGTTTTTCCTAAATGCATAGTACCTTCCATTGTCACTGTGTGATTTCTCAGAGCTTCACACTTACACGTCTTTATTCATTTAGCAGGAAATGATGACTATTTTTACCAATAATTAACTAAACACCAATGACTATAAAGATAGGCTTTCAATTGCCTATGTCAGTCAGCTATCTTGACATAAAGTGAAGATACAATTAGGTTACATCGTTCATGTTTGTTAGGTAGGCTCCAAGTTGTAGCTGCGCCCTCATATAAACTGACAGTTGATTATAACAATTTTTTGATAAAAAACTTAAGGATTGTACCTTCTGGAATGTTAATAAAATAATAATGATTAACCATTTTTATGGTCATATTTAAAGAAATATTCAGATTGCAAATATGCAAGACAACACTTACAAATATTTGAGAAGCTTAGAAATATTTTTCCTATGCAAGAACAATGGTGATGGCCTGCCTCAGATCTATTTTCACCTTTTAATTACATAATGGAATCCTGGTGTTTCGGGGAGGTACCAATTTTCTCTGATTCAAATTTAAAAAACAAAACCCTTCTACTTCTGAGACCTTCCCTTCACTTAGGGATGGTCAATAGAATTCTGGTCAATAGGTATTAGTAGATGTCTACCAGATGCATTTTCCCAGGAAGATATTACTTTTCTTATTACAGAAGGCTTGCGTGGCCCTCGGGCACCTTCACCTGGCCCCGCTTCCTGCCTGTGGTGCAGGTGCCTGCCTGGTTGCTGTCTTTTCACCAAGAGAGCCAAAAGAAAGAAGGAGCCAGAATTCTTTATAACATCCTGGCTCATGAAGGACCATCTCATCTCCCCCCAGACACCTTACAGCAGGTCAAGAATAAGCTTCCCTGATAACATCCTCACTTATGAAGGACCATCTCATCTCCCTCCAGTCTTGGAGCATCTCCATCCAGACACCTTCCAGCATGTGAAGAATAAGCTCCTTACTTGGAGCATTGTGTGTCAAACTTTGTATCACTCCCAAATCAATGCAATTCTAGCTGATACAATATCATCAGTCCATCCCAATTGTATCTTTCTTTTTCTCTTATTATAGGCTTAATGCAAAACTTAACAGCCTGAACTTAAGCCAGGCAAATCCAAATGGGAAGTGTGTAGGTCTGCATCACACACAAAAAAATGTTTTCCATTTTTTATATCCACTAACTGCAAATGGCTATCCTTCATTAACCTTTAAATTCCTCCTTTTAAAGGATTTCTCAGTTGTGAAAAAGTGTGAAGTCAGAAGAAATCTGCTGGAAACAGACTTACACCAAACAGTAGAGAGGGTGGCCCTCTCTGCGACACCCTCTGCCTAAGAGCCACACCAGGAAAATGTGTTTTTGGGGATTCATTGGTATTCTCCTGCTGTATACCCATCTCACCAGAGACTACAGCTAAGTAGGAGGTGTGACTCACAGAAGCACAGTGCTCCCCATGTAAATTTCACCCATTGAATAAAATCTGAAATACTCTCTAACCAATACAAGAACTGAGAGTCTCATGCTTCTTTCATCAAGAAATGAGCAATAAAATAAAAATTTAGCAAATTATCCAAAATTTTTACAGCCAAGCTTCTTCAGAATATTTGTGAAAACAAATCTAAATTTTTCAGTTGAAGGTCAGTAACTACAAAGATCTGTAGTTGGTAATTTTATCCTTCAAAAACATAAAATATAAAGCCTTAACAATTACTTTATATTATTCAGTTGGGAATGTGCTTGGCTGGGAAACAGAAAACCTAATGAATAGTGGAAGAAACAATTAAGGGGTTTATTTTTTCTCAGGGCACAGTAAGTCTGGGGCAGGCAGTGCAGGCGCATTGTGAAGAAGTCATGAGGAGCTGGCTGCATCTGTGTATCCACCGCACCATCTTAGCATGTGGACTTACCCACCATCTTAGCACTTGGACTTACCCACCATCTTAGCACTTGGACTTACCCACCATCTTAGCATGTGGATTTATCCACCATCTTAGCACTTGGATTTACCCACCATCTTAGCATGCGGATTCACCCACCATCTTAACACTTGGACTTACCCACCATCTTAGCATTTGGATTTACCCACCATCTTAGCACTTGGACTTGCCCACCATCTTAGCATTTGGATTTACCACCATCTTAACACTTGGATTTATGCTTTATACTCCCAAGGCAGTTGCATACCTTAAAGCATCATCCATATTCTATAGAAAAAGAAATGGTAAGAATCAAGGGCAAGAGACTTCTTTTACAGAAGCTCTGTGTTTTTGCTCAATAAGGGAAGTACTCTCCAGAAACCCTCATCTAATCCTTGTCATATGGGATATGGGCCACTCCTAGCTTCGAGGGAAGCTGGAAAATTGAATATTTTGCTTTCCAACTTGTGTAGCAGATGATGAAAGAGAAAGGGGGTGCAGTGACATTGAATTTGCCCATCTACAGCGCAGACCTAGTGCCGTTCACTTCAGCAGCATCACCACCGTCATCCTCTCTGTCAGCAGAGTGTTTGTTCCCCCAGATGGGCTGGGTGCAGAACTCACAGAGTTGGGTGATCTTAACCCAAGCATGGCCTCTCTTACTGATGCAAATTTCTCACCATTTCAGGACATTATACTACTTCTAATTCAAAAATTAATTTCTTAAAGAGCTTTCTTATGAATAATATTTAATTACTTGGGCCTATCACAAGATTCCCTTAATATTTTATTAAATAATATCCAGTAATCTGAAGTTTGACCAAATGATAATGCTGGAAAAATTTTAGAGATTATTAAAACCCGAAGTCTTCCTTCACACCTCACAGGCTTACACAGAGCATCCTACTCCCCTGATTTATTATGCGATAGCACTGGTACTTAGGGCTCCTGAAGGTGACCTAAGGGTGTCCTCAAGACAAAAGTCCTAGAAAGTCCTTTCTAGGTTAAAGCACTAGAAGAAAGCTGCATCATTCTATTATTTCTTTTTGAACAGCCTTCCCATTTATTTTTCTGCACAGAGTCTTTCACTCTGGTATTCACCATGACACTGCAGAACAGTTCAGCTTTATGTCTCATCCAGAGAGCTCTGGCCCTAGAGAACCACACAGCCGCCTCCCTAAGTACACAGAGGCAGCCCCCTTAAAAGCAATTTTAAGACTGGCCTCACTTCCTGACCTCTGAACTCAGAGACATCATCTTACAGTCTTAAATTACGTTGATCCCGACATAAAAACAGGAGTATGGTTTTGTTTTACCCTCAAAAAAAAAATCCCTCAGTAAACACAGCAAATGCCTCTGTGAGCTTTCTTTCCTCAGGCCCTGACATTTGCCATGGGTGAAATGGTTTTAAATGACCACAGTATCAGGCTTATGTGGCAGAGAAAGGGAGCATTACCTCAGCGGGGTGTGGTCTCTCTACACAGGAGGATCTCACTGTGACGGCCGCCAGGAGCAGACGGGAAACCCTTCCAGGGAGCCGTAAAGTGTGAGTGTGTGTATGTGAGGGTAAGGAGGAGGAGAGAGCAAGCACTGGATGGAGGTGCCATCAGTCTGTCTGAACGCCTGCTGAGCCTGCGGCACCCTCTCAGTACCGGCCCTCTGAAGACAAATCCTGCAGCAGCCCATGCACCAAGCCCAGGCAGTGGCCACCGGGCACAGGCCTTTAAGGGTGACTCAAGCTGTAACATGAGTCCTTAATCCTATGTCACTTTCCCCAGAGAAGACACCCATGGTTAGCCCATAGGTGTAAGACAAAATAATACCTGAAGTCTTCCCCTCAACACTGCATACAAATTTTTGAGCACATGAAGTTCTGACAATTAAGTTCATGACCTCATGCCAGAAAAACGGCCACCAACCTCATTGTGAATATCTGAATATCACCATGCCACCTTCAGAGTGCTCCTCATGAGGAGTTGTGCACTGACACCAGCACCTAGTCCACCGTTCACAGCAATATCAAAACTCCTTTTCTGGAATGACCATCACAGCTGTCATCGTGCAGCACACAAAACACTCATCAAGACCCTGCCAGGCATCACCACACACGCAGCTGTGAGGCGCTTACACACAAGGCTATGAAAACTCACTGACTCCTGTATACAGTGCTGCCAACCTGATCACATGTAGCAAGTTCAAGAACTCAATTGTCAGACCTGCTACATGACAGCTCTGACAGCCATTCCAGAAACAGATTCCCAGACGGCTCCAAAGAGAGGACAAGGCTCTGCCATATGGACACAGCTTCTCTGGGAGAGAATTTAAAGGTGACTGTAGTGGTATTTGGCAATGAACATGTAGGGGAGACCTTGAGGTGACAGTAGTGGTATTTGCCAATGAGTACGTAGGGAGACCTTGAAGGTGACTGTAGTGGTATTTGCCAATGAGTACGTAGGGAGACCTTGAAGGTGACTGTAGAAGTATTTGCCAATGAGTACGTAGGGAGACATTGAAGGTGACTGTAGTGTTACCTGGCAATGAGTACGTAGGGAGACCTTGAAGGTGACTGTAGTGGTATTTGGCAATGAGTACGTAGGGAGACCTTGAAGGTGACTGTAGTGGTATTTTCCAATGAGTACGTAGGGAGACCTTGAAGGTGACTGTAGCGGTATTTGCCAATGAGTACGTAGGGAGACCTTGAAGGTGACTGTAGTGGTATCTGGCAATGAGTACGTAAGGAGACCTTGAAGGTGACTGTAGTGGTATTTGGCAATGAGTACGTAGGGAGACCTTGAAGGTGACTGTAGTGGAATCTGGCAATGAGTACGTAGGGAGACCTTGAAGGTGACTGTAGTGGTATTTGGCAATGAGTATGTAGGGGAGACCTTGAAGGTGACTGTAGTGGTATTTGCCAATGAGTACGTAGGGAGACCTTGAAGGTGACTGTAGTGGTATCTGGCAATGAGTATGTAGGGGAGACCTTGAATGTGACTGTAGTGGTACTTGCCAATGAGTACGTAGGGAGACCTTGAAGGTGACTGTAGTGTTACCTGGCAATGAGTACGTAGGGAGACCTTGAAGGTGACTGTAGTGGTATTTGCCAATGAGTACAGAGGGAGACCTTGAAGGTAACTGTAGTGGTATCTGGCAATGAGTATGTAGGGGAGACCTTAAAGGTGACTGTAGTGGTACTTGCCAATGAGTACGAAGGGAAGACCTTGAAGGTGACTGTAGTGGTATTTGGCAATGAGTACGTAGGGAGACCTTGAAGGTGACTGTAGTGGTATTTGGCAATGAGTACGTAGGGGGACCTTGAAAGTGACTGTAGTGGTATTTGCCAATGAGTATGTAGGGAGACCTTGAAGGTAACTGTAGTGGTATCTGGCAATGAGTACGTAGGGAGACCTTGAAGGTGACTGTAGTGGTATTTGGCAATGAGTACGAAGGAGAGACCTTGAAGGTGACTGTAGTGGTATTTGCCAATGAGTACGTAGGGAGACCTTGAAGGTGACTGTAGAAGTATTTGCCAATGAGTACGTAGGGAGACCTTGAAGGTGACTGCAGTGGTATTTGGCAATGAGTACGTAGGGAGACCTTGAAGGTGACTGTAGTGGTATTTGGCAATGAGTACGTAGGGAGACCTTGAAGGTGACTGTAGCGGTATTTGCCAATGAGTACGTAGGGAGACCTTGAAGGTGACTGTAGTGGTATCTGGCAATGAGTACGTAAGGAGACCTTGAAGGTGACTGTAGTGGTATTTGGCAATGAGTACGTAGGGAGACCTTGAAGGTGACTGTAGTGGAATCTGGCAATGAGTACGTAGGGAGACCTTGAAGGTGACTGTAGTGGTATTTGGCAATGAGTATGTAGGGGAGACCTTGAAGGTGACTGTAGTGGTATTTGCCAATGAGTACGTAGGGAGACCTTGAAGGTGACTGTAGTGGTATCTGGCAATGAGTATGTAGGGGAGACCTTGAATGTGACTGTAGTGGTACTTGCCAATGAGTACGTAGGGAGACCTTGAAGGTGACTGTAGTGTTACCTGGCAATGAGTACGTAGGGAGACCTTGAAGGTGACTGTAGTGGTATTTGCCAATGAGTACAGAGGGAGACCTTGAAGGTAACTGTAGTGGTATCTGGCAATGAGTATGTAGGGGAGACCTTAAAGGTGACTGTAGTGGTACTTGCCAATGAGTACGAAGGGAAGACCTTGAAGGTGACTGTAGTGGTATTTGGCAATGAGTACGTAGGGAGACCTTGAAGGTGACTGTAGTGGTATTTGGCAATGAGTACGTAGGGGGACCTTGAAAGTGACTGTAGTGGTATTTGCCAATGAGTATGTAGGGAGACCTTGAAGGTAACTGTAGTGGTATCTGGCAATGAGTACGTAGGGAGACCTTGAAGGTGACTGTAGTGGTATTTGGCAATGAGTACGAAGGAGAGACCTTGAAGGTGACTGTAGTGGTATTTGGCAATGAGTACGTAGGGAGACCTTGAGGGTGACTGTAGTGGTATCTGGCAATGAGTACGTAGGGAGACCTTGAAGGTGACTGTAGTGGTATCTGGCAATGAGTACGTAGGGAGACCTTAAAGGTGACCTTAGTGTTACCTGGCAATGAGTACGTGGGGAGACCTTGAAGGTGACTGTAGTGGTATCTGGCAATGAGTACGTAGGGAGACATTGAAGGTGACTGTAGTGGTATTTGGCAATGAGTACGAAGGAGAGACCTTGAAGGTGACTGTAGTGGTATTTGGCAATGAGTATGTAGGGGAGACCTTGAAGGTGACTGTAGTGGTATTTGCCAATGAGTACGTAGGGAGACCTTGAAGGTGACTGTAGTGGTATTTGCCAATGAGTATGTAGGGAGACCTTGAAGGTGACTGTAGTGGTATTTGCCAATGAGTACAGGGGGAGACCTTGAAGGTAACTGTAGTGGTATCTGGCAATGAGTACGTAGGGAGACCTTGAAGGTGACTGTAGTGGTATTTGCCAATGAGTATGTAGGGAGACCTTGAAGGTGACTGTAGTGGTATTTGCCAATGAGTACGTAGGGAGACCTTGAAGGTGACTATAGTGGTATTTTCCAATGAGTACGTAGGGAGACCTTGAAGGTGACTGTAGTGGTACTTGGCAATGAGTATGTAGCCCATTTTCTAGAATGACTTCACAAACTTAATTGTCTGACCTTCTATGTTTATTTTTCTGGATAATTGGCTCATTTTCATCAAGTTTTCATACAAACCTATTTTTTTAATCTCATGACCATTATGTCATCCCAACTTATTATCTTTTCTCCATGACAGGAGGGACTGGGAAATCACCTACTCAATAAGTCTTCTCAACAAAAGACAATTCTGATTTCCTGAATAAAATGTAAAATTGGGGAATACTAAGAACTCTAATAAACCCTGCCATCACTGAACTCAGGGAATTTGTTTTCCTTATGGCCTTTCAAGACCTCAATTTTCTTTTTGTTGTTGTTGTTGTTTTGTTTGTTTGTTTGTTTGTTTTTGGCCGGAGCTGGGTTTGAACCCGCCCCCTCCGGCCTTTGGGGTCGGCGCCCTACTCCTTTGAGCCACAGGTGCCACCCAAGACCTTAATTTTCTTAAGTATGAAACAATAAGGTTAACATGGGTGGTCTTTAAGTTCACTTTCAGTTCTGAAAACCCCTGACTTCTGGAGTCAGCACTGCGGCATGAACCAGGAGAGCCAAAGACAGAGAATCCTGCCTCTGCTTCTTAATCCACTCAAAATACCATCAGACTGCATGCACAAATAATGCCATTTATTTTCTCTAAAGCTTAACTTGTTCATCTAACAAAGGATATTTTTAAACATTTTTCACAGAGATGGAAACAGATAAAAATACTAATACTTTTCAAATGCTTTAAGACAACTTAGAGAAAAATTTTCCACAGTGTAAATATCACATACATAGATTTTGTCTTAGATTCCACCGATAGGGTGCAACTTAACATTTAATGCTCCCATCACAGTAATATTAACGAACCTAATTTGAGTAAGATTTTTTAAACTGAGATATAAATTGTATCTCTACAACCAACACATACCGTAGGGAAACACAGTCAGACTAGTATTTTCGATTACATTCATGGACTGTGTGGCTGAGGAGTTAAACTACAGCATTTTTAGAAAGAGTGTATAGACTTTCCTAAGGCGATGACATGCACTCATCTCTCCCTGACTCTTCCCTCCAAGTACAATGGTAAACCCTGGAAACAACGCAGGGAGCACCTGGGGTGGAAAGAGGGAGAGGGGCCACCTAGCAACCCATGGCTGGGGACAGTGGAGCAGTAGGCTGTCTTCCAACCTCCTGCCCCACAGCAGTGACCAAGGTCTAGCCACTGACTTAGCAGGAGAAGATGACTCAGTCCTCCTGTGTCTTATTGGGGTCAAGTTCATGACAGCAGGTGCCCTCCAAACGCTTTAAGGGGCATCCTGCACAGTGTGCTGCTTTCCCACAGGCCTGAGGACGTGCAGAGGCGCTGCTCTCACCCAGAGGCACCACAGAGCCAAATGAAACGATAAGGCTGAAAACTACAGAAACAAAATAAAGCACGCATTCCATGAGCTCAGCACTGGCAGAATCGGTGGACTTGAGAACAGATCAATGGGATATTTTCCGTCTGAACAACACAGAGAACATAAGCTGAACCAAAACAAAAGATGAACCTCAGCCTCAGGACCACGACGAAAGATCCAGTTTTCACATCACCTGAGCCACAGGAGATGAGAAAGGAGTGGGGCTGGGAAGGGATTTGAAGGAATAATTCCTGAAACTTCCCAAATCAAATGAAAGACAGACATCCAGATTTAAGAATCTGATTAAATCCCAGATGGAATAATCCAAGAGAAATCCATGCCGGGAAGATACATCACAATCAAAATTCTGAAAACTATAAAGAAAAAAAGCCTTGACGCTATCTAGAGAAAAACAGCGCCTGGCTTACAGAAGAGCACCAATTTAAGGGACAACAAATTTCACATCAGAAACCACAGAGGCCTGAAGGAAGTTTTCAACGTTTCCCAAGTGCCGGAAGAAAAGAAACGTCAACTTCAAATCCCCTCCCTATATGAGTTTTCTATCAGTTTTGATGATTAAAAAAATATAGACCTGCCTTATACTTAACATAGCAGCATTTTAAAAGAAAGAACAGCAGAGAGACCAAAGTAGGAATTAAATTTCCACATTTGACTCAAAGTAGTAGAACGTTGATACTAGTGCACTGTGGTAAGTCTTTCTCTCTCACACACACAAACACTCCCATAGTAATAGCTACAGCAACCAGTAAGAAACTACACAAAGAAATACATTCAAAAACACTATACATGAGAAAAACGGAAATCCTGCTAAACGCTGCAGTGACCCACAGAAAGGCAGGAAAAGTACAAGAGAGGAATAAAAAACAGGGGAAACACACTGTGTCACTGACACATTGCTGGTGAAATATAAAATGGCACAGCCACTAGGGAAAACAGCTTGGTAATTTCCTCTAAGACTAAACATGCAACTTCAATCATAGAGGTCAAAAACTGGAAACAACGCAAATATCCTTCGATGGGTGGACGGTGACACAGCTGTGGTGAATCCATATCATGGAATACTACTCTCGGCATAAAAAGAAACAAATGCTTAATACATGCAACATCAAAAATCTCTGGGAATCATGGTGAATGGGGCAAAACCAGTCCCAAAAGTTGTATAATCTGTGATTTCATTTATATAAGACTTTCTAAATGACGAATTATACAGATGAAACACAGGTTATTGGAATTAAGAATGGGGCCCAAAAGCAGGAGGGCGGTGGAGGTAGTTACAGACGGGGATACACAGGTAGCCCCACAATGATGTGCCTGTCCTGCCTCTTGACAGGAGGTGTCATAGGGACCTACACAGGTGACGAGGCTGCCCAGACCTACAGACACAGACACACCCAAGGACCTGTGACCGTGGGGACGTCACAGGGACCCACACAGGTGATGAGGCTGCCCAGACCTACAGACACAGACACACCCAAGGACCTGTGACTGTGGGAACGTCACAGGGACCCACACAGGTGACGAGGCTGCCCAGACCTACAGATACACACACACACACACACCCCAGAGGACACACCCAAGGGAGCTCTGAGTGAGGTCTATTTCTTGGTTGTGATATTATGTTATAGTTTTTTAAAATGTTACTATTGGAAACGGGAGTGAAAGTTACACAGACTCCATGGTATTTCTTACAATTGGTTGTGAATATACGACTACCTAAAAATAAACAGTATAATTTTTAAAAATTGGGTAGAAGTTGCGGGGAAGCAGATTTTTCATATCATCTCAAAGTGTCACATCACAGTGTACTTACTAACTTCAAAGTAAAATAATTAAAAAGAAGAAAAGTCGTAACACCTTTCAAGTTATCTAACTTTGTCACCAATGAAATAACAGCAGATTGTCCTGCTGTGATGT
The DNA here is from genome assembly GCF_027406575.1 of Nycticebus coucang. Classification (NCBI taxonomy): domain Eukaryota; kingdom Metazoa; phylum Chordata; class Mammalia; order Primates; family Lorisidae; genus Nycticebus; species Nycticebus coucang. The sequence continues at coordinate 1,224,441 of NC_069784.1, read as the reverse complement.
GAGAGAAGCACACGTCACCTACGCAGGAGCATACTCCCTAAAAATGTCCAACCTAAACCTAAGTAGGTGAGTAAACAACATAAAAATCCAGACTCTGCAAAACTCTGTAAGGCAACTGTCGTGGACTTGACAAAACATTAATGTCACAAAATTTAAAAAATTCCAAGGAGTGACTATAACTAAATTTTAAAAAATATTGTAAAGATAATGTAAAAAAAATAACTGAAAATAGCAAATTCTCAGAGTGGAACAAGTCACAGGCAGTCATCTCATTCTTCGGTAATAATAGACTAAGCCTGTATAGAACAAACTCCCCTTTTCTACAAACACACAGACTTTTGGATGAACAGAATCAGAAAACTTGAAATAAATTCAATAGTTCTGTTAAAAGGAAAAAGTGGTTATCCCAGGCAACAGTGAGACTGTGTCTCTACAGATCATTTTGTCTAGTTCACTGGGCAGGCTGGGCCGCATCTGTGGTCCCAGCTACTGGGAGATGGTGGCAGATGCATCGACTAGACCCAGGATTTAGAGGTTGCTGTGAGCTGTGATGATCACACTGCTCTTTAGTCAGGGCAGCAGAGTGAGGCTTTGTCTCAAAAAAAAAAAAACACACACACACACACACAAAAATCTATCTTCAGGTATCCAAACAAAAAGGAGACAAATTTCAGGATAGCAGGCCTGTGGGAGGACACTGCCACGGCCCAGGCCTGTGGGAGGGCACTGCCGCGGCCCAGGCCTGTGGGAGGGCACTGCCGCGGCCCAGGCCTGTGAAAGGGCACTGCCGCGGCCCAGGCCTGTGAAAGGGCACTGCCGCGGCCCAGGCCTCTGGGAGGACACTGCCGCGGCCCAGGCCTGTGGGAGGACACTGCTGCAGCCCAGGCCTGTGGGAGGACACTGCTGCAGCCCAGTGTGACATAGAACTTAGGCGCAGGCACTGACGCCTAGAGGCTGGAAATGCAGCCTCTGTGTTTAGATGCAGGTGGGATGGATTTGGACCTGGGAAAGGCAGGGAACTGGAGCTAAAAGGTCTGCATAAGGAGAACTCTGGTGTACCCTTCAGCATAAGAAGGACTAGAAGCCTGGCCTCCGAAGTAGCAAGAAAGCTTGTCTCTTCCTGAAGATCCAGATAGAAGGAAAGTATTCACTGACTCAAATCCCCCAACACACACAGAGTTTGAACTTACACCCCTGCATGGTACAGAAATCTCAAGCCAAGAGACCAGACAAACCCCTGGACTAGTCTACAGAACCAAACACAATGTCATTCCACAGGGAAACTTTCAAAAACTAGGAAAAATGTGACTATCATAGAGGGAAAACAAAAACAGAAACCTGGCTGGAGGTCAGCACATAATCCAGATAACCAATCACAAGAGGAAACAGTGCCCTTTACAGTGGAGATACAGGGCTGGAGGAACCAGCAGACCTGACACCGGAATAAGTAACTCCCCAGAGAATCTCAAGTAAGAGAACAATCTGAGAGAGACTGTAAGGCCAGGCATGGTGGCTCACAGCTGCAACCCCAGCACGCTGGGAAGCCCACGCAGGAGGATCCCTTGAGCTCAGGAGCTCAAGATCCGCCTGAGCAAGAGTGAGATCCCCCTCTCTACTAAAAATAGAAAAATAAAAAATAAAAAATTACCTGGGCATTATAGTGGGTGCCTGTAGTCCCAGCTACTCAGGAGGCTAAGGCAGGAGGATCACTTGGACCTAGATATTTGAGGTTTCAGTGAGCTGTGATGATGATGCCACAGCACTCTACCCAGGGCAACAGAAAAAACAACAAGGGCAGTGCCTGTGGCTCAAAGGAGTAGGGCACTGGCCCAATATGCCAGAGGTGGTGGGTTCAAACCCAGCCCTGGCCAAAAACTGCAAAACAACAACGACAACAATAAAAAATACAAAAACAGGAGACTATATAAAATAAGTACAGGTAAGTAATTAAGGAGATAAAGTAAGGACAAAAACTATAACAAAGGAACAGAAATCCTAGAAGAAAAAATAGGCAGACATGAAAAGGCATTGAATAGCACTTTCTAAAAATGAAAACATAATCATAGCTCAAAGGATACTTTAAACAGTAGCACCAATTAAGACACAATTATTTAGCTGGAAAATCATTCTGAATAATTACCCAAATGCCCCTTTAGAATATATTTACTTGAGAAATAACACAGAGGTGATTGACATGAGAGAGAAAACAAGAATGTCTAACCAATATCTAATAAGAATTCTAAAGAAAATGGAGACATAATGATATATAGACAATATATGATGAAATAACACTACAGATTTCTAAAAATTAAAAAAAAAACAGGAATCATCTGATTACAAAGCAGAAGAAACCCCAAGAGCAAGCATCCTTGCAGGGAGACTGCAGAACCCCAAAGACAGACAAGATCTTAGACCCAAGAAAAAACAAGCCTGGGACACCAGGTTCATGGTGAAGGCCAGAGCGAAACGTTTGCCAGCACAGCAGAGTGACTATGAACTCTGTAACTTGTACCAAGTTAGGGCAGACTTTGAATAACTGGAGGAGTGGACCTGGAATGGTCCTTACGCAAAGAAATGATGAATGCCTGAAGTGATGGGATTCCAATTACCCTTCCATGATTAGCTCACATTCTATGCCCATAGCAAAATATCACTATGCAGGCAATACAACTATTATGCACCCATAAAAATTAAAAATTTCTATTTGGTGAGATTCTACCCAATGGGCACAGTGCGTGGGTGGAGAACACACCCCTGGGTTAAATGTTCTTCACAACTGGAACTTTACGTTGGAAGTGAGAACAATGTAATCTAAAACTTCATACCCTCATATTAATTTGAAATAAAAAAATTTTAAAGAGACTAGATAATATTATCTTTATTTGAAATGATGCAAAGAAATTATTCTCAGCTTAGAATTCTGCTTCCAGACAATCTATTATCCAAATGTTAGGATGAAAAACAGTTCCCGAACAAAAAAAGATTAACAGATTGTTATCATTTGAACAGGTATACCAAAGAACTACAGATAATCCCCATACCTACAATGGGTCAACTCACAGTTTTTCAACTTTGTAATCCTTCGAAAGCAATACACAATGTAAACACATTTTTAGTTTATGATGGGATTACTGCACCATAACCCCATTGTCAAGGAACATTTTCTTCCACAAGAAAAAGTTTGAATCCTAAGGAAGGAGAAGGGTGCAAGAAGCAACCCTGGGAACAGAAAATGTGGGTGAATTTGAGCATGGACTGTAAAAACAACAAACAAAAGAAAAAAATAACAATATAGAAAATGACGTGGATTATAGGAATGTGGTGGAACCACATCACTGCATCATTACGCTATGAAGGAGGACCAGAACATTAAAGGGCCTTACATCATTCAAGAGAAGATATTTTTGTTAATTTCATTTAAGACAAAATACCAATGTTAAAAACATAAAAATTGCCATTAAAAGAAATGAAATGTGCTAAATTCAAATCAATAGATGAAAAAGAGACTACAGAAACCCTACATATACAATAAAAGTAGGAAATAATGATACAACCTAGAGCTGCAGAGAGAAGAGGGTAAGGCCCAGGACACGCGGTCCAGTGAGGAGGATGCCACACAATCAGACCAGCGGGGTAAACCTGGCAGAACGCATGTAGGGGGCAGGAGCACCGTCACACGCCATCAGACCAGCGGGGTAAACCTGGCAGAACGCGTGTAGGGGGCAGGAGCACCATCACACGCCATCAGACCAGCGGGGTAAACCTGGCAGAACGCGTGTAGGGGGCAGGAGCACAGTCACACGCCATCGGACCAGCAGGGTAAACCTGGCAGAACACGTGTAGGGGACAGGAGCACAGTCACAGCTAGTTTTCCCTGCAAGCCAACTCTGAAAGGAAGTGCCAAGTGCACCTGCATTCAAAGCTGCTGGGAGAAGTGCAGGAACGACGCAGAAGTGGACAGAGGGAAAGTGAGCTGCAACGCAAGCCCACGGTGAGCCCCCAACTAGAAGGGCAGCTGAGAGCTTTCCAGAGTTGTGCTGAGATGGCTCCTCATACCCCACGTGGCACAGGCATTGGACACAGCCCCCTGGAAAGTGACGTGACCTTCTGCAGCTCAGCCAGTCCCTGAGGCCACACCTTTCACTGACAGCACCACCAGAAGCTGGGGCAACAGGTTCCTCCTTGAAGGATTTGACACTTTACCATGTCTGCCAAATTACCACAAGGAGGCTACAACAACCAGTTGTCTGTGGTCAACAGCATCCTACACCTCCAAACTGTGCTGCTTGAATTTTCTTAGAAAGGGCATGGGGGTGAAGATTGGTGCCATGATAATGAAATTAGATAAACCCAAATTACTAACCCTCCGGTCTTCTAACTCAAGGCCTGTCCGTGCACCTTTTGCTCCCTAACCAAACTTAATATTAAGAGTGGTCTGGAACTCTCTACCTCTTCATGTTTTAAAAGCCAAGTTTCTAAACTAATATGGAAATATCACTTCTGTGTGTCTAGTATCTTCATCAAATAAATCCTTCCTTGTATATACACAGTACCTGTTAATATTAAATACCTATCTCTAGACAGGCAAAGAACTCCGAGATCAGAAAACCATGTATGACTGATTTCTTATTTCTCAAATTAAAACCAACCTTATTCCAAAAACAAACAGACATGTCCAAGTGGGTACCCTCTAGAGAAATTTTAGATAATTCATCTTTGCAAAAAATGTCCAGCCAGAAATAAACTGAGAAACAAATCAGCTGAGAAAAATACAAGTAAGTACATAGCAAAAGTGCCCAGCTCACAACCGAAGTAAGGAATCTTGAAAGACGGTGGATAAACAGCCTCCCATCTCAACAATTCCAGTCTGCTTAACACTCCTACTGGTTTTGTCTAAATTAACAAATTGACATTCTGTTGCTTAAAAACTAAAAATTAGTAGAAACACCTAGCAAATACATTACTAGCCAAGTCCTATGAGGAGACCATCCGTTTATCATAATATAGGTGAAGTGCCCAAGACAGGAAGGCTGCGGGATTTCCTTCCCCAAACTGAAACTATTGGCTTCCTCTACCTTCTTGTCAATTCACCTGCAGTAAAACTCCAGACCCCTCCCTGGAACTGAGGTTATAGGTAAAAAACTTTGAAGTCCTTAAATTGTTTTGTTTTTGTGAAAATTATTAGCCCAACAACCAGCTTTTAGCAAAAGGAGCAGTTTATGATCTACTTAAAAAAAAAAAAAAACAGCATATGAACTTTAATTTTTTTACATTTATTATGCCTTTGATTTCTACAGCGTAGCCCAGAGCATTCAAACAGCTGGAGACTTCTGAATTTAAACCGCGTGTGTGAGTCCAAGGACCGTCGTGTCACAGCGGAACAAGCATCCTGACCCTTCTGTCCCGGGCATCGCTGCGTGTGGCATGACCCTCGTGCAGGTGAGAGTCTCAATGCCCGGCTTGCACACTAGGCGGGCACACATGTTACGCGTGTGTCCAGTACCACGAGCCACACCGAAATAAGCTATTCCGTGCACTCCTCCTGACACTTGCTTTAAAGCGGGTGGCTATGGTGGGTTCCAATTCTGTTTGTAGAATGGCCCAAGGAAGGAGGCCCAAAAAACAGCAGGATGGTGGGAAGAGAGAAGGCTGGAAGGAGAGGGGAGAAGGGATCCCCCGACACGCACACACACGGGCACGCACTCACACACAGGCAGCTCGGAGAAGGCCAGCCTTCCCACGAACACCGCACGGAGCCTCCCAAAGTTCCCGGCGGAGCCTCCCCAGGCGAAGCTCGAGTCCACACGACTCCGGGCCACCCGGGTGCGCAGAGCCGTCCTGGGGCCGCCGCCCCGCGAACTCGGGGACTTCGGGCTCCCGCGCCCACCATCGCCCACTCCCGGCTTTCCACGGCGGATCTCGCCTCTCCGCATCCTCCCTCGGCTCCCTCTCCTTCCCGAGGACTTGCCAGAGGTCCAAGGGCGAAGGCAGAGGCAGAGAAGACGAAGGCCAGAGGGAAGGGGCAGGTGGGGGACTCTACTAGGAGGCGCCAGCGACGCGGTCAGGGAGACCAGCCTGGCCCACCAGCCCCTTCCCTCCTCGACCCATCACCCTCAGCTCCCCACACTCTCCATTTCAGTTCGAGTGTGAGGAAGTGGGATAAGGGGAAGTCGCCCCGCAGCCTCCCAGGCCGCCCTTACCTCAGGCTCCTGTCCTCGGGCCCCCTGTCCTCAGGCCCCTGTCCCTCGACCCAACGGAGCCGCCGCCTCCCGCCGCACTGCGCGGCTGCTGCGCTGCGCGCTCCGGGCGCCGGCTCGGTTCGCAGCTCTGCCCCGCGCGGCCCGCGGATGGCAGCGAGCGCGCCTCCCCCGGCGGGAGGAGAGCTGGCTGGGAGGACGCCCGCGCAGCGTGGCCGGCGGCGAAGGGAGGCCCGGAGCCCGGAGGGGCGCGGGGGCCGGGGGCGGCTGCGGAGCGTGCGTACGCGCCGAACGGCCGGCTCGGGGACCGGCCAGGGCGACGCAGAGCTGGCTCCGCGCCCCGGGCGCTCGCTCCTCCTCTGGCCCTCGGAGCCTCCCTCCCCCGCCCTCCCACCACCCCGCGGGGAGACAGGTGGCGGGTGCCCCTCGTCGCCCGCACGCGCTCCTTGCCCTCTGTCGGGAATGACAACGTGCCTGCATTGCACGGACAGAATTCCTCGCAGTGGGCTGTACCTGCTGAGGCCACCACCTGTCGGTTCTGTGGAGCTGGGCGCCATTCCCGGGCAACTGGCCACCCCCGGGGCGCCTCTCGTTTTATCCCCCACCTACCTCGCCGACCACCCGCAGCACTCCACCGCACTGAGCCAGGGAGTTTGCAAAACAGCCCTGGGTCCCCGCCTGAGCTCAGGGCATCGTCCGGATCCGGAGCGGAAGGACCCGGAGGACGGCGCGCACCCCTGCGCGCCCACCGAGCCGGACGCAGAAATCCCGGTGCGAACCCGCGCTCTGACCGCAGCCGGCGCTCGGAATCCGCGGTGTTGGCCACCGCACGCCCCCCGCCGTGCTCGCGCCCATCCGCGGCCCTGGAACGCTGCGGTCACTGCTGGCCATCTGCCAGGATCCCAGGACGCAGCTCCTGCTGCGGGGGCTGCAGAGCCGGGGTTGGGGCGGCCCGGGAGCGAGAGGGACGCATTGCGTGAGAGGAGCCGGCCGGGCGCTCCTCGGAGTGGACAGGAGCCGTTCACACGCGCCCTCTGGGGAGGCGCCCCTCCGGGATGGCTTGCAACCGGTCTGCAACGGGGTTCGGGGGATGAGCTACAGGCACTGGGACCAGACTGATGCTGCTGTAAGAAGGCAGCTGGGTGGAGTCCTGTGTGTGTGCGTGTGTGGCATGTGTAGTGTGTGTCTGCGCCGCGTGCGTGCATGTATGTGTGGTGTGTGTGGTGTATATGTGTGTGTATATGTGTGGTGTGTAGTGTGTGTATGGTGTGTACGTGTGTGGTGTGTGTGCATGGATGGGTGTGTGCACACACGTGTGTGCGTGTGGTGTGGGTGCGTGGGTGTAGTATGTGTGTGTATGTGTGTAATATGTGTGTGCATGTGTGTGGGATATGGTGTGTATGTGCATGTGTGTGGTATGTGTGTGTATGTGGGGGTGTGCATGTGTGTGGTGTGTGTACGTGTGTGTGGGATGTGGTGTGTATGTGCATGTGTGTGGTGAGTGTGTGCATGTGTGGGGGGGTGTGCATATGTGGGGGGGTGTATGTGTATAATATGTGTGTGCATGTGTGTGTGGGATGTGGTGTGTATGTGCATGTGTGGGATGTGTGTGCATGTGTGTGTGGGATGTGTGTGCATGTGTGTGGTATGTGTGTGCATGTGGGGTGTGCATGTGTGTGGTGTGTATGTGTGTAATATGTGTGTGCATGTGTGTGTGGGATGTGGTGTGTATGTGCATGTGTGTGGAATGTGTGCGCATGTGGGGGTGTGTGCATGTGTGTGGTGTGTGTGTGCGCATATGTGTGCGCGGAGAGCCCAGGAGGGCTGTGAGGAAGTGCTGGCTTCCTTTCTCTGGGTGCCCGGTACTTTCAGTCAGAGGAAAGGAAAAGGAAGAGGCATAGGACAGAGGAGGGAGGAAGGATGAGGTGACTTTGCCTACTGAACCACTAAACTAGCCGGAGACCAGAAGGACTTCTGTGGATACAACCGGCCTATTTCTCGATTAATTCCAGTAAACACCGCCACGCACCCATTTTGCACTGAGCACAGTATAGACTCCCACAAGTGGGGTGCGGGGATGATTAGGACATGGTCTCTGCACCAAGGAGTCCTGTGGTTAATGACAGAACAACTACAAAAGCCCAAAATGAACAGTGAAAGTATTACACTGCAGAAGCACTTACCGACTACCTAGTGGAAGTGATTTTTCCCATGCAAGAGGGGAAGGGGTCAGGGACTCAGATTCCATCTGAGCTGTGCCCTGAAAGACAGACAGGGACTTACCAGAGAAATGGCAATAACCTGCCCACACAAGAAAGTTAGGCCTCAGAGCTGACCCAGGGAGGGACTTGCTGGGCTTCTCCAACCCCACGCTTTTGAAGGAAACATTCTCAACACTAGCTCTTGACAGAACACGCAGTTCTCCCTGTATGAGAGCTACCAAGTGCTCCTTGGTTATTCTATCTTCTTGCACCATCTACTTACACTCTGCACCACACACCTGCCCCATTACCTTGAAAATTGAGCTCAAAGCCAAAACTAATAACAGTGGAGCTATTACATCTGGAGGGAAGCCAAAGAAATTCTGCTGTTGTAGTCATAGTTCCGACAGTTTCCATCTGTTAAACGGGGACAATGTAATCTCTTTTTCTGAAATACAGTGAGGGTTACTTACACTTATTAACTGTCAGGTAGTCATTGCCCAAAGAGAGTGTGGATGGGAACCTAAGTTGTGATTCAATATAACAAAAAAAGAGAAAAAGATCTAGTTTGGGTGGCATGCTCTCCCTTTCTGAATATTAGCACTTTGAGAGGTATTAATGATTACTGAAGTTCTCAAGGTTATTACATCATCTTCATAAACATATATCCAAAGTGTTCTTATTGCAAAAAGAATTAAGTAAAATCCACTGTGGAGCTGATGCCCTCTATGTAATCATCTTTCCCATCTCTTCCTAGAAATTATATAAACTAACAAAATGAATGAGGAAAAATATATTAAATGCCTTTTCCAGCAAACATACACAGATTTTTACCCACAAATTCCAAAGTACTTGTAAACATTGCCAAAGCAGCTGAGTTTGGGCAGAAGTCATATGGAAGAGACCCAAGGAGAGGTTGAGGGAACCAGCCCTAGTAGAATCAGAAAGTGTCAGCAAAAATAAGGTTTATCATAAAATGCAAAAGCCGTGTCTCCAAAAACTGAAGCGGAAAGAATAAGGCGAAATAGACACAGTTTCCAGAGCAGCAGATCTCAGGGTCAGCAAAACTTTAATCCTTGAAGATGATTAAATCACTATGAAATGTGGAAACCCTATCACATCTTCCTAAGAACTGGGGATCACAGAACTATTGGCAAAAAGTCTCCTAGACTAATTCTCTTCAGAGACTCAAAGGAAGTGGCTATACACACAGGCCATAATTATGGGAAATGGTTAAGAAAACTCCCAGCTGGTTGCCTCTGGTTTGCTGTTATTGTTATTTTCTCAATGACCTTTGAAACATTTATTTATTATTTCAGAGTATTACAGGGTGTGCACACATTTTGGTCACATAATTTGTATTTGCGTATTTTAAGCCAATGTTGTAAGTGAGCCCCTCATGCAGAATATGTGTATCGTACCCCTTAGGTGTTAGGGGATACCCCCATTTTTGATTTCTGTTTTCAAAAGATTCTTCAAACAAAATGACAGTGGAGACCCAAGTTATCAATGTCTAAGAGGAAAACTCATAGCCTTAACTACAGACATCCAAAAGACAAAAAGATCACAAATCAGCAGCCTAAAGAATTTTCTCAAGGAACTGGAGAAAGAGGGTCAACCCACGCCCAAACGCAGCAGAAGGAAAGAGATACCCAAGCTCAGAGCAGAACTAAATGAAAATGAGAACGAATAAAACCACACACATGACGGAAGCAGCAAAAAGCTGGCTCCTAGAAAAGATAAACAGAACAAGCCTCTTGACAACTAGAAGCAGAAAAGGAGGGACTCTCATAAGCTCAGTGAAAGTTGGAAAAGCAGCAATCACAACCGATATTATGGAAATACAAAACGTCATTTCAGAATACTGTAAAACTCTCCATACCCATTAATTAGAAAATGGACAAATTCTTGGACATGCACAGTCTCCACAGGCTCAATCAGGATGAAACAGAACTCCTGAACAGACCAATATCAACCATCAAAATGAAGCAACAATAAAAAATCTTTGAACTAAAACGTGTCTCAGACCAGTTTCACACCCGAATTCTACCAAACTTACAAAGAGAAACTTGTACCTATATTTCAGAAATTATTCCGTAACATTGAGAAAGAAGGAATCTTCCTCCAATTCATGCTATGAAGCTAGTATCACCTTGATACCAAAGCCAGGACAGGACACAACTAAAGAAGAGGACTTTAGACCAATAATCCCTGAGAATATAAATGCAAAAGTTCTCAACAAAATCTTACCAAACCAAATTTGGAAGCACATCAAAAAAAAAAAAAAAAATCACCACAGTCAAGTGGGCTTCATCCCAGAGATGCAAGGATGGTTCAACATACTCAAATTGATAAATAAGTGTGATTCACCACATGGATGGATGCAAAAACAAAAACCATGTGATCCTGTAACCAATGTAGAAAAGCATTTGACAAAATTCAGCACCATTTCATGACAAGAACGCTCAACAAAATCGGTATAGATGGGACATAAAAAAGTAATAAAAACCATCTGACAAACCCATAGCCAACATCATATGGCGTGGAGGAGATGAGAAGCATCCTGCTTAGATCTGGAACCAGACAAGTTACCACATCCACCACTGTATTCAGCATTGTGCCAGAAGACCCAGCCAGAGCCATCAGGCAAGAGAGGGAAATCAGGGAATCCAAATGGGAAAAGAAGAGACCAGACTAAAACTCTTTACTGACGATATAATCTTATATCTAGAAAACCCTGAAGAGGCAACCAAGAGACTCCTGGAATTGATAAATAAACTCTGCAAAGCCTCAGATGACAAAATCAAAGTCCACAAACCGTTAGTTTTCATATATGCCAACAACAGTCAAGCTGAGAATCAAATCAAAAAGGAAATATCTTTCAGAGTAGCAACAAAGATAATAAAATGGCCAGGAATGTACATATTTAACTTTAAGGAGGTGAAGCCCTCTCTGGGGAGGACATTATTCAACCCATTGGAGGGCTGAGCCCAAGAGGGAAGAAAATCCTACAATGTCTCCTGCTTCTCGACTGCTTGAGCTGTGACATGGGCTTTCTCTGATCTCAGTCTGGGACTTGCCCCATTGCCCCTGCCCCAGGTCTCAAGCCTCTGTACTTGGACTAGAATTCATACCATCCACTCTCCTGGTTCTTGAGCCTCTGTACTCAGACTAGAAATGAAACACCAGCTTTCTGAGTCTCCAGACTGCAGAAGGTAGATTGTCAAACTTCTCAGTCTCCAAAATCATGTGCACTAGCTCTTCGTGATAATATCATGTACGGCTTACTGGCTCTCTTCCCCGAGAGAACCCTGATTAATGCACAGGTAAAACCTAAGAGATTATCTGGAAATTCCAAGCAAATCGATTAATGACTACTACAAACAGTAGGTATTATATCAATACACAGAAAAACAGCTATTATGTATACAAAGGACAAGTTAAACAACATGGTGAATAAAATATCTCACATTAGGAACAAAAAGCTGAAATATCTAAGAATAAACTTATCAAAAAGTGGATGAGACCCATACAGCAGGAGCCACAAAACAACGCTTAGGTCAGCAGTGGGTAGATGGATGCCGGTGGTCCCGAAAGGTCACAGTGGATGGAGCTTCTCCCATTTCTTGTTATCTTGTGTGCGTATTTTTACTGTGTCTTTTCTATGTTTATACACAACTGTTTTCCACTGTGTTACAGTTGTCTACAGGACGCAGCACAGTCACACTGCATAGCCGTGCAGCCTGGGAGCAGCAGGCCGCACCATACAGCCCAGGTATGCAGCAGCTGCCCCGTCTAGGCTTGCAGAGGGGCCTCTGATGCTGGCGCAGCCCTGAACTCACCTGTCAACACAGCCTCAGAGCACAGCGTTCGATGGCACCTGACTACAAACAGAAGACCTTGTCTGAAGGGTGCCTGGGAGGCGTGAACAGATGGAAAAACATTCCGTGTTCTTCATTAGGTAGATCCAACATAATAAACACGACAATTCTAAATTAACTTATGCAATTCAAGAAATTCCTCCAGAATGGAATGTTTTAGGACTAGAAAGCTATGTCAAAATCTCACATGAAGGAATAAACAAGAAAAGTTCTTGAAGAAAACATAGACATTTAAATCCTTAAATTTAAAATCCATAAAAAGTAGATTGAAAAGTTTGATTATATAAGAAAAAGAAAACGTTTATATACTCAAAATAAAAACTAACTTTAAAAAGGGACAATAAACAAACAGCAGAAGCAAAATCAAAAGCAATGAACAAACTGGATAAAGTATATGAAAATGTGGAAGAACCTCTCATAGGCTGCTTTGGCAGGTAATCTAGCCATCTATATTTATGGTAAAAATGCATGAATACTCTGACCCAGAAGTTTCATTCTTATTATGTGTCAGTTATCACATAGATTGAATATTTTGAACCAAATATACTGACAGTTACTAAAGTTGTTAGTTTAAAAAATGTATATTTTATTAACCTTCTATAAGACATATATATTTATTTATATATTTATATTTATATTATTATAATAAACATATGACATATATATTTATATTAACCTTCTGTAAGACATATATACATTTATTTATATATATACCTACATTTGTAGCAAAATTGCTAAGAATAATAGCAGATTGGAAGTAGTACAAATTCTTTTCTACAAAGATGCAGCCACACAACGCAATTCAACTACACAGGTATAAAAAATAAGAGGAACCTTTCCATATATTGACATGGAAACTTTTCCCAAGATACATCACCAAATCAAAAAAGTAGTAGGTTCTCTTTGGGTAACAAAGGGATAAATGTAAGCAAATATATTTGTCTACATTGAATATGCATTTTCAAAATCCCTGAAAGGATGCCCAATAAACAAAGTAGTGACCTCTGTAAGTAGAATGAATTCTTGGACGTGGGTAATGAGATTTTCAGTGAATTTTTGAATTATTTGATTTGAAAACCATGATGATTTTTATCTATTTAAACACTAAATAAAATGAAGTTAAATGTCTTTAGATGTTATATGAATTATGTGTTTCATCTGCTATGTTCTCTTTCATGCTGGGGAGAATTCGAACAGAACAATGGGAGGACTACAGGTGATTTCTTTCTATGAAAAGGTCAAACTAATTTCACGTGCAGAGTATAATCATGTCATCAAGCATGATTCATGTGGTTATTTCAGGAATGTATCTTTCATTTTTATTAATTAATCATATATTCAAGTGTCAAAAGGAGTGATAGCTCCTGAAGAAATGGTCTATTTATCCACATCCCTGTTGAAAGCCCCTTTTATATTAGACTTTAGGCCAAGAGTGGCTGACATCAAACGTGAAGTTAAGCCCAATCACTTAATAAACTGGCAGCATCTATTAATATAAATTCAACTCTGCTATTCTCAAACCTCAGCCCTTAAATGGAAATAGAGTCATCCTCTGATAACGTCAATCTCAGAAGAATGTACAGCTCACCTCATAAACAGCCACTGGCAAAAATTCAAGGTGAGGGTCATGGCCCTGGAACAGCAGGGTTCCAGGCAGCCTGGGAAGCTGCAGGCTGCTCAGCTGCACTTGTGTGGCCCACCTTTCAGCAGAGTAAGCGAAAGCAGGTGGTGATTTATGCTGAAGGGAAGACATGGCTTCAAGGCAATTCAAAGCTTTGTTTTCCCCTGCAATCTCCCTCCTAAATAAATCTTCCTCCTGGTTTTCTAAACACTAACATAGATTTGGGCCCACAATATTTGAAAATTAAGCTAATTCCATCTCCTAGAAGAGCCAGAACAGCAGCAAGGTTGCCAAAGTTGGCAGTCTTCATTAGATTGGTTTATACAATTTATCAGGCTATAGAGCAGCGGTTCTCAACCTTCCTAATGCTGCGGCCCCTTAATATGGTTCCTGTGGGCCACAACTCACAGGTTGAGAACCGCTGCTATCAAGTTTCCTTGGCAGTATAAGTTGACAGGATTTTGTACATCTTTGAATATCTGTAATATGTAATTGCTCATAATATGTACAATCATATGTACCCCAGAGAACTGCCAGAAGATTCTGTGGGAAAATACATCTAAAGTTCTTCATGTGAACGTGAGTCATTCCTGTATCTCCTGACCAGTGAGCGGAGTCAGTTCACCTGTCCACAATGAAACCAGCCAGATCACCTTGCCTTCTGTATGTCACTAAATTGTTTTCTAAGAATTTTCAGAATTCTGAACGTTTTATTAACCAATGGTCTGATATTGTCTGATAACTTGCATTTTCTTAACATTTTCAAAGAAGTCATAGCAATATGTGTTTAGCAAATGATTTGGGGTAGTAACTTATAGTCTGATCACAGCACTATCAAGGTTACTCCATAAATAGGTAAGAAAACATCTGATTTTTGAAGGTAACATTAAAAAATAAACATTAAACATAGCATTTGAATAAATATCTAAACATTTAATTAAAAACATGTTTTAATAAAATAAATATTAAATAATAACATTTAAAAGATTAAAAAAAGCCTTATTTAACAAAAATAAGAGAAGACTTTGTCCTGTGTTCATTCATTCAACGAACACTCATCAAACCCATAACACATACGGACATCCCTCTGTGCCATAAATGAGGCTAAGTGCTTAGGATGTAGTATTCAAAAGGGTGCATTCAAAACCTGTCAAAAACTATAAATGGTCAGAGTTAGCTTGTGCCTTCTCCAAACAGAATTTGCCAAGGGACATTTAGCCTAGCATCTGGGTTCTGCTGACTTTTCTAGGGAAAGCACAGCAATGATTTGGCTATAGTAACTTAAGATGCAGAGGTCTAAGAGTTAAGTCCAGAGCCAAATTCCAGAGTTAAAGTGCAGAGGTCCAAGCTCAGCTGTGAACAAAGATATGGTGAAACTCATCCATCTTTCTGGTCACTTGGCTCTGGTTTCTAGACCTGCCTGATGACCTAATACAAGAACCAGTGAAGTGGCTTCCACCTGCTATAGGATATTTAGAAATAAACATATCCTACATCAAGCACACAAAGTAAATTCAGTGTAAGTTAAAATGACTTGCTTTTCTTCCAGAAGCTTAAGGGGCCTGGACCCCCCTGGGACACACACAGAGTTGGCTTGCCTGGAGTTAAACATTCCACAAGTCCATTCTCTGAAGCTGTGCACCCGGTGAAGCCTGAGATCAAAGGGCATGCCGCCCTTCCTCAGAGAGACAGATCAGAGGGTTGACGTATATTAACAACATATTGTCAGAGGTCTATAGGTGCTCTGCCCCGAAGGAAAGACACAGTCATTACTTCATACTGAGTAAACTGAGTGAATGCTTGAAGATATTCTTCTATTAACTCTGTTCCCCTGTGGCTACTTTCTTCTTTGTGATCTTTCTTTAGATACCTGTTCAGGAATTAGTCAATGTTTAGAAGAAGAGGTTTACTACAAAAGTGATTATATTGATATAACAAAATCTTTCAAGTTAATTTCAGATAGGTAAAATAAGATAATGATGAAACTAATAAATAATAGATTAAGTGTGTATGTGACTAGAAAAGTATAAAGTCAAAACCTAGAATAAAAATTTTTGCTACATGCCATCTCATTTCATGTAGTCTGTTTCTTGATTTAATAATTACAGGAGCGAGTTTACACCCACGGCAAACCTACTATTCATTCGCGTCTCCGGTCACGCAACACCTGCCAGGAAGATGAGGCGATGCTCTGCCTCACTAACACCCACGCCCATCACACTGAAAATCCCTGTTAATTTGGAATTCATCGATATGCAGTTAATAACAGCCATAATTGTATAAGGTCACCTCCGTAAAGACTTCAGATTGAGAGGTAAGGGCGTTTGTGATCACGGCACATAAAAATGTGGGCACTTTGGGTGGCGCCTGTGGCTCAGTGAGCAGGGCACCGGCCCCATATACCGAGGGTGGCGGGTTCAAACCTGGCCCCGGCCAAACTGCAACAAAAAAATAGCCGGGTGTTGTGGCGGGCGCCTGTAGTCCCAGCTACTGGGGAGGCTGAGGCAAGAGAATCGCTTAAGCCCAGGAGCTGGAGGTTGCTGTGAGCTGTGTGACGCTACGGCACTCTACTGAGGGCGATAAAGGGAAACTCTGTCTCTACAAAAAAAAAAAAAAAAAAAAAATGTGGGCGCTTTTATGTCGTTTTACATCTCAGTCACGGATCTGAAGTAAACATCATAATATGCAAGCTCATGGGTCTAGAGCTCAACATCTTCCCAGTGATCACAAAAGCCCTAACTGATTTGAGCTCAGAAATAGACACAAACAAAACAGACTGACAGAGTTTTCTTTCCTCTCCCCCAGGAGAGCTGGGTTTTCGTTGTCCTTCCACAGCCGTCCCCTGATGGTCAGATCACAAAGCCAAATTCACAGTTTTAACTTTTCATGGTGAATAACATCCCAGCCAGGAGGAGAACAGAGGAGAGGCATGGGGGTGGGATTGAAAGTAGAGGAAAACACTTGGAGAGTCAGAAAAGCTTACAGTTCTCTTGACATTTGGAATTCACAGCTGGAGCCCAGAAAAAGTGCATCTGGACTGAAGGAACATCTGCCCACAGGTGTGTGGCTCGGCGATGAGATTTACTTGCCTCTATTGGGGGAGCTAGTTTGGCACATAGATGGATGACCTCCAACACTGGTAAGAACAATTCTCAAAATATTTTTTATAAATGATTTCATACAAATATAAGACAAACATATCAAAGATTTTATTTAACTTATTAATTAACAAGGAAGACATGAAAGATATTAAAATAGTCCCAAAGAACATTTTAGGAGCCATACAGGGAACCCAATAAGAGAAAATTAGGATAAGATACCAGCTTGGATGCAGAAGTTGTTAAGTGTCTTCATGGGCAATAAATCGTGAGTTTTGCTGATGTGTCTGTTCAACTGAACAGAATTCATTTGCGTCTCTACTGGACAAAACGTATCATTTCTCTTCTGCTCCTGCCGAGTTATAAAACAGCCTGGTTGATGGAAAGCCGACCCCTATACTACCTTGAAGGACACCAGAAGTCTCTTTGCCTATTTCCAACTTTTCAATATGTTTTACGATTATTATCTATTTTGTTATACTTACTTCTCTTTTTTTTTTTTTTTACATAAAGATGTGGTTATTTGGTTTCCACATCATTAATTTTTTGCCTCCACAAAATTAAAAAAGCTTAAAATTAATAACAATAACAATGTTTAAGATAAGGACTAGAAACAAAAACTTTGTAAAGAACAAACGAAGTTAAATACATTCAGAAAAAAAATCAGACAATTGCTGCAATGAAATATTGAGCAATAATAATAATAATGTAAAAAAGTAACATTCACATTGTCAAATAAGAGTATGTCTATCACAGAATCATTTGATTCTGAGGTTCAGTATGGAGTCATCAGTTAACTTCTTATTTTTTTCCGAAGTCTCAAAAAATACATATTAGACAACTAATATTTATAAATAAAATATTTTATAAATAAAAATAAAAGATAATTTCAAAAAACAGATCATGCCAAATCTTATAGACAGACAATAGAAAAAGAGGAAATACTTCAGAATGATTCTACTTCATCTGGATACACCTGATGTTAAAATTGGAGAAAATATATTATTATAAAGGGAAATTACAAACATATTTCACTTACGAATGAGGATGCAATATCCTAAACAACATATTAACAAGTTTATACGTACTCCTTATTCTCATGATCTTGTGTGAGATTGACAGGCACATAAAGTCTTTTCTTGATCTAAACTCAGCCCTTGAGTTTTTATGATTTTCTGCTTGGCTCTCTCTCCGGGAAATGTGCTTTAATTCCACAGCCCCAAAGTGGGGATCTGACTGGGCTGGCCCATGTTTTTGCCCAGGTGAAGGTTTTGGTCAGCTAGAGATGAGATCTTTGAGATCTACTGCCTGCTCCCACTCTAATTAGCTACAGCCGGAGGGCAGCGAAGGCAGGCGTGGAAACTGTAACTGAGGTAAGGAGGGACGGTGCCCAAATGCATGGTAAAAATGTGCCAAGAAGACACTCAGTCCCCTGTGCAGGACCGAGGAAGGCCTTAGAGAGGGCAGCACTTTCCAGATGTCAGTGATTCCGGGCTGAGAAGCACACCACACCAGGGCTGAGTCGGGGAGACCTGACACTGGTCACCAGCTCCTTCCACTCCCTGCCCAGACTCCTCATCTCTCGTTCTAGGGCCCCTCTTCTTACCTTTTCCCCAAGCCTACATGTAGGTCTAGCCCTTTCTTCTGGACAATACCTAAGCTGCCTCTAAGGCACTTACGCTCGTTATTTTTTAGCCAGTTAGTTTTTAAGCATAATGATTGATTGTGCTCAGTTCTTTGGGCACAGACATTCAGAGCTGACAGAGAGCATGACCTAGAGCAGATAGATAAGCACCTGCCCATCTTTTAGTTACTCTGCAAAGTAATGATATCTTGGAGGAGTGAAATGGAACAACTTTGTAAGATTAAAATCTTATTATAATAAGCCTTTGGGAGAATGATTGTACATAAGTGATGCATTTTTCAATTCTTTGCAACTATTGTAACAGTTTAGAGATTATTAACATGGGAAGGATATTAAAAATGTAATTTGCTTCTCATATTTTATTGTCCTGGTTTATATTCTGTGTTTTGGTAAGCTTGGGTGAGTTGGGACTCTTTGAACCCAGTGAAGTATTTTGCTATCTTGGTAGTTATGCTGCCAAAAAGGCTTAGGAGAGTTGATCTTACCAATGCTTCCATGAATTTGTTCCAAGACGCTTCAAAGAAGTGACTTCAGAAATGGCCTTTAGGGGTGGAGACAAGAGCATAACAGGGAAAAGAAAGAAAGGTTGCGTTTTAAAATGCTTCCCCGGTGCTTCTGATACTCTGCGGTGGTCTCCTGTTGAGAACTGCCAAGTGAAAGTGTTCGGAATGATGACTACAGGTCACACACTTTGTGTGGGCCTTACAGAGCAAACCTTTGAAAACCAATTTTAAAAGATGCGGCTCTAGAAGACTTAGGTAGTAATAGGCTAATAATAAAAAGGAGTTAAAATGCTGACTCAGATTTTGAAATCAAGGCTTATTGTCTTGCCTCTGCTTTTAAGAAAAAGCACAGGTGATTGCCTTTAAGGCAGCAGTTCTCAACCTGTGGGTCATGACCCACAGGAACTGTATTAAAGGGCCACAGCATTAGGAAGGCTGAGAACCACTGCTCTAAGAAGTACTTGATAAAGAGCAGGCATGAGAGAAGACCTTTTATTGTATACATGCTTGCATTGCTAATTGTGTGAAAACATTACATATTAAAAAATTAAATTTAGGGAAACATGCAAGGATTTTATATGAATACTTCACTAGAAAAAAATTGTTTTAAGTTCCCTCGTAAATACCACACTGGCAAATGTGGCAGTGAAATTGAAATTTTTGTGCCTCTGATTTGAGATTTTGTCATTATTATTATATTATTACAGTCAAATCATAAGAAAAGGCTAGATGAAGAGGAAAGAATTGCCTTAATCTTATCACTATCTACTTTGGAGGAGGAAAGTTGCCAAGTATTAACTGACTGAAAATTGTCATTTTTAGCTGTAGACACATGTGGTCTCTATCAGTTAGGATGTTATAAAGTTAATAAAATTATTCTCTTGTGAAAAAAAAAAGGAAAAAAGAAAAAGCACAGGTAAATTTGGGACAGGTTCTAGTTTTATGTTTTTCTTATATCAGATTGCTCAGGGGAAAAAGCAAAAAAAAAAGTATATGATTCTTTCAAGGGTTTATTTGTAAAAATATGTGTTTTCATACATACACAGAGGTCAATGTTTCTGATTCCCATGGACTTGGGTCCTATCAAGAAGTAAACTGCTCACTGATGCTTCTATAACAGACCAAATCACACACCTACATCCACTCCCTCAACAATTCACTCTAAGATACCTTTTAATTTTTCATCAACTGTTTATTGAGCATTCTTGGTATTTGAAAGCAATTAATTCTTGACAAATGCCCCAATGATTCATGTGTGTTCTACCCAATGTTTTTCAGAGTCTCTGAAGAATAATACATTAATCTTTTTTTTTTTTTTTCCAAAAAAGAGGCAAGCATTTCCAGCAGCATGGCAAAATAATTCTGAGAGTGCAGTCCTGGTGACCACTATTATATAGTGAAAAAGATAGATATGGCTGGCTGCAAAATTGTCGAGGTAGAAGGGCACACAGACCGTGGCTCCCACCAGCAGACCACAGCCTCTGAGGATAAGTAATAAAAATAATAAAAGAGAGCACTTCTTTAACCCAGCACTCCTTTGTGCTCTCTGAGGCTGTGCAGTATGCGTGCCTCTACAATAATAAATCCTTTTCTGTGGATGACTTGATTCTAGCATTCAGAGTTGGTTTCCCACAAAGGAAAAACAAAACCACAGCCCCGCTGAGGCCCAGGTGGTGACATTAGAGAGGCCGTGTGGTGTCTTGAGGGAGACTCAGGGGGTGGAAATGTGAATAAGGCTTTTATTTTCACTGAGTCTGTTTGGGCCAATTATGTGATTTCTCTTTAGCCTAGTTTTCCTTTTTTCTGAAAAATAAAATATACTGGAACTTCTGTAAGTTGACACTCCAGGGACTGTAACACACTGGTCAACACACAGAGGTGGTGACCATGACAAGCTGGGCCAGCTGCACTGTGCACACATGGGTGCGTGCATGCTCTGTGGAAATCAGGTCAAATTAAGGAAGAGGTCCATGTCGGGCTGAGGTCCGTGTTGGATGTGGTCAGTGTCAGGGATGTGGTCAGTGTCGGGATGTGGTCAGTGTTGGGATGTGGTCTGTGTCAGGCTGTGGTCAGTGTTGGGATGTGGTCAGTGTCAGGGTGTGGTCAGGGTCAGGATGTGGGGATCAGTATTGGGATATGGGGGTCAGTGTCAGGATGTGGTCAGTGTCAGCTGTGGTCAGTGTCAGAGTGTGGTCAGTGTCAGAGTGTGGTCAGTGTCAGCATGTGGTCAGTGTCAGGGTGTGGTCAAGATGTGGTCAGTGTCAGGCTGTGGTCAGTGTTGGGATGTGGTCAGTGTTGGGATGTGGTCAGTGTCAGCTGTGGTCAGTGTCAGGATGTGGTCAGTGTCGGGATGTGGTCAGTGTCAGGATGTGGTCAGTGTCAGGGTGTGGTCAGCATCAGGATGTGGTCAGTGTCAGCTGTGGTCAGTGTCAGGATGTGGTCAGTATTGGGATGTGGTCAGTGTCAGGCTATGGTCAGTGTCAGGCTGTGGTCAGTGTTGGGATGTGGTCAGTGTCAGGCTGTGGTCAGTGTCAGGATATGGTCAGTGTCAGGGTGTGGTCAGTGTCAGGATGTGGTCCTTGTCAGCTGTGGTCAGTGTCGGGCTCTGGTCAATGTTAGGACATGGTGAGTATCAGGCTGTGATCAGTGTCAGACTGTGATCAGTGTTAGAACATGGTCAGTGTCGGGATGTGGTCAGTGTTGGGTTGTGGTCAGTGTCGGGATGTGGTCAGGGTCAGGGTGTGGTCATTTTCCAGATATAGGCAGTGTTGGGCTGTGGTCTGTATCAGGCTGTGTTCAGTGTCCGGATGTGGTCAGTGTCAGGGTGTGGTCAGTGTTCGGATGTGGTCAGTGTCAGGCTGTGGTCAGTGTCCGGATGTAGGCAGTGTCAGGCTGTGGTCTGTGTCTGGATGTGGTTAGCTGTGGGTATTCTCCTGGACTTTTTATCTACTTCACATCATTTTTAAGGTTCAGGTAAGAAAACTCACATGATAACATCAAGTAACTATAAAGCACCAATATCTAATTTGCTACATAGATATAAGAAATTGCAGTGGGGGGGGGGATGGGGACAACATGGCTGACTGAAGCCAGCTTTCCACGGAAGCTCCAGTCCAGAAGGAAAGTTAAAGGACAGAAATTTAGCAAGTAACCTGGTGGATTAGAGCTGCACCAAGAGAGAAGGTTGAAGAACACACATCAACCCCGCTGAGGTGAGCTGTGACCCCAAGGATACAAACAAAAGGTACGAAATCCATCACCAAGCGGACGGGAGTCCCCTCCCCCATGAGAACGGCTCGGAGTGCCCCACAAACAAATGAGAAGAGTTCAAAGGTCCTCCCACTACACTCTACAGGAGAAACCCTCTAAAAACTGAACCTACCTCCCCTACTAGAGTGCCATGGCATTCTCCTGCCAGGCATAAAACTGTATAAAACTGTATCTATTCCCTATCTGCAACTCTGAGCTCCCAGCACTCCCCTCCGCTCTCACTCTGAGGTCTGGAGGCCTGTCCCCCAGGAGTCCAGATTCTTGGGTGATTTCTTGAGGGGTGTGGATAGGGCCTAGACTGCAGCTGGTCAGTGCTGATTCTGTGGCACAGGAGTGAGGAGAGGATAGTGGGCTGAGAGGGAACCAGACCGGAGCGGCGGTGCCCCGAGGCGCAGAGCAGCAGCCGTTTTTGGCAACAATAGGGCTCACCCCCAGATATTCCGAAGCCACATCCCCTGTCTCTCTGGGCAACTGGAGGAGGCCGGGCATCTTCTCAGGTGGCAACCACCGCTGAACAGATCTAGGACAGAAACGCAGGCCCTGTGAGTAAACGGTTTGCCTGAGGCGGTACCAGCCTGGGTGGAGTGCGGGGACTAGAAAACGCACGCGAAGAGCCAGGAGATTCCTAGAGGGGGGCTGACCCAGAGGACTGCCTTATTGAGCCTAAGATGCCCCCAGCCCTCAGGGGATCATCAGCCTACAGACAAAGAAAGGCAAGAGGCTAGAGCTGACAGCTAACCGGGCTGCGAATACAAACCTGCAGAAGTAAAGACAGGGCCTGAGGCGCAGGCTCTGGGAACTCAAAACAGCTTCTCTTCTGCAAGGGAATTTAGCAGGGACAGAAACAAATTCCCACAAAGTTGTTCTGTTCTGTCAGTAACATCAATCAAGGGCAGGGCTGGAACTAAGTGAACACCCCCCAGCTTCCGTCAAGTGCCCAAGGTTGTCAGGCCTCACCTCCCCCTGCTGGATAGAGGCAGAGAGCAGCGGCCTTACTCCAGTAAGATTAGCCCCTATCACAAAATCCCAAGACCAGAGATGTTGGCATGGATGTGAAGAAAAGGGAACACTTCTACACTGCTGGTGGGAATGCAAATTAATACATTCCTTTTGGAAAGATGTGTGGAAAACACTTAGAGATCTAAAAATAGATCTGCCATTCAATCCTATAATTCCTCTACTAGGTATATACCCAGAAGACCAAAATTCACATCATAACAAAGATATTTGTACCAGAATGTTTATTGCAGCCCAATTCATAATTGCTAAGTCATGGAAAAAACCCAAGTGCCCATCGATCCACAAATGGATTAATAAATTGTGGTATATGTACACCATGGAATATTATGCAGCCTTAAAGAAAGATGGAGACTTTACCTCTTTCGTGTTTACATGGATGGAGCTGGAACATATTCTTCTTAGTAAAGTATCTCAAGAATGGAAGGAAAAGTATCCAATGTACTCAGCCCTACTATGAAACTAATTTATGGCTTTCATATGAAAGCTGTAACCCAGTTATAACCTAAGAATAGGGGGAAGGGGGAGAGGGAGGGGAGAGGATGGGCGGAGGGAGGGTGATTGGTGGGATTATACCGTGGTGCATCTTGCAAGGATACATGTGGGACTTGGAAAGTGTGGAATGTAAATGTCTTAGCACAATAACTAGGAAAGTTCCAGGAAGGCTATGTTGACCAGTGTGATGAAAATGTGTCAAACGGTCTATGAAACCAGTGTATGGTGCCCCACGATTGCATTGATGTACACAGCTATGATTTAAAAAAAGAAAGAAAGAAATTGCAACTATGAGGATACCAAAAGGTTTCTTATCCAAAACAAATCTCTCAAAAAGCTTAATCATAATTTTTCAGTGTTACTGTCTCTCCTGAATTGCTTCTGAAACTTTGGAAAAGTAACCTATTACTTTCTAAATTATCCCTGCATGTCCTTTTAGCACAATAGGAAATGCACCTATCGATGTCTGATTGGAAGCTATACTCAACTAAGATTTGTGTTTCCTTCTGACAGTCTCTGCTTTAAAGGGTTGGACTTCATAGTCAAGCACCTCTTTGCCAGCCCACCCCAAGAGACCCAGCTCCAAAAAAGCAACAGCTTATGCTCTGGGAGGTGCTCAGTGCAAAGTTCCCAGCCAGTGAATAAAACAAGCTGGGCATTTTCTTGCCAAGATTTAGCTGCTTCTTTTAAAAGATTCACAGTGACTCATTCAAGTGACTTATTGAACCTACCCTGTACAACCTCTAACCTCATGAACTATGTGATCTTATTGACCTTCGTGTATAAAATCAGGGCAGTCGTCAAGTCTACCTTCAAAATATGTCCAGAGTTTGATTGCTCTGAAGTAAGAGAGCAGGCAGCTCAGAGAAGGGTCTTCGTAGGCCAGGCCAGGATACGCCCCTTCCACCACGACTCCCACGGCTGCCTCTTGGTCCAAACCACCGTTTGTTAACTCCTGTATCTTTAGAACCTAGAAGAGTAGTTCTAGGCTTAAACACAACAGAAATTGGGAGAATATTTGTACATTGCTACCTGGATTTCAGTGACCGTTGCATGGAATTCCGGCATATAAAGCACACACAGGGCCCCGCTCCTTTGCATTTTCCCCACCGTCTTGAAGGTTCTGGTAGAGGTCAGCACGCACCATCAGAACACACTGGCATAAGAGACATGGCAGAAAACATCTGCTACAGCAAGTGAAACAGCCTTGCTGAAGACATTCAGCAACCCAAGAAACAAGCTCGTTAGCTCGCTCGCTCGCGCTCTCTCTCTCTCTCTCTCTCTCACCTTCATGCCAGACGAATCAGAATCACACAGCCTAACCTGTTAGAGATTCCTAAAACATGGCTGCAGTTCAGCAAACTCCTTGTTCAGCAACCTAGACTAAGGAGGACTGTCGTTTCTTCTGTTACAGAAGTCAAATTAGGTTGTCAACTGGCCGTCTGTTTGAAAGCTCCTATCTCATTCTTTACACAGAAGGAAACTTTTCTACCACTACAAACCTTCTCTGTTTATTATGTCTAAATCTTAGATATAGACACAAAATATAGGGCCTGAAATTGTTTAAAGAAATATAATTATAATCTGTATGTAACAAGACAAACAGGCCTTGTTTGTTTATTCTCTAAATAGGTTTTTGCATATTATCTTGCAAGGAGTAAATAAATAGTAATAATCAATAAATGTCTACTGAGTTAATTGGAAGATAAAGAGCTATTAAAGACCAACACTCTAGTAGTCATTAAGAATACCTGAAGTTTAGATCTGTGGTTCAGAGGGAAGACGGCCCCTTTCCCTTTATTAAACTCTCACTGTCCTTTCAATCCCTCTGCAGTGGTGTAGGTCCACAAGAAAACAGAAACCACACAGCAACTTAACAGGGCAATTTTAGTATGAATAATTATTAGGCTATCTTATGAAACTAACTACAAAGTTGAAAAAAGAATAATAAAGAGAATCTTAAGACTGAGAATACCCAGAGAAGGAGAGACTTGGAAAGGTGGTTTATGCCTCACTGAAGAAAGTGATGGGTGGAGGAGAAAGTCACTGGGCTCGCAGTAAGGCTCACAGCCTCCAGGCAAGCAGAGGAAGCCTGGGTGTCTGCAGGTCAGCCACGCTGAAAGGCAGGTAGGCAGAAGGAGCAGATGCTCACAGGGGAGCAGGTACAAATGAGGAGCAGGGGCACATGGGGCAGCAGGTGCACATGAGGATCAGGTGCACATCGGGAGCAGGTGCTATGGGGAGCAGGTGCACGTGGAGAGTAGGTGCACATTGGGAGCAGGTGCACATCGGGAGCAGGTGCACGTGGAGAGCAGGTGCACATTGGGAGCAGGTGCACATGGGGCAGCAGGTGCACACAGGGGAGCAGGCCCCAAGGGAGCAGGTGCACATGGGGGTATTTTATTTTCTTTGCAGTTATTATAAATGGTATTGAGTCCTTGGTTTGACTCTAGGCTTGACTGTTACTAGTATAGAAATGCAGCTGATTTGTCTATGTTAATTTTGTAAACTGGGACCTTACTGAATTTATTTATGAATTCTAGAAGAGGTCTTCTGGCAGAGTCTTGTGGTTTTCTAAATGTAAGATCGTATCATTGACAAACATTGTCTCATTTCTCTTACTGGGACTTCCAATTCTGTCTTGAATGGAGATGGCAAGAGTAGCCACCCTTGTCATGTTCTGGTTCTTAGGGGGATGAAATCAACCATTCCCTGGTCAGTTTGATTTTGGACACATGTATCTGGGTTGTGTTTTTTCATTCATTTGGTCGATCTGTGTCGTTTAAGTGGAGCGTTAAAACCATTTATGTTCAGTGTTGGCACTGACATGTTAGACACTGTCCTGTCCCGCACGTTAGACACTGTCGTGCTACAGTTGCCTCATTTTCTCCCTGTGCAGCTGTTTTATAAGAGCTGTGAGCTTTGACTTCCAGGAGTTTTCCACTGGTGGGCGTCCACTGCTCTGTTCCACTTACAGAGAACTTTCAAGCATTTCCAGGGCCAGGGCCGGCTCAGGGATGACAAATGCGCTTAGTGTTTGCTTCTCCGAGAATGACTTTATTTCTCTTTCCTTTTTGAAATTTAATCTGTGATGATACAAAATTCTTGGCCGGCGGTTCCTCCGTTCAAGAAGCCTAAAACTGGGGCCCCAGTCCCTTTTGGCTTGTGAAGCTTCTGCTGAGAAGTCCGCCATTTGTGATGGGTTTTCCACTGCAAGCCACTTGAACCTTCCATCTCTCAGCTGGCAGGATTTTCTCCTGCTCTTTGGCTTGGGCTGATGATTCGTGCCTTTGTGACATCCTCGTGCTGTGAATCTTCCAGACGTTCAGAGGCCCTGTGTTTGGATGTCTACATCTCTGACGATACCCAGGAAGTTTTCCTCAATTGTTCCTTCAAATCTCAGACAGATTTTCTATGCATTTTACTTTTTCTTCTTCTCTCTCTGGGATACCCATAGTTTATCTATTCATTTGCTTTATATAGTCCCATATTTCTCTGAGAGATTGTTCATTTTTCTTGATTCTTTTGTCTGCATATTTTTTACAGACTGGGTTAATTGGAAAGATTGCCCTCCATCTCTTAAATTCTTTCTTCTGCCTAGTCGAGTTTGTTGTTAAAACTTTCTGGGCCAGGCACGGGGCTCATGCCTGTAATCCTAGCACTCCAGGAGGCTGAAGGAAGAAGAATGCCTGAGCCCAGGAGTTCAAGACCAGCCCGGACAATAGTGAGACCCTGACTCTACTAAAAATAGAAAAATTAGCTTCCCGTGGTGGTGTGTGCTGGCAGTTCCAGCTACTAGGGAGGCTGCGGCAGGAAGATTGCTTCACCCCAGGACTTCAAGGCTGCAGTGAGCTCTTATCACACCACTGCACTCCAGTCTGGACAACAGAGTGAGACTCTGTCTCACAAAAACAAAAAGAAAAAAAGCTTCCTACTGTATCTTGTGGGGTAAGTAGCTTGGTAGAACAAAGTTAATATGCAGACAGAAATAGGGAGAGGATATTCAGATCCTCTCTGAAAAATAAGGGAAGACATATGAGAACAAGGAAGAGAGAGAAGAGAGGGGAGCAGTGAAGTCCCTGCACGCAGCCACCAGACACCGGAGGTCAGGCCCACAGCCTTCTGCCTCTCAGGTGAGCCAAGAAGGTCTGACCACTGAGTCTTATGAATGCCTGAAAACCCATTAGCCACCCACAGAGTGCCTTGTTGAATATATGTATTAACAACACTTTCTTTTTATTTTATTTTATTTTATTTTATTGTTGAGGAATCATTGAGGGTACGATGAGCCAGGTAATACTGCTTGCGTTTGCTGGGTGAAGACTTGTTTAACTTAGGCGCTAACACACAGTAGAAACTTAACAAATACTGTTGAACACATGATCAAGCAATAAAAATTTTTAAATTGTACTAAGAAAATGCTGAGTTTTGTTGTTGTTTTGCTTTGCTTTTTGCAGCACTGGAAGGATCCCAGCCCAGCACTGTCTGGGCAGCTTTAGGAAAGAGAGACAGGGACTGGCTCAGAAATAGCAGGAGCATCCAGGCTGAATGTTTTAACTTGATTTTCCAGGATGAGATATGTTTGAACTCACATTTATTTAATAAATGACCTATTATAATGTTTCTTCTAGACGCCTTCTTCCTGGGTTGTTTTGTTTTTTGTTTTTTTTTCCATTTTATGTACTGATATATTAGTAAAGTCCATTTGCCCTTCTTCCTGTTGGGTAAACCAGCTTCTATGAGGCATCATTTAGGGAGAAAAGGGAACAGAAAACAGAAAAGGGAACATCATTTTCCCTATGCCTGTGAGTATATCTTTGCCGCTTTCTGGTTATCAAATCTTTTAAGTGAAAATCATTCTACAGAGCACAGAGGAGGAGGAGAAATATAACATGTCCTCTGTTAACGTGGTTAAAAGCAGAGACATGAGGGTAGGTGGAGCCAGTAAAAATGAGCCTAGAAGAAATAATTTTCCACTTTTGAACGGGGGGAAGGTCACCTTTCTTCTGTATTTCCTACTGACATTCAGCCCAAAGAATTCTGTTAGAACATAAAACACAATAAAGTAGATAGGGAATACACTCTGATGCGTTGCAATAAAAGTTTGCATTTTGCATTATTTGAAAATTTAGAAAGAATAAGCTGGAGGAAAGAAACATGAAATTATTTCTATACCCTATTGTCTCTAATAGCACCACACAACTGGGCAGTCCAGATTTATATGGGCAGTTTCCCTTTGAAAAGCCCTTTCTTGTCCCTCAATTATCTTATTTCAGCTCGTGGTGAAATGGGAAAATCACAATGCCTTGGATCAGAAAGTTCCTGAGCTTTTGGATAAGTCAGGTTCCCTTTCCGAGCATCTGTTTCCTCTTCTATAAAATAAGGATAATAATACCTACTCATTTGACAGGTTAACAAAGTGCAGGACAAGCAGATTAATACCTTGCCCAAGGTGACATCAAACAACTACCAGAGGCAGAAACTGGAACGCAGGTGTAGTGTCTTTCCCAAGATTCCTTGAAGTGTGTTATAAATAACTGTTATTGCTTTATGTATTAAGAAAACTCGTTCCTATGATGTGTACAAGTACTTTAGAATAATAATGTTAATTTTGTCGTGTTCGTCATACCATGCAGGCAGGTTTTTAGGGCATTTAATGAACAATCTGGCCCAATCTGGGATGAACGTAATAGCCAACAGGTCTCTGTGCTTATGGAAGGGAACAGATTAAAGATCAGAACTTTGCTTTTGTTTGTCAGCATTTCAGCCAAAGGCTCAAAACTGGAAAAAATATTCTATATCTTATGGAAGTATGAAAATGCTACCAAATATTCCCTCTAAGGGTTTCCAGCGTCAGTCTCTGAAGTACTTGGCTGTTGCTGTTTTTTGGTCATTAAGGGATCTTTTTAAAAAGTATCAGGGGCATTTATTCTAAATTAACTTTCTCATTCATCCATCTTCAGATGTAGCTATTTTATTCAAAAATATTTTTCTATTAAGCCTTGAAGATTCCTTTCTCTTTGTTGGAATCTCTACTTTAAAAAAAAAAATTTAGTTGTGTTTTGTTACCTATTCTTCATCTTTCTTTTTTCTTTACCTACAATTGTTTCTAAAATTGCTTTATATTCTTCATCTTTTCTTTGTTCAATGTGATCATTTCAACCCTTCCTTCTATGCCAATAATTTGAGTACGAGTCATATATAGGCTGTCCTTGGTGCTTCCAACCCATTTACTCATTCCATGATGGTGTTATTCTGAGAGCACTCCCTTTTCTCACCTCTGCAATTTCCTGTGTCACCTTATCTGTTTATTTGCTAGAACACCCGTCTCAGCAAACTCATACTTGCATTCGGCTCTTCTGTGGGAAAAAGGGATCACAGGCAATGCCTTCTGGGCCTTGAGTTATATTTTTTCTAGTTTCAATTTTGGATTTTTCTTTTCCATATTATGTTTTGCTCTTTCGTCCTTTTTCACTGTAAGTGTTTTGCATAGCTGCCCTATGATTTTTTCATATATGTCCAAAGTTAAGGCTCACTACTCTGAACACACGTTATTTTCCTCTAATGTTCTGGGTGTGAATTCTCTAAAATGCTCTTTGAATTTTACCCAGGGGGTAAATTGAAAATTGGGGATTGGTTTGAAGAGTTACCAACTAGATTTCATTTACTTTTTCCAGGAGAGCCTTAGTGAGGTTCTCCACTTCACCTTCTATTAACTTGCTCTTAGCCCTGGCCTTTCACTGTATCAGTATTTAACATGGAGCTCTGGCTCCTACAGGGCAGCAGACGCAGGCAATGCTGGCTGTCACCTTTGCCCACAGTCACCTCTACTCCACCCAAGATAAAGGAGGAAAAATGAGAAAATCACTTCATGAGACCTCTATTCAAAAAAGCAAAGGTAATAACAGAGAGGTGAAGGACCTCTATAAAGAAAATTATGAAATCCTCAGAAAGGAAATAGCAGAGGATTTTAACAAACAAAAGAACATACCATGCTCATGGCTGGGAAGAATCAACATTGTTAAAATTCTATACTTCACAAAGCAATCTACCCATTCAATGCCATTCCGATTAAAATACCAACATCATACTTTCAAGATTTGGAAAAAATGATCCTGCATTTGTATGGAACCAGAAAAAAAACTGTATAGCTAAGGCAGTTCTTAGTAATAAAAATAAAGCTGGGGGCATCACCATACCAGATTTTAGGCTGTACTACAAAGCCATAGTGCTCAAGACAGCATAGTACTGGCACAAAAATAGAGACATAGACATTTGGAATTGAATAGAAAACCAGGAAATGAAAGTAACATCTTACAACCACCTAATCTTGGATAAACCAAACAAGAACATACCTTGGGGGAAAGACTCCCTATTCAATAAATGGTGTTGGGAGAACTGGATATCCACATGTAAAAGACTGAAACTGGACCCACACCTTGTCCCACTCACAATTATTGATTCAAGATGGATAAAGGACTTAAATTTAAGGCATGAAACAATAAAAATCGTCAAAAAAAAGCATAGGAAAAACACTGGAAGACATTGGCCTGGGGAAAGACTCCATGAAGAAGACTGCCATGGCAATTGCAACAACAAAAATAAACAAATGGGACTTCATTAAACTGAGAAGCTTCTGTACAGCTAAGGAGACAACAACCAGAGCAAAGAGACAACCTACACAATGGGAAAGGATATTTGCATATTTTGAGTCAGACAAAAGCTTGATAACTAGGATCTATAGAGAACTCAAATTAATCCACATGAAAAAAGCCAACAATCCCATATATCAATGGGCAAGAGACATGAATAGAATCTTCTCTAAAGATGACAGACGAATGGCTAACAAACATATGAAAAAATGTTCATCATCCTATCTATTAGAGAAATGCAAATCAAAACCACCCTGAGATACCATCTAACCCCAGCAAGAATGGCCCACATCACAAAATCTCAAAACTGCAGATGCTGGCGTGGATGTGGAGAGAAGGGAACACTTTTACACTGCTGGTGGGACTGCAAACTAGTACAACCTTTCTGGAAGGAAGTATGGAGAAACCTCAAAGCACTCAAGCTAGACCTCCCATTTGATCCTGCAATCCCATTACTGGGCATTTTCCTTCCTACCCAGAAGGAAAAAAAATCCTTTTATCATAAAGACACTTGTACTAGACTGTTTATTGCAGCTCAATTTACAATCGCCAAAATGTGGAAACAGCCTAGATGCCCACCAACCCAGGAATGGCTTAACAGGCTGTGGTATATGTACACCATGGAATACTATTTGGCCATTAAAAAAAAAAATGGAGACTTTACATCCTTTGTATTAACCTGGAGGGAAGTGGAAGACATTCTTCTTCTTTTTTTTTTTTTTTGATTTTCTTTCTTTTATTATTATTTTTTTTTATATTTCTCCATTATGTACCTTTTTTTATTTTTTTCTTTTTCTTTCTTTTTTTTTTTTTTATTGTTGGGGATTCATTGCGGGTACAATAAGCCAGGTTACACTGATTGCATTTGTTAGGTAAAGTTCCTCTTGTAATCATGTCTTGCCCCCAGAAGGTGTGGCACACACCAAGGCCCCATCCCCCTCCCTCCCTCCCTCTCTCTGCTTTTCCTTCTCCCCCCATGACCTTCATTGTCATTAATTGTCCTCAGATCAAAATTGAGTACATAGGATTCATGCTTCTCCATTCTTGTGATGCTTTATTAAGAATAATGTCTTCCACGTCCATCCAGGTTAATACTAAGGATGTAAAGTCTCCATTTTTTTTTAATAGCTGAATAGTATTCCATGGTATACATATACCACATCTTGTTAATCCATTCCTGGGTTGGTGGGCATTTAGGCTGTTTCCACATTTTGGCAATTGTAAATTGAGCTGCAATAAACAGTCTAGTACAAGTGTCCTTATGTTAAAAGGATTTTTTTCCTTCTGGGTAGATGCCCAGTAATGGGATTGCAGGATCAAATGGGAGGTCTAGCTTGAGTGCTTTGAGGTTTCTCCATACTTCCTTCCAGAAAGGTTGTACTAGTTTGCAGTCCCACCAGCAGTGTAAAAGTGTTCCCTTCTCTCCACATCCACGCCAGCATCTGTAGTTTTGAGATTTTGTGATGTGGGCCATTCTTGCTGGGGTTAGATGGTATCTCAGGGTGGTTTTGATTTGCATTTCTCTAATAGATAGGGATGATGAACATTTTTTCATATGTTTGTTAGCCATTTGTCTGTCATCTTTAGAGAAGGTTCTATTCATGTCTCTTGCCCATTGATATTTGGGATGGTTGGCTTTTTTCATGTGGATTAATTTGAGTTCTCTATAGATCCTAGTTATCAAGCTTTTGTCTGATTCAAAATATGCAAATATCCTTTCCCATTGTGTAGGTTGTCTATTTGCTTTGGTTGTTGTCTCCTTGGCTGTACAGAAGCTTTTCAGTTTAATGAAGTCCCATTTGTTTATTTTTGTTGTTGCAATTGCCATGGCAGTCTTTTTCATGAAGTCTTTCCCCAGGCCAATATCTTCCAGTGTTTGTCCTAGGAAGACATTATTCTTAATAAAGCATCACAAGAATGGAGAAGCATGAATCCTATGTATTCAATTTTGATATGAGGACAATTAATGACGATTAAGGTCACAGTGGGGGTGAGGGAAGGGGAGAGCAGAGAGAGAAAGAAGGAAGGGGGGTGGGGAAAGGAAAAGCAGAGAGAGGGAAGGAGGGAGGGGGGTGGGGCCTTGGTGTGTGCCACACCTTTTGGGGGCAAGACACAATTGCAAGAGGGACTTTGCCTAACAAATGCAATCAGTGTAATCTGGTTTATTGTACCCTCAATGAATCCCCAATAAAAAAAAAAAAGCAAAGGTAAAATGAGAATTACCAAAATTTGAATAACACTCTTTCCCTAAAACTCATTTCGTGAAGTTGGAGCCAAGTTAAGAACCAACAAAGAAAGGCTCAAGTTTCCTTTCTTTCCAGGGCCACGTGTGTTTTCATCTTATGCCGCAAATTATTGCCCCTTTTGTCTTGTTAGGTTTCTCCATTTCTTTATTTTAAAATATGAAAGGGTACAAATGTTTTTGTTACATGGATACAGCATATAATGCTTTTGGTGTGCCCATCATCAGAGCAGTGCTTATTGTGCCCAACAGGTGAGTTCTCGTCCCTCCCCCAGGTCCCCCCTGCTTAATTTTCAATGACCTTTGAGTCTCTGTATGTCCATGTGTGCCCATAAATTATCACCCAATTATGAAAGAGTACATATGGTGCTCCTGAAATACTTCACTTAGGATAACGGTCTCTAGTCCCACCTAAGTTGCTGCAAATGACGTTACTGAATTCCTTTCTAGGGCTAAGTAGTACCCCATGGTGTGTGTGTGTGTTTAGTCCACGTTTTCTTAATTCACTCATAAATTGATGAGCAGTTAGGTTGATACCACATCTTTGCTATTGTGAATTATATTACAATAAACAATCAGATGCAAGTGTTTTATTTAATTTCAGATTAATACGAAGGTACAAATGATTAGGTTACATTGTATGTGTTTCTAAGGTAAAGTTCAAGTTGTAGTTGAGCCCCTCTTCCCTTCATCTAGGGAGGGTGCTGAATGGCCTTCCACTGTGCACATTAAGTGAGAGCTCACCAATCTCCTTCCCTCCCCCACCCACTTGAATATATTTGTGTTTTTCTCTCAAGGGGCATGTAGTTGTTTTTCTATTGGTTTCATATTAGTAATGAGAACATTGCATTCTTGCTTTTCCATTCTTGTGATACCTCACTAAGAAGAACGTGCTTCAACTCCATCCAAGTAAATAAAAAGGAAGCAAAGCCTCCATATTTTTATGGCTCAATAGTATTCCATGGTATACACAGTTTGTTAATCTATTCAGAGGTTGATGGGCACTCGGGTTGCTTCCACATCTTGGTGATTGTAAATTGAGCTATAATAAACATTCTAGTGCAAATGTCTTTGTCATAAAATGATGTTTTTCTTCCGGGTAGTTACCTAGTAATGTGATTACAGGATTAAATGGAAGGTCTACTTTTAGCCCTTTGAGGACTCTCCATACTTCTTTCCACAGAATCTGTATGAGTTTGCAGTCCCGCCAATGGTATAAAAGTGTTCCCTTCTCTCCACATCCAAGCCAGCATCTGCAGCTTTGGGACTTTGTGATGTGGGCCATTCTCACTGGGGTTAGGTAATATCTCAGGGTGGTTTTGATTTGCATTTCTCAGATGATCATGGATGATGAGAATTTTTCATGTGTTTGTTGGGCTTTTGTTATCTTCTTCAGAAAAGTTTATGTTCAAGTCTCGTGCCCAATGATAAATGAGATTGTTTACTTTTTTCTTGTTGATTAATTTGAATTCTCTGTCGATTTCAGTTATCAGTACTTTTTCAGATTCATAGCATGAAAATATCTTCTCCTATTTTGAAGATTGTCTGTTTTCTTTAGTTATTGTCCCCTTGGCTATACAGAAGTTTTTTAGCTTGACCATGTCCCATTTATTTATTTTTAGTGTTGCTGTAATTGCCACAGGAGTCTTCTTCATAAATTCTTTTCCTAGGCTGATAGCATCAAGAGTTTTTCCAAACAAAAAAAAAAAAAGATTTTTTTTTTCCTACTCTTTCTTCTAGGATTTTTAGTGTTCCCTGTCTCAAATTTCAATCTTTTAGCCTAGAAGAGTCCATTTTTGTCAGTGGTGAGAGGTGCAGGTCCAGTTTCAGGCTAACCAGACCCTGAATAACCACTGCAATTTTAAGAAATGAAACGAATCCGGAGGCATCATGTCACTAGACTTCAGGTTATACTACAAAGCATGTCTATTTTATCTGATATAAGAGTAGCTACTTCTGTTTCCTTTTGGTTTCTATTTGCATAGAATATTTTTTTCTGTCACTTTACCTTGAGTCTGTGTGAGTCCTCCTGGGTTAGATAATGGTTCTGGAGATGGCGAATACTTAGGTCATGGTTTTTCATCCATTAGTAAGTCTAGGCATGTTAAGTGAGGTGTTTAGACCATTCACAATTGGTTTAGTGTTGATGTTTAGGGTATTGCTCCATACCCTTACATGGTGAGACAATGTCTTGTTTTGTTTTCCCTTTTGTGCTATTGTTTTATAAGAGCAATGAACTTGAACTTTCATAAGTTTTCACACTAATATGTACCTACTGTGCTGTTCCATGTATAATGCACTTTTGAACATTTCGTATAGGGCAGGTCTAGTAGTGACAGAGTACCTTAATGTTTGCTTATCTGGAAAAGTCTTCATTTCTCCAACATTTATGAAACTTAGTTTTGCAGGAAACAAAATTCTTGGATGGCCATTGTTCTATTTACAAATACTAAAAATGGGGCCACAATTCCTTCTTGCTTTAAGGTCTTCACTGAGAAATCTGCTGTTAGCCTGATGAGTTTTGTTTTGTAAGTGAATTGTTGCTTTCATCTTGCAACCTGTAGAATTTTCTTCTTCATTTTGACTTTGGCCAGGTTGAGTACTTTGTGTTTGGAGATGTCCTATCACAATGAATTTTCCCAGTGTTCAATTACTGTCTTGTATCTGGATATCTGAATCTCTGGCAATACCAGGGAAGTTCTCCTCAATAATTCCCTCAAATAGGTTTTCCGTGCTTTTACTTTTTCTTTTTCTCCTCTGGAATAATCATAATTGTCTCACTTCACATGGTCCAATATTTCTCTGAACAATTGTTCATTCTTATCTTTTCATTTTTCTACATCTTTGACTGACTAGGTTAGTTTGAAAGTCTTGTTTTCAAGCTCTGAGATTATTTC
Source organism: Nycticebus coucang (assembly GCF_027406575.1). NCBI lineage: Eukaryota > Metazoa > Chordata > Mammalia > Primates > Lorisidae > Nycticebus > Nycticebus coucang. The sequence goes on along the minus strand of NC_069784.1, from coordinate 1,187,722 downwards.
TTCTGCTTAATACAGGCTGTTTTTAAAGCCTCCTGCTGTATTTGATAATTCCCTAAATGACTCTTAAATTTCTTTCAGTTCTGTTATATCCAACTTATATTGTCTGTCTCTTAAAGGAGTTTTTCATTTGCCACCCATATTCTGAATTCCATTTCTGACCTTTCAACAATTTCCTTTTGGTCGAGATTTGTTGCTGTAGATTTTCTGTGATCCTTTAGGGGTATCAAACCATTATTGCTGCCAGAATTATTTTGCTGGTTTCTTCTTACACAACACCTCTTCTTTCAGCACAGGGAAGATAGGTTTGTGGTGAACCTATTCTCCTCTGCTGGGATGACTTCTGCTTAGCAAGAAGGAGAGGCCCCTACGTAGCACTTTTGTGTCTTACTCCAAAGGATTCACCCAGAGAGGGACAGGCAGGTGCGCTGAAAGCCTGTCACACAGCTGTTCTCCTCTGTTGTCTTGTTTCCTTGTAGTCATCACAGTCTGAGCTGGTGCTGAAAGATGGTCACAAGGAGTGGTGGTCTGGTCCCCAGGCCTCTCGGTAGGTTTCCATTTCTGATTATTTTTTTGCTAGCATTTGTTTGCTTGTTTTATTGAATAATCACTTCTTTTCTCATTCAATTAAGTATTAGAGGGAAATCACATGCTTCCTCCCTGTTCCATCATTTTTACTCAGAAATCATTAGCAGAAAATAAAATTATCCTCCCCTCATAAGATTTTTCATTCATCCAACATGTAATATCTGCTTACTGACTACTTGGTAACAAGCTTGGTAACCTACACTCTTAGAGACCAGAGAAGAAAAAGATTTCCATGATGCAAAAATTCCATGACCTCTTCTATTCCATTCTTACCAAATTTGTGTTGTCAGTATTTTTTATTTTATCTTGAGAACTTTTCAAGCTCCCCAATTAATGTCACACACCCCCTAATCTTGTTTACATAACAAGCCTTGACTGAAATTCTCCCTTATCTCCTCCATAAGGTTTGACAAAAGCAGAAAGATCTCTGTACCAAGAAACAAGGCTATTATTAATAAAAGAACTGTAGAACTGAAATCACAAATAACAATAAAAGTAATTGGCATAGGCCATAAAGACAGATTCATATCCAGGTGTGGATTCTAGGACAACTGAAGAAACAAATACATTCTGCTTTACTAACTACGTAGGTATCTGTGGATTGCTTTTATCCCTGTATCGTCAGCTTTCCATAGGAGTCCCTTGAGCCTCTACAAACACACAGGGGCAGGAACCAGGAGTAGTTGAGATCACGACTTCATTGATGATCTCAGTCGATGTAGACGACTTCATCGTCTCCCAGGGCCTTATCTGCCCTGAGTACTTGTAGGGGAAAAGGATGACAGGATCATAGTGTTGTTTCTTACACGTGCAAAAAGGGATTGTCAAGACTACATGTGATTGGTAGCCTATTCTATTCTTATTGAGCAGATCTGGGGATGTTGTCCAGCAACATAGCAATTTCCAAATTGAGTATTGTCATGCATGTAGCAGGATACATGCCTGATGTGCAAAACTGGACTGCGTGTGGAGCAGATGAACACATGGTATTTGTTCTCTAGTCAGAAGTGCAATTTCTGCATAATCAGACCCCACTATTAGTAAAGTATTTGCAGCTAAGGATTACCTATTAGTGCCGTGTTACGTTCTGATACAGACTCATGTGTTTCACTGACCACTGCGCTTCTGTTCAGAAGATTGTATGTTAAACTTCAGGTCTTTCACCCTCCTGAAATGGCACATTTCATGGCATTTTGCATTGTACAGAGTCATTGCAACTGAGCAGCTGTGGCATCAGCATGTTTGTGCACCTGCAGTAAGGTGCAGCAGACTCTTCTGGATGCTGCTGTTTAGGAACAAACTGACATTAATTCATTCCAAAGAGTGTGATACAATTTTTGTTTAAGTCAGTTAAATACAAAGCCTTTCCGTAATTAAAATAATCAAGAAGAACAATGAGATTCTTAAGATAAATAATATAAAGGATCTAGGGTTTCTAGACCCCACGATCTAAAATTTTATTTCAAGATTCAAAAATCTAAAAACAAGGTGTTTTATTTTATTTTCTAAGAAAAGACAGTGGTCTTGAGTTCTTACTCATAAGAGCAGCTGTAAACTCCAGCCCTGCCTTGACAGGACTCCAGGAATTTGGTAATGGGTGTTTGCAGTGTGTATTTCACAGGACACTTCTCCATCCTAGCACACAGTCATCTGACCCATGACCAGTGTCCTTCTCACAGGAAATGTGTTTATGCTGATAAATGCTCACCCTCTTGGCTCTTGTCTGGCCTGTGTCCAGTTTATTACTACCAAGATAGCCACTCTCTAGGAAAACTCTGATCCAGGAAAGAAGTTAAGTTCAGCAGGTGACAACTCAACAAAACCCATGAAATAACAGATGCAATTTACCATCTACAGATCAGAGAGAGGAGGGCTGTGAATCTCAGTGGGGAGTAGGGAGCTATTCTAGACACAAACACTCAACCAGCCAGTGGCAAGCAAAAGAGAAAAAGAGGGACCTGTGGGCTGAAGCCTTTACTGGGGTTCAGGATGTTATCCAAGCAGGTTTTCCATAGGGAGCTCTAATTGGTGGCTTTTGAGCAAGCCAGCACAAGTTCCACCTTGTCATGCTATGACTGAGACAGGGCCACTGTGGTGTATCTGTGTAGCCGGTGTGGGATGTGAGGGTTGGCAGCAAGGGCCAACTAGGCTGTGTCCAGACATCTCATGGAAAGGTGGTCACAGGAGATGTTCTCTAAGGCAGACATCTGGGTCAACCACATTGAAGAACTAGAGAAAGATTGTCAAGGGTGATATCTGACATGAGAAAGTTAAATCTGTATTCATGATGAAAGCTAAAGCAATACAAAATTATAGGAAATTACTGCACAGGATTTAAGTGTAAATACTTTGGGCTGCTGGCCCATTAAGTTCCTGAGCCTCTGTGGTGATGACTGCAGCAGGCACCTGTCATTCTTGATACCAGTACCTACACTCTCTTCTGAAGATGAATCTGGATTTTCTGAAAGGGAAACCAACATCTTCCCTCCTTTCCGCCCAAGCTTATGAGTGGAACATTCTCTACTCTAAACACATTCAAAACGCAACCATCTCAACACATCAGCTGGCCACATCTAGGTTTGGGCTCCTGTAGGGCAAAGAGATGTTGGCAGTTGAATCTCTACTTGCTATCTGATCCTTCTTCGTGAGGTCTGGAGCTGAAGCCAGCACATGTAGGCTGTTACAGGAGGCTTCTTTTATAGGAATTCATGGGAACTGGAATTAGAGGAATACTTTGAGTGGAGAATGAGAATGGGACCAAGATACTGAGTCAATGTACGGAGTCTACACAGGTTACAAATGCAGAAACACAACTGGGGAACAGCAGTCATAACAGACATGTGGCAATCAGGGGTCAAAAAGTGATAAGTTAAGCTGGCACCAAAAGAAGACTGTTATCTAAGGCTGGCTTCCCCCCTCTCTTTTAATAGCATCATGCTTCCATAATAAGTCAGCTTCATTTAAATGCAAACACCAGGTATCTCCATGTCCTACAAATGGTGAAGTATCTGTGAAGCTGACATACAGTGTGCATTCACAGAGCACTGTATGTCTGCTCATGATGCTGTCAGGTGCTGTAAGCTTAGGGCTTACCTGCAGCACAACAGGAATCACAGGAGATACAGATGTGAGGTTTGAGGGGGTTCCTGGGAAGCCGCTGTGCAGTGATGTCCCTAGAAAGTCACCCAGAGGACCACAGCAGCGCTATGGTTCAGTGACGAGGACATTCTGGGCACAGCTTGGAAGCAACTGCAATGCTGTCAACTGTGACACTAAGCCCCCATCCCTTGTGCAGGTCATGCTCAGATTCTGCAGCTTCAGAGTCAGCCCAGAGGAAGTGGGAGCAGGAAGCCTCTTACCACGCAGTGAGCACAAGGCGAGAGCCTCGGAATTGCTACCTGCAGAATTCCCTCATCATTATTACCGTGTTTTTTAATAACCACAGACACAAAGGATGTCAGCTATGTGACAGCCACTCCACTTGAGCAGTTTCCCGGCAACAGCGCCCTGCACAGGCAGCCCCGGGACCACAGGTCTCCCGGGCCTTTCTTTCTTTTCTGTGCCTGTTACTTATTCCTCCTCTCTCCTAAGACACCACTCCACTGCGCCCCTGCATCTCTCTGAATCTTGAATTCTTTGTGCCCTGCCTTCTTTTCAGAGGACATTCTCATGGAAACCTTCATCAGAGTTAACTCTTGGGGTGCAAGCACCTTTGCAGCGCCTGTTAAACTGCGGCTCCCTTCTCCGAGTGGATGCTGGAATAACCCATCTACCCCTCATTCTTCCCTCACTGCCCCTCTTGCCCCTAGATTGGGTCGTCTCATTCCTTGGTGTATGACCCAGTCTGAATAGGAGTGCTTTTCTCATAATTTACCCCTCAAAGAAAAACAGGTGTTTAATAGAGAGATTGCAGAAGATACTATTTCTTGTGCGCCCAACCTCCCTTGTCCATGTGACCCTCCCCGTCCCACTTTCCGGCATGGCTTTGCCTTTGTTTTAATAACACCTCTTCTTCACACAGCCACAGACTTCAGGGGAGTTAACGCCACTCCCAGTTCCAGTGGGAGAAGCCTAATACGTGCAGCTGACCACGATCTTCTCCCTCCATTTTCCAAGGAGAGGTTTACAGAGGGGGACTGGATTGGTTCTGATGAATATGGTAGAAAGTCTGCTACAGGAATGGTGGGAAGAGAGCTTCCATGTTTTAAGAAATCCAGAGTTAGGCCAGGCACGGGGGCTCAGGCCTGTAATCCCAGCACTTGGGAGGCCCCGGTGGGGGATTGCCTGAGCTCACAGGTTTGAGACCAGCCACAAACTGGCCTCTAAAAATAGCTGGGCATTGTGTTGGGCGCCTTTAGTCCCAGCTACTCCAGAGAACCGTTTGAGCCCAAGAGTTTGAGGTTGCTGTGAGCCATGACACAACAGCACTCTACGGAGAGCAACAAAGTGAGACTAGGTCTGAAAAAAAAAAAATAGAAAACCAGAGTTGACAGAGACCCCATTCTTTTGTGAGGCCTGTATACCTGTGTCAGGCACGCCACCTCCAGCACCAGAGCAAGGAAGAGCTAAAGGAAGCAGAGGAGCAGAGCCGAACCTGCTGTCTTGCTTCTGGTCCTCAGGTCTTCCTATCGTGGAGGGTTATAAATGTCTTTGTTGCTTAGAATTTGAGGCAAAAAAAACTCTGTTGCTTTCAGCCAAAAGTATCCTGATACAAACACTGCTTGCTTTAGACTCTAAAGTTTAGAGGGAGCCAAATTGTGCCTCAGCCCCTCAATGACTCAGGCAAGTCAATTACTTTCTCTAAGCTTTATCGTCCTGATCAATATAACCAAAGATCCACATGAATTCAAATGAATCTATGGGTATATTAATATGTGAGCCTTGAGCACCTTTACCTCCTCCATTTTGATATTAGAGTGACAATTCCTGGTCCCCAGGCCTCCTCATGACCAGGGAGCTCACCTGTCTTCATGGCCCAGCCTGGTTCGGAGCACACAGGTGGGGCTGACAGCCCCTGCACCTGCTGTCCCAAGCAGGGCATGGTGTTTTCCTGGTTCTTCTGCTACTCGGGTATTAGTGGCGCTGGAGACTTATGTGCCCAGATTATAGGGGACCTGAAATGCCACCACAGCCTTTCTGTGCCAGAGACCTCTGTTGTCACTCTCACAAAACAAGGAAGAAAATGCCCCTTGTGTGTTCAGTTGATGAAGTTCCCTCAACCAGGTGGAGTCTCTGAAGAGCTATTTCCTGCACTGCAGTCACTCCACAGCCACCTCACTCATGCTTAGAGGGGTCCCAGCATCCACACGTGTGGTCTCCAGCAGGTGCTGCAACAGAGGAAACCTCAGAGATGCCCAGACAGTCCCACAGCCCCTCCAGGCCAGGCTTCCTGGTGGCCTGGCTTCTCCAAGGACAGAGACACACGGCGCAGAAGACAAGGGTAATGGGAGGCTGCTCATCTCCCCTCCTGCTCTGGCCATTTTTTGCTGGCAAACGTGGTCCTGAAGCATCAGGATTTTCTTCTGTAGGGGTGAAGGGGTCTTGGCTTTGTGGTATGGAGAGTCAGTGCAGGGTGCATTCATTCTGCTGGTGTGGATCATGACTGAGCAGGAGGGAGCTGGGGTCAGCAGCAGGGCTGGCATCTTCTGGCATCTTCGCTTACAGAGGAGGTTGGGTTTTCTGCTTCCAGCAACTTCCTGATTCCTTCACGTTGTCATCCTGGTCTGACGATAATACAAACAGGCCAGGTCTGAGGTGTTGCTCAGTATGTCATGCCTGGAAACTCAGTTGCATGCTGGCTCCTCTGTGCCTTCCAGCACTTTTGTAAGGGTCTGTGTTAGATCGCTTTTTGCTTAGCGGGGCACAATGACTCACACCTATAATCCTAGCACTCTGGGAGGCCAAGGCAGAAGGATCCCTTGAGCTCAGGAATTGGAGACCAGCCTGAGCAAGAACCAGACCCTGTCTCTACTAAAATAAAAAAATTAGGGGGTGGAGACAAGATGGCTGACTGAAGCCAGCTTTCCACAGAGGCTCCCATCCAGGAGAGTTAAAAGACAGAAATTTAGCAAGTAACCTGGTGGATTAGAGCTGCACCAAGAAAGAAGATTGAAGAACACACATCAACCCCGTTGAGGTGAGCTGTGACCCCAAGGATACAAACAAAAGGTACAAAATCCATCACGAAGCAGACGGGAGTCCCCCCTCCCCCATGAGAATGGCTTGGAATGCACCACAAACAAACGAGAAGAGTTCAAAGGTCCTCCCAGTACACTCCATGGGAGAGACTCTCTAAAAACTGGACCTACCTCCCCTACTAGGGTGCCACGGCATTCTCCTGCCAGGCATAAAACTGTATAAAACTGCATATATTCTCTACCTGCAACTCTGAGCTCCCAGCACTCCCCTCCACTCTCACTCTGAGGTCTGGAGGCCTGTCCCCCGAGAGTTCAGATTCTTGGGTGATTTCTCGAGGGGTGTAGACAGGGCCTAAACTGCAGCTGGTCAGTGCTGATTCTGCGGCATGGGAGTGAGGAGAGGATGGTGGGCTGAGAGGGAATCACACTGGAGCCAGTGGTGTCCCGAGGCGCAGAGCAGCAGCCATCTTTTGGCAACAATAGGGCTCACTCCCGGATATTCTGAAGCCATACCCCCTGTCTCCCTGGGCAACCAGAGGAGGCCAGGCATCTATCTACTCAGGTGGCAACCACCATGGAACAGATCTGGGACAGAAATGCAGGCCCCATAAGTAAAGGGTTTGCCTGAGGCAGTACCAGCCTAGGTGGAGCATGGGGACTAGAAATGCATGCGCAGAGCCGGGAAGTTCCGAGGGCAGGGTTTACCCAGGGACCGCTTTACTGAGCCAAAGACGCACCCAGCCCTCAGGGGAATCATCAGCCTATAGACAAAGGGAGACAGGTGGCTAGAACTGACAGCTAACCAAATACAAAACTGCAGGAGCAAAAACAGGGCCTGGAGGCGCAGGCTCTAGGAACTCAAAACAGCTTCTCTTCTGCAGGGGAATTTAGCAGGGACAGAAACAAATTCCCACAAAGTTGTTCTGTTCTGTTCTGTCAGTAACATCAATCAGGGGTGGGGCTGGAAATGAGTGAGCACCCCCCAGCCTCCATCAAGCGCCAAGGTTGTCAGGCCTCACCTCCCCCTGCTAGATAGAGGCAGAGTGCAGCAGCCTGGCTGATCAGAAATAGATTTTCTTGTGATTCAAGCAGCTGCAAACCCCTGGAGTATCTGTTCACTATAGGCAACTGGGTCACAGCCCAGCAGGGCTATCAGTGACTGGGTGTGACAGAGGTGCAAGGTGGGGAAAGGTGGGGAAGAAGGCATCAACTTTCCCAGACTACTCTATTTGCTGGGTGGGTCCTCCTGACTCCATGGAGCACCAGAGCAAGCCATATCTGATTAGTCACCAGACCCCTGCAATCCAGTTGCCAGAGACCTTTTAAACTCTCCCTCTTGAGACAGGTGCTGACTGAGACAATTGATTTGGACTTTTTGAACTGAGCCAATCACCCAAGGACTATTCAGGTGGTGCCCTGGGTGTGTGGTTGTAGGAAAGTTTTATTTTCCCTTTCCAATTGTTCCCTGTGGGGGGCAGGGTGACTTAATTGCTGGTATTTCTCCACAGCTGAGACTTCAACCCAGAGTAACTATTTCACTAGGGTCAAAAAGAGAACAGCTGAAAACAAGAAAGAACCACTTAGCCCCACCACACCAAAGAGGTCCCCAGTTTCTCAGGCCATAGCACTGTACAGGTCCTCAACAAAGCTCCAGGGTAAAAATCAAATGGTATAAAACAATCATGGGGTGGAATCAGTGGAAAAATACTGGTAACATAAATAACCAGAATAGATTAAACCCCCCCCCCAAAGAAAAATATGGCAGATGTAACTGAAGATCCCATTCATAAACAGCTGGCCGAGATGTCAGAAATCAAATTCAGAATTTGGATTGCAAACAAGATTAATAGAATGGAGGAAAATTTGGAATTAGAAATTCAAGGAGAAATTCAAAAGTTGTCTCAAGAATTTAACGAATTTAAAGAAAAAACCACCAAAGATTTAGACGCACTGAAGCAAGAATTTGCAGCCCTCAAAGATCTGAAAAATACAGTAGAAGCCCTCAGTAACAGAGTGGACCAAGCAGAAGAAAGGTTTTCTGACAGTGAAGACAAAGCCTTTGAATGCTCCCAAACTCTCAAAGAGGAAGAGAAATAGAGAGCAAAAATTGATCATTCTCTCAGAGAGCTCTGGGATAATTCGAAGAAGGCTAATATCCACCTCATTGGAATCCCTGAAAGTGATGAAGTGGCCTTGCAAGGCACAGAGGCCCTTCTCCATGAAATTATGAAAGAGAATTTTCCAGACATGCCAAGAGATTCTGAAATTTAGATAGCAAACAGTTTCAGAACCACAACACGACTCAATCCCAATAAGACATCCCCCAGGCATATCATAATTAACTTCACAAAAGCTAATATGAAGGAGAAAATGTTGAAGGCAGCCAGACATAAGAAATCTATTACCTAAAAAGGGAAGAATATTAGAATGACTGCAGATCTCTCTGTTGAAACTTTTCAAGCCAGAAGAGGGTGGTCATAGACTTTTAATCTCCTAAAGCAAATTAACTTTCAACCCCGGATCCTGTATCCAGCTAAACTGAGTTTCATTTATGATGGAGAAATTAAATGCTTTAATGACATTCAAATGTTGAAGAAATTTGCCATAACCAAACGAGCTCTTCAGGATATTCTCAGACCTATCCTCCACAATGACCAGCCCAATACTCTACCACAAAAGTAAACTGACTCTGAAACTTTTGATCAAACTCCAACTTCCACAGTGGCGAAAGGATTAAAAATGTCCACTGGACTTTTGAAAAACTCGATATCCAAAATTTTACCAGACCTATCAATATTCTTCATTAATGTGAACAGCTTAAACTGTCCTCTAAAGAGGCACAGGTTAGCTGACTGGACACAAAAACTCACGCCAGATATTTGGTGCATACAAGAGTCACATCTTACCTTAAAAGATAAATATAGACTCAGGGTGAAAGCATGGTCGTCCATATTTCAGGCAAATGGTAATCAGAAAAAAGCAGGTGTTGCAATTCTATTTGCAGATACAATAGGCTTTAAACCAACAAAAGTAAGGAAAGATAAGAATGGTCACTTCACATTTGTTAAGGGTAATACTCAATATGATGAGATTTCAATTATTAATATCTATGCACCCAACCAGAATGCACCTCAATTTATAAGAGAAACTCTAACAGATATGAGCAACTTGATTTCCTCCAGCTCCATAATAGTTGGAGATTTCAGCACTCTGTTGGCAGTGTTGGATCGATCCTCCAATAAGAAGCTGAGCAAAGAAATTTTAGATTTAAACCTAACCATCTAACATTTGGATTTAGTATACATCTACAGAACATTTCTTCCCAACAAAACTGAATACACATACTTCTCATCAGCCCAAGGAACATACTCCAAAATTGACCACATCTTAGGTCACAAGTATAACCTCAGTAAATTTAAAGGAATAGAAATTATTCCTTACATCTCGGACCACCATGGAATAAAAGTTGAACTCAGTAACAACAGGAACCTGCATAATCATACAAAAACATGGAAGTTAAATAACCTTATGCTGAATGATAGCTGTGTCAGAGATGAGATTAAGAAGGAAATTGCCAAATTCTTGGAACAAAACGACAATGAAGCAAAGGCAGTTCTAAGACAGAAATTTATAGCACTGCAAGGCTTCCTCAAGAGAATGGAAAGAGAGGACGTTAACAACTTAATGGGACATCTCAAGCAACTGGGAAAGGAAGAACATTCCAACCCCAAACCCAGTAGAAGAAAAGAAATAACCAAAATTAGAGCAGAATTAAAGGAAATCTAAAACAAAAGAATTATACAACAGATCAATAAATCAAAACGTTGGTTTTTTGAAAAGGTCAATAAAATAGATAAAGCTTTGGCTAACCTAACCAGGAAAAAAAGAGTAAAATCTCCAATCTCATCAGTCAAAAATGACAAAGATGAAATAACAACAGACTCCTCATAAATTAAAAAAATCCTTAATGAATATTACAAGAAACTATATTCTCAGAAATATGAAAATCTGAAGGAAATTGACCAATACTTGGAAGCATATCACCTTCCAAGACTTAGCCAGAATCAAGTGGAAATTTTGAACAGGCCAATATCAAGTTCTGAAATAGCATCAACCATACAAAATCTCCCTAAAAAGAAAAGCCTGGGACCAGATGGCTTCACCTCAGAATTATACCAAACCTTTAAAGAGGAATTAGTACCTATATTACTCAACCTGTTCCAAGATGTAGAAAAAGAAGGAAGACTACTCAACATGTTCTATGAAGCAAACATCACCCTGATCCCCAAACCAGGAAAAGATCCAACAAGAAAAGAAAATTATAGACCAATATCTCTAATGAATATAGATGCAAAAATATTCAACAAGATCCTAACAAACAGAATCCAGCAACACATCAAACAAATTATACATCATGACCAAGTTGGTTTTATCCCAGGGTCTCAAGGCTGGTTCAATATACATAAATCTATAAGTATAATTCAGCACATAAACAAATTTACAAACAAAGACCATATGATTCTCTCAATCGATGCAGAAAAATTGTATATTTTGATAATATACAGCATCCCTTCATGATCAGAACACTTAAGAAAATCAGTATAGAAAGGACATTTCTTAAACTGATAGAGATCATCTACAGCAAACCCCCAACCAATATCATATTGACTGGAGTTAAATTGAAATCATTTCCACTCAGATCAGGAACCAGACAAGGCTGCCCATTGTCTCCACTGCTCTTTAACATTGTAATGAAAGTTTTAGCCATTGCAACTAGGGAAGAAAAGGCGATCAAGGGTATCCATATAGGGTCAGAAGAGATCAAACTTTCACTCTTTGCAGATGATATGATTGTATATCTGGAAAACACCAGGGATTCTACTACAAAACTCTTAGAAGTGATCAAGGAATACAGCAGCGTCTCAGGTTACAAAATCAACATCCATAAATTGGTAGCCTTTATATATACCAACAATAGTCAAGCTGAAAAAACAGTTAAGGACTCTATTCCATTCACAGTAGTGCCAAAGAAGATGAAATATTTGGGAGTTTATCTAACAAAGGATGTGAAAGATCTCTATAAAGAGAACTATGAAACTCTGAGAAAAGAAATAGCTGAAAATGTTAACAAATGGAAAAACATACCATGCTCATGGCTGGGAAGAATCAACATTGTTAAAATGTCCATACTACCCAAAGCAATATACAATTTTAATGCAATCCCTATTAAAGCTCCACTGTCATACTTTAAAGATCTTGAAAAAATAATACTTTGTTTTACATGGAATCAGAAAAAACCTTGAATAGCCAAGACATTACTCAGAAATAAAAACAAAGCAGGAGGAATCACACTACCAGACCTCAGACTGTACTATAAATCAATAGTGATCAAAACAGCATGGTACTGGCACAAAAACAGAGAAGTAGATGTCTGGAACAGAATAGGGAACCAAGAGATGAATCCAGCTATTTACCATTATTTGATCTTTGACAAGCCAAATAAAAACATTCAGTGGGGAAAACATTCCCTATTTAACAAATGGTGCTGGGTGAACTTGGCTGGCAACCTGTAGAAGACTGAAACTGGACCCACACCTTTCACCATTAACTAAGATAGACTCTCACTGGATTAAAGATTTAAACTTAAGACATGAAACTATAAAAATACTAGAAGAGAGTGCAGGGAACACCCTTGAAGAAATCGGTCTGGGCGAGTATTTTATGAGGAGGACCCCCTGGGCAATTGAAGCAGCTTCAAAAATACACTACTGGGACCTGCTCAAACTAAAAAGCTTCTGCACCGTCAAGAACACAGTAAGTAAAGCAAGCCAACAGCCCTCAGAATGGGAGAAGATATTTGCAGATTATGTCTATGACAAAGGTTTAATAACCAGAATCTACAGAGAACTCAAACGTATAAGCAAGAAAAAAACAAAGGATCCCATCACAGGCTGGGCAAGGGATTTGAAGAGAAACTTCTCTGAAGAAGACAGGCGCGTGGTGTACAGACATATGAAAAAATGCTCATAATCCTTAATCATCAGAGAAATGCAAATCAAAACTACTTTGAGATATCATCTAACTCCAGTAAGATTGGCCCATATCACAAAATCCCAAGACCAGAGATGTTGGCATGGATGTGGAGAAAAGGGAACACTTTTGCACTGCTGGTGGGAATGCAAATTAATACATTCCTTTTGGAAAGATGTTTGGAGAACACTTAGAGATCTAAAAATAGATCTGTCATTCAATCTTATAATTCCTCTACTAGATATATATACCCAGAAGACCAAAAATCACATCATAAGAAAGATATTTGTACCAGAATGTTTATTGCAGCCCAATTCATAATTGCTAAGTCATGGAAAAAGTCCAACTGCCCATCGATCCACGAATGGATTAATAAATTGTGGTATATGTACACCATGGAATATTATGCAGCCTTAAAGAAAGATGGAGACTTTACCTCTTTTGTGTTTACATGGATGGAGCTGGAACATATTCTTCTTAGTAAAGTATCTCAAGAATGGAAGAAAAAGTATCCAATGTACTCAGCCCTACTATGAAACTAATTTATGGCTTTCACATGAAAGCTATAAACCAGTTATAACCTAAGAATAGGGGGAAGGGGGAGGGGAGGGGAGGGCGGGGGGAGGTGGGCGGAGGGAGGGTGATTGGTGGGATTACACCTGCAGTGCATCTTACAAGGGTATATGTGAAACTTAGTAAATGTAGAATGTAAATGTCTTAACACAATAGCTAAGAAAATGCCAGGAAGGCTATGTTGACCAGTGTGATGAAAATGTGTCAAACGGTCTATAAAAACCAGTGTATGGTGCCCTATGATTGTATTAATGTACACAGCTATGATTTAATAATAAAAAAAAATAAACAAAATAATAATAAAAAAATAAAATAGAAAAATTAGCAGGTCCTTGGTGGCACCTGTAGTCCCAGCTACTCAGGAGGCTGAGGGAGGAGGAACACTTGACCCCAGGAGTTTGAGGTAGCTGTGAGCTATGACATCATGGCACTGCAGCCTGGGCCTGAGTGAAAATCTGGCTAAACAAAAAAAGATCACTTGCAGCCAGGAGTTTGGGAGTTTGAGATTAGCCTGGGAAATTTGACAAGATCCCATCTCCACAAAAAAAGAAAAACTAGCCTGGCAAATTGCTTGAGCCCAGGAGTTTGAGGTTGCTGTGAGCTATGATAACTCTTCTCCACTTCGTCCTGGGCAAGAGAGCAAGATTACATATTTAAAAAAAAAAAAAATCTACTGTCTACTTAAAGTGGCTTCTATGATCTGGAACCAAACCTGCTTGTCCCTAGAGTGCAAACAAGAGGTGGCTGAGGGAAGAGAAGTTCCTGTCTCCAGCACTATAGTGGCCCCAGACGACACCAGCATGTCCCCCTGAAGAACCAGCCACATTGCATGAAGCCTGCAAGGCCAGACTTCTCCCTCCTCAGAGCAAGGCTGCTCCCGCAGCTCCAGTTAGTCTCCTAAAAGATGGCATCTGTCAGGGTCACACGAACCAGTCAAACTATCCATATGTGCCTGAAAGTCAGTGACTGGCCGGGCACCAGAAGATATCTCAGCTCCTGTGCAGGCCAGTGGTGTGAACGGGCCCTCTGGGGACGTGCGCCAGCTCATTCCATTTGCCACGAGCCTCCATGCCACAGAACCTGCCCCAACATGACAGGACTGTCCCTAACTTACTTCCTAGAAGGATTTGCCCATCCAAGACACCTGTTGTGTCTATGAAACAGTCATGATCTAACTGTTTGGAGGACCCAGTGGGCTGATACAGGGAAAAATGCCAAGCAGGGTACCTGGGCCACATGAACCCTGTCATCCTCATCAGTTCAATGAGAGGCATGTAGGTAATTTGAGCAATCCTATGAAATGACTTGTTATTCTTTTAAACATTGTCATGAAAGTGTTTACTTGGCCTGATTTAGCATTGGGTATAATGTTCTTTTTCATGTATTTTCAGATTCAAATACTTGAGTTACTTTTGTCATTCAAAGTACTCTTGCCCTTAATTGTTTACTGAACGTTTTGTGACAGGCCTCGTTTTAGACACTGGAAACGCAACAGTGTAAAAGCAACAAGGTCTTTTCCCTTACCAAACTTTCATTCTGGGTGAGGTTAGAGGTAATTATCAAATAAAAACATAATCAAAATATTCCTAAGCTCATGCTATGGCCACAATCAGTTGACTTGTTCTGCTTTTAAAATCTAGCTGCTCCTTCCCTCTGTCTTTTGTCCTTCCTTCCTTCCTTCATTCATTCTTTCCTTCCTTCCTTTTTTTTATTTTTTGAGATAGAGTGTCACTCGGTCATCATGGGGTTGAGTGCTGTGTGTCATAGCTCACAGCAACCTGAAACTCTTGGATTCAAGCGATCTTCTCATCTCAGCTTCCTGAGTAACTGGAACTACAGGCACCTGCCACAGTGCCCAGCTAGTTTTTCTATTTTTAGTGGGGATAAAGACTTGCTCTTGCTCAGGCTGGTCTCAAACTCCTGAGCTCAGGTGATCCACCCACCTCGGCCTCCCAGAGTGCTGGGATCACAGACCAGAGCCCAACCACCTTCTTTTCAATAAACGGTGCCCAATAACTGTTTATTACCAGACACCATTCTTGGAAATGGGGATACAACCAGGAACAAAAAAGATAAACATTCTGCAGTCTTGAAGCTTTTATTCTGGAAGGAGGGAACGCTCCAGGTGAAGGACGCCCTGAATGCCCTGGTGTGATCGGTACACATCCTGTGCGTGTAACAAAACCTCACAAGTCCCCATAAAAATGCACCAATGTGATCCATTAGTAAAAATGTCTTAAAAATTCTGCTTACAAAACAATATTTAGAAGATGTTTAATTTCATGAAGTGATATAAAATTGTATTTGGTAAAATGTGTTGATGTTTAGCACACAGATTTTTAGTGTCAAAACTTTCTGTCTTTATCTCCCCCAAAACCCATAGCTTAAATCCCTCATTAGCACTAGATAAACCATCTCATTATGCATAATGAGAGAAAACCCATAAAATAAGAGCATCTTAAGAAAGCTTATGTTTTGGAAAATAATTTTCAGCTTTAATTTCTAGTTAACGGAAAGGACTAGGACTTGTTAAGTATCATAAATGTCATATTACTTCCTTGATGTCTCAGTCCCAAACTAAAAGATTGACTATTTTGTGTGAAAACTCACAGCCATTGAACTGTCCTGCTGCTGCTGTCAATGACAGTCACTGTGAGTCTCTGTCACATTCCATGACACTGACTTAAAAACCAAACGGCAATAGAATGAAGTTTAGCCTGATGCCTGAAAGAAAGCAGGGTGGTCAGAAAAAACAAATCTCTACAGTATTCTACATTCTTCTTGATTAAAACACCTGAGAATTCTATTTTTAGAACATTTTTAAGAAATCAATCCTTGAACAAGATTTAAACTGGTCTTTTATAGAGCTCTCAGATTTTACAAGTGCAGGTGATAACTGCTCTGCGGTGCACATCTTTAGAACCCGAGGACGCTTATGTGTCTGGGTTTGCCGGTTCACTTTGTATGACCTTTGGGAAACCACTTAAACTCTCAGATTCTCAATTTCCTCTTTAAAAAAAAAGGGGGGCGATAATAATCTAAACTTCCTCACAATGGTGTTATAAAGGGTTACAAAGACCCTAAGTAAGAGATTATTTATAATAATAAGCATTGTAAACTCAATCAGCAAATCTTACTTGTTCTGACTATTATTGAGCAAATCATTTTAATCTCCTCTATACATCTGTAATACTAACATGCTTCCTTGGTGCTCCCCTATGAGAGGGATGGCATTGGACAAATCCACCCCATTCTCCTGGATGAGTCTCAGATGGGGACACGTGTCTCTCTGAGACCCCAGAGCTCTTCCTGACAAACTGATATCCAGATCCTAAACTCCTCATAGGCCCTGTCCTCACGTCCTATAGGTTCCTCTTTCCCATTTCCCTTTTCACAGTAGCCTCTTATTTCAAAAAAGGAATTTAAGTATCCATTTTCCATCATTCCAGAATCTTACCACGATGCACTGCCCAAGAGTATAAAAAAATCAGGGAACCAATGGTGTGAATATTGGAAGCAGTGTTCTCAGGGGAGACATCTCAGGTGCATAATCAGGGTTTCATCAGTCGGTGTGATGAAGTGACATGTGAAAATTGTCTCCCGCTATGTTTAACCATAAGTGGAGCTCACTCAATGTCATTTCCATTTTCTTAATTCATGTTTCTGAGCCCTCCATTAGGAAAGGAAGGCTTTCCTAATGGAAATTGATTATTGAACAAATGCTTTAGAGGAGGGGTATTTGGTATATGGCCACACTTAACAATCCTTTGGAATCTTTGTATATTACTTATAATAAAAATTATTTGTTGAGCGCATATTTTGTTTCAGACTCACTGATTTACAAATGATCCTTCCTTCTTCATTCTTTAAGGCTTGTGGAACACTGGTTTATTTTGTTTTGTTTTGTTTTGTTTTTGTAACACTGGTTTATTTTGATTCAGGATTTTCTTCCTTACATTTAAAAACTCTTATATGTGACCATAATTATTAACTAATATTCTATGGAAAAGAAAGCTTTATGAAAATATCACTAATTAGGGTTAACTTGCTACCTGCACTGTTCAATTATATTCTAATAATATGTTTCCAATTACTTTATTAAGATGTTATATAGGAAACTTGGAAAATCAAGATCAAAAAGGGAAGAATATCTCTTGTAACCCAAAAGTAACTACTAATCAATGTCTTAATATGAGTTCCACCAGTATTTCTAATTCAAGTCTACAAGATTTGTAAACACATTACAAAATAGGGATTGCCCTGCATATGCTATTCAGCGCAGTATCCAAGTTTAACAATAAAACATGAACAACTTCCCAGGCCAAAAGTACTTTTCCACAACATGATTTTTAGTAATCGTCTACAATATACAAAAATATATTTCCTTTAAGTATCCTATGTAGTTGAATGTTTGTTTTATGTTATAATTTTTGCCCTCCCAAATAGTACTAAGATAAACATTCTTATACCTGTATTTTTCCATTCATCTGATTGCTTCCTTAGCATGAATTCTTCAAAAGAGTCAAGCCCAGCAGAGAGGGAAGCCTTTGTAACACCTTGTGTAATCACCCTCCAGAGAGATGCAGCTCTGTCCTGCCCCTGGCAGTGTCTGTGAGTTTTCTCTCTGCTTACCTTACTGTTGGGATTTTGGAAGAGAGAGATTCAAGGTTCAGACAAATGGAGATGAAAACATCACCTTTATTATTGATCTTTTAAAAATAAATTGAAAGATAATGTTTTAGATTTGCAGTCAAACTGGTTTGTTAATACCTGACCTCCAAACCAGTCAAATTTCCTGAGTCAATCCTTGGCCCAGATGGACCTCCATGGGATGCCCTGCGAGGGTCCTGCCCATAAACTGATCCTGTGGAAGAGAAGAGACTGCAAACCTGCAGGCCTGCTCGGGGCTCTGCCCAGACTGCAAACCTGCAGGCCTGCTCGGGGCTCTGCCCAGACTGCAAACCTGCAGGCCTGCTCCAGGCTTCTGCCCACACATTTGCTAGGAGTCTGCATTGAATTGCTGAGCTTTAAAAAATAATTTCCTACCTTGATTGGGAAGAAATCTGAATGTTTTTATTATTTTGTGAATTTTTTTCTTCATGACTTCTAATTATGTTTACATAGGAGACTTATTTTTGATATTGGTTTTTAATACATGATACAGAAAAATAATAATTCACTTACGTATTATAAAAAAATTAATGTGCCTTCTATTTTTTAATGAAAACATCTTTATTCCCTTAAAAAGTATTCATACCATTAAAATCATTAAATAACTGAAAGCCTAGAAAAAGTAATCTTCAGTGATTTCTCAGTTTTGAGATGACAGCTGTTAATATTTTTGTTGTTTGTCCATCTGGCCTTGGTAGATGTACAGATAACCGGCTGACCAGATAGAAATCTCTACACAGAAGCAAACCACGCTCCTGCAGTTTTACAAAAGCTGGTTCACACTGCTGTTTTGTAGTAGAAACACTTGTAACCCTAGCTCCCAAATTCACCTTTATCCATGTGACGTTTTTCCTTAGGACATGTTTGTGGAATGTTTGTGCATTTGAGGTAAGGAAGGGAATTCACATTCATTACAAATCCTAACGATGTTCCTAACCTCAGTAAGGGGGCAAAGCTGAGAGATATTTTCTACAGAAAGTTCAGAGTGCACAAGCACAGTTACAGCCATGGCACACTTATTCTGTCCCACGGATAGTAAGTTGATCTTTACGTCCATTGTAACATTTGATAACATTTCAGGTCATTAAAAACATGAGAAAATATGTGTTTCTTGACTAAAAGAAACTTTGGCTAGTTAGGTTGCTCATTTTTAATTAAAATGAGCAAGTGTGTGCTCCCCTGGGGTCCTCACTTCTGTGTGAACGGCTCTCTGCTGTTCTCCCCCTTTGTCTTGTAATCAGGGCCTAACCATCTTCTGTGAACAGCAAGTATTTGGGGCACAGGCCTGATGACCGTCACCCTTCCCTCTGCCACCGGCAGGAAGGTGCTGCAGAGGAAGTGTGAACAAGGGCATGACCGCGTCCCACACAGCCCTCTGCTCTTCTGGTCCAGCCCGGACCGCACTCCCTGATCTCCAGTTGCCCTCGGAACACACCACCCTGCAGAGTCCGTTGTGAGGGAAGGTTCTCTCTCCCGGCTTTAGCTGTGGGTGTTCAGGCAGCCGACTGTGCAGTTCAGCATGTCACGCACAGAATTTAGGTTCCCATCACTTCACGCTCACGCAGGCCAAGTGAGTAACACTGAGCAGGTGAGCTGACAGGGAGCAGGTGAGCAGTAATGTTCGTTCAAAGCCTGATCCAGCCTCCTCTTTCAGGTCAACTGGAAAGAAACCGTGAAGTGGGTGAGAGGGTTGGGGGAGGAGGTGGCAGATCTGACAGCCGCAGTCTGAGAGGCATTAGCTGTCTCCCTTCCTGTCTTAACAGAGACCCACTAATGACTTTCCATTTATTGCCACAAAGCTTTCTCCCTTTCATGCTCTCTAGTTAAGAGACAGTGTTAGAGCATTTCTCTCCTGGCAGGCATGGCAGAGCTGGGGCATTTCTCTTTATGACTGGCCTCCATCCGGGACAGAGACAGCCAGCAGTTGTTTCACTGGGCCCAGGACAATCACATTCGTTATTTACGGACGTGTAATTTTCTCCTTTGAATGTAAGATAGCACATTTGGAGCTTTTGCATTTCCATAAAGTTCCTGTAGAAACATTTGCCCTAAAGAACAATACGCTTGCATTGCAGATGAGAGTTGGGTCAGCCAAGCCCAGACGACCTGAAGAACCAAGTGCCCGTGTTAATCACACATAGCTGACGTCTTCCACTACAGGAGGGAAACAAGCAAAAATAAAAAACCATTTTCCCCAATTCTGTAAAAAAGCAGTAAGATAGACTTCAAAATACATTGATAATAGTAGATCAATTATCAAGGACAGACATTTATTCAGAATCTAGGAAATTTAATTGAATTTTGCTCAAAATATACACTTTATTGTATCCTTTTAAGAAAGCTATTTAATTTAACCCATTTGCCTTGTGCACCTTAAAGATTCTCTGCTGCCCCAAACCATAACGTCAACAATGAGCAGCTGAGTTAACAGTGAGCAGGTGACTTAACAGTGAACAGGTGAGTTAACAGTGAGCAGGGGATTTAATAAAAAAAAAAAAAAACAGTGAGCAGGGGAGCTAACACTGAGCAGGTGAGTTAACAGGGAGCAGGTGAGCTGACAGTGAGCAGGTGAGTTAACAGTGAGCAGGTGAGTAACAGTGAGCAGGTGAGTTAACAGTGAGCAGGTGAGCTGACAGGGAGCAGGTGAGCAGTAATGTTCGTTCAAAGCCTGATCCAGCCTCCCCTTCTGCATTTGCACTAAGCAGTGTTTTCCTCTCAGTTTACCCCTCTGTGTTTAGTGCTGGATGCATCCATCTTTTCCATTTTTTTATGTATTTCTTGCTTCTAGATCACATGAAACCTCCTCTAATTACTTTCTTCTTTGTAAGTCTTCATAATTCATGTCTGTTACAAAAAAATTAGAAGATAACAGGTAGAAAAAAGGGTGAATCATCAGAATTTTACTACTCAGTGGTAACCACCATTAAAATGTTGATTTTTCTTGATCTACATATATTTTATATGTAAATACATAAATTTCGACAGAAGCATGAAATTTGACTCTACATGTTCCTCCATGCCTGTTTTTCTTTGAGCAGTTTCTATCATATATTTAGGAGTCTCTCATATAAGGGATTCTATAAAATTTCACCAGATGTATAAGGGATAATTTAGTAAAACCTTTATTGAATTTTTAGATTGCTTCACTAACAAAAACATCTTTGAAAGAATAATCTTTGTTGGTTTTTTTTATTATTATTCCTTAGGATAGATTTCTAGAATAGAATTGCTCTATAGAATAGAGTTGAAGAGTATGTAATGTTTAAGTCTGCTGATGCATTTTGTCAAATTATTCTTTCAAAAGGCTGTAACAATTACCCTTCACTTGCTTCCCCATACCTCATCAATACAAGCATTTACACGCTTCTGCTAATTGACATTTAAGTAGCATCTTCTTATCATCAGACAGTTTATATGGGTTTTTAACAAGCAAAAGAAGGGAGACCAAGGGTTACTGGCTGCTCCACATTTACTGAACCATCACAGAGGCCACATCAAATCTCTTCTAAATCCTATTAATATAAATCCATATTCATAATTGTTCTTGTAGTTAAACTGAAAGTATTAAGAATTTCTTGTTTTCAGCAAAGCCACTATTAAACCTCAAAATGTTATTCATTTCAAGATCCAGCAGCTATCCATTGAAAAGGCTTTTAACCAAGTTTCTGAGGCTGAATATTGGCATCCTTTCCCAGTGGTTAAGTGAAATAAGCAAGAAAGAAAATTGACTTAAATCAAGCTGCCAGTTTAAGACAGGGACTCCCGCCGTCTTCTCACTGGATTTGACCCAGCTGTGTTTTGACTTATAACCGCTTCTATATGGGGGATTCTTCTCCCTGTTCTTCAAAATAGAGAGATTAGCAGAAAATTGGTATGATTAAAAGAAGAGAGAGAAAAATAAAATTTTGTGGCTTTCCATTCACAGTTATGGTTTTTAAAACAGACCCTTTCTATCTCAGTTCAGACAAATATGATGGGGTCAAAACCAAGCATTGCCTGCATCAAAGGGGCTGTGCTGAGAGGCGTAGCAGTGCCCATAACAGCAAGTCTGCTTGAAACACCCAGATGGTGAAGCCGCCTAATCAGGGTCAGAAAGAGCAGCCTGCTCATGGGGGAGGAGAATAAACAAACAGCAGACACACCCTCCCTCCCTAGAAGCTGCTCATCACCAAGCAGGACAAGCCCTACCTTTCATTATCCGTGTAAGGGACAATGGATATCTTAGACTGAATGTTTTCAACTTATAAGTCAGAATGGAATGGAAACTTGAAGAGACAGATATAAGTTTCGGGACTTGGCAGAGATAATTTTTGTTTTTTTTTTCCAGGAAAGGGAAAATATTTTCTCCATGAAAAAAAGTATTTAAGGGAACAACAGCAACCTTACAGACAGAGAGCTTCCTACGAGTGAGGCACGATTCTAAACAGGTTATTGGCTGTAACTCTCCACATCCTCATCACACTCGTAGGAAGCTGGGATTAGTTTTGCCCCCCTCTTATGTATGAAGATGTCAAGGCACAAAGAGTTCTACTAATCTGACAAAGGTCACGCAGCTAGTCAGTAGCCAAGCCAAGACTAGACTCTCAGCAATCTGACTTCAGGGTCCAGGCCTGTCGAGCCCCCAAGCTGGGGGCTTTGGGAATCACAATCTATCACCATCACCCCCACCCACTAAAAATTACATACTGAAAATATCTGAAGCTCCTCCTGGGCATTTTGGAGGAAACAGCTGGTGGGGGCTTTGGGAATCACAATCTATCATCATCCCTTGATCTCAGAATGACAATAGAGCAGGTGCCTGGGGTCCTTACCGTCCAATGGTAATGACTCTGAGGAGCAAGATCATTTCCAAAATTAAACTGTAAGCCTCCTGAGAGTGGAGACGGTGACATCCTTTTTGCAAAATATTGCATATGTTGGACCCTAATAAGCACTGGAGGGTGATGACATGAATTCAAAGGGCTTCAAAAGAAAATGATGTAAGCTTGACTCAAGAGAAGTCACGAATGGAGTGTGAACATAGCGTAGACGTGAGCTGGTGAAATACACCTTGCTTTCTTCCGTAATTTCTATCACTACCTGTGCTTCCTGCGGTCCTAATTCACTGATCATTTCTCCCTCTTAAAGGATGGAATGTCCCCTCGTTTTCATGGTTTGTGTAGCAAATTAAGCGCCAGCAGTTAAGCGCCAGCCAGCTTCAAATTCCAGAACATTAGGCTCAGGAAGCAGGAACTGAAGAGAAGGGGCCTCCTCTCACCTGTGGTCAGGGCTGTGCAGCAGCAGGCAGGCGGGCAGCCTGCGCTGGCCACTTGCCTTTTCTCCCACTAGAGGAGAGATGGGGTGTACTGATGAGAAGAGGAAGAAGGCAGGGCCGGGGACCCCATGGTTCTGGAACAGCACCCCGTTCATAGTCTGCTGGCTTGGTGGACACGTGCTCTGCTTTTTCTGGCCCTAACTCCATGAAGGTCCCCAGAGTTGGGCCCTAGTGATAGACATGCTGGAGGTTTTACAATCCACTTTGTCCTGCTCACTGTGGCCATGGAGGTGTCAGCCGTCCATGGCCAGTGTGTTTTGCTTTGTAAACTATCTTACTCTGTGAACCTATCTTTCTCTTCCTAAATAAACTGTGTTTCTGTTTGCCTTAAAAAAAAATTATGATGTAAGCGGCACAGTGCATAGTCACACGGAAGTATCAGAGTGTGACGTGGAGGATGGGAATACAGTCCCCCCGTCCTGCTCACACACCTAAACGGATGTCCAAACACTGACTGTCTACTGAGTGATGAGAATGGGACGACTCTGGCAGTCTTCACTAGTGAGGCCGACAGTGGCAGCCCAGGCCCTGGGGAGATTTCCTGGGATGGAAAAGACAACGGTATAAAGGGAGTGTGGTGTTGCAACAACACGGTCGCTCACAAGAAGTTCAAGGTTCCACAGAGAGGAATTTTTGAAGAATTTGATCTAGACAGAGGGGTCTGAGAGGCCTTTTCTCAGCAAGGACAGTTGACCTGAGATCTGTAGCATGAAGAGGAATCGTCGGGAGTGGAAGGAGGAGAGTGGGGGGAATGGGTTTCTGCAGTGGGAACAGCATGGGTGCAGCCTGGTGGGGAGCAGCACAGCAGGATGGAAGGGAGTCAGCGGGGCCAGAGCCCAGAGGGCCTTGGGGACACAGACCCACACACGAGACAGGGCTGAAGGGCTCTGTGTCCATCAAAGGCTTGGGACTCAATCCTAAAAACAATGGGAAGCCATTGAAGACCCTTTCCTGAGGGCACAGGGGGGAAGTTTTACATTCCAGAGTGACATTTCTGCTCTTTCTGCTGCAGTGGGAGCAGAGGAGAAGCAGCCAAAGACCCTGAGAATACGCAGGTGGCTTCTGAAGGAGTC
Organism: Nycticebus coucang; assembly: GCF_027406575.1. Taxonomy (NCBI): domain Eukaryota; kingdom Metazoa; phylum Chordata; class Mammalia; order Primates; family Lorisidae; genus Nycticebus; species Nycticebus coucang. The sequence goes on along the minus strand of NC_069784.1, from coordinate 1,163,339 downwards.
CAGGCAAAGTGTATGGTGGCTTGGGATAGTGTGAACAGCGGAGCTGCGTGAGGAGGTAGAGCCTAGATGACTTCAGGAAGTAATCAGCATATTATTTGGGGGCGCACAACTCAGATGATTTTTCACTGACTCATTCATTGAACAGACATTCCCTAAATGTTCACTGTGTGCTGGACTGTGGAAGAATAATTATAATGAATAGATCGATTCTAATTGGAAAATCTTGCAAGGGCCCATTTAGCAGAGCAGTCAGGAGCGCAGGCTCCAGAGTCAGATGCACGGCTTTAATTTCTGATTCTGCCATTCCCCACTGTGCCACTGTGGGCAAGTTCAAGTCTGTGGGCCACTTTTTTAAGTGGACATTATGGTACCTACCTCATACGGTTGTCCTGAGGGCAAGGAGAGCTGATACATGTCAAATTATTGACAAGTTGATTGCATTTAGAACATTCCTAAAAAATGTTTTTGAGATGGGGTTGCACTATGATGCTCAGGCTGATTCTGAACAAGCTCAAATTAAGGCAAACAATTCTATGCATTTCAGCACGTTGGCTGAACACAGTCCTGTGAACACTGATAACGTGCAGCCCTGCTTTTCTATTTTGAAACAAGAATTTGAAAACATTTCAAGACCTCTAGGAAAATAATCAATATTTTGGAGTTGCATTTGCAGCTCTATTTTCAGTTGACATAAATATGTTACCTGCCAATTTTCAACAGAATAGAGCTGCAATCTGACATTCAGCCTAAAGAAAAATTTGATCTTTTCTCTTTACTGGACTTTTATAAGTCCTGTCCGCCCAGAGACAAACATTCCTCACTTCGCTATTGCAATCACGCCTTAGTCATGTCAACGCATTTTGGTAGCCCCTACATTTGTAAGCAACTATTTTCAAGAATGAAGCACATTAAAAGGAAAATTTGAACCAAAGCTGATGAGCACCTTGAGACCCCCTGAGAATTGTGGCTACTTCCATTGAACCAGACATTGGTGCATGAGTTTCTCAAATACAACATCTAACATCCCCCCGGTTTCATGCTGCCCACTTTTCTTTTACTTTTATAATAAAAAATAAAATAAAGACATTTATTACTCGGATACATACATTTTCTGTATTAGTGATCACAAATTTGGAACCTGCTTGACAATTTTAAAAGGCTCTCTGAACGGGCTGCTGCATAATCAGGATTACTATCTAAGGACTTTTTGCTTATCTGGATAACAGGAAAGTTATACCATGACCTCTTCCTTTGCTCATCAGCGTCCTTCAGTGTTTGTGTATTTACTGTGCTGCCCAGGACAGTTCTTCTTCTTCCAATGTGGTCCAGAGAGGCCAGAAGGTTGGACGCCCCTGGATTAAAGGAAGAAAGGCTGTCCACAGGGTCAGTGTGGCCGAACCAGGAGACGAGAGCTGCAGCCAGGAGCAGCTTTCCTGCTTTTGCAAGGTTCCCTTAGAGAATACTGTTTAAATATTTTATAAAATTTGTAATGACTATCTTGTAAATAAAGGCACCTGTAGCTACAATTTCTAATTTTCCTTATGTATGGCCTCTCTACGGGAGACTTTTGGGACACTCTGTAAAAAGTTGGCGCTCAGACCACGGAGGAAGGAGAATTCAGCTGGGCCTCGGACCATCAGGGGATTTTAAGGCCCATCTGGTAAAGGGCCGTGGAGTGGCCTGTTCCCTGATGCCAAGAGGACACCAGCTCCTGCTGGCACCTGAGGGGCTGGAAAGGCATAGCCTCCTGTGACCCCGGAGGAGCCTGGGCAGGAGCAGGAACCCAGGGGGAAATCCATCTTCCCGTCCCTCACTCTGCAGCCTCTTCCTAGGGCTTCCCGTTGGCAAAGCTAACAAGAAGGCAGCTGGCAAAGAGGAAGAAGAGGTAGAAAAAGGCGCTGGAAAATGTAGTTTGCAAGGTCCAGGCCCAGCTACAGGGAGTGACGATGTTTGAATGCCCATGCACAGGCGTGTCGGACCTGTGTCATCTGCCCTCACAGCATAGGGTAGCCTGAACTGTGAAATCCAGCATTGTCCTTTCCCAGTTGTATAGACAGGAGCATGTCACATGCATCTTGGTTCTATTTCCCATCCTATAAAATAAAATGTTAATAGTACATGTCTCTTGTATAATACATTCGACCCTGAAAATCTCAAGGTATACAAAGTCACACTAAAAATGAAAGACCAAAAAGGAAAAATAAAATGGGGCAGAGCTTTCAAAAGTTGAGAAGCTTTGTAACCAGAACAAAAAATCATAGTTGGACTCTCAGGAGAAAACATGGCAGTCCAGGCGGGGAGTTTGGACAGTTGAAGCCTGCTTCAGGAGGTTTCATAAAAGTCACTATTACAGAGTGGAGATGGTTATGAAAGCCAAGAAAATGCAGATAGAAGTGGAGCTCTGAGCCAGAGGGACTGCAGTGAGTGTGACAGGCAGAGTGCACAGCCCACAGTGAGTGTGACAGGCAGAGTGCACGGCCCGCAGTGAGTGTGACAGGCAGAGTGCATGGCCCGCAGTGAGTGTGACAGGCAGAGTGCACGGCCTGCAGTGCGTGTGGAGTGCACGGCCCACAACGCATGTGAGGCTGGGCTCTCTGGAGAGGGAGCCTCACAGCAAACTCTCATTTTTAATGTTCTTAAAATAGAGCAGTAAGGGCCCCAAGTCTAAGCCCCGGGAGACCTGAGAGCTTTCTCATTTCCTGCTGGAAGGTCTGATTTTACTCTTGTTCTTCCAATTCCTCTGGCCTAGAAAAAATTATATTTGAACCAACTTCCTTATACCGAAGCTGTTCTCCTATTTTCTAACCATGCCTGAGTTACAGAAACTATTGTTAAAGAAAAACATGTTGTAGCAGAAGAAACCATGCCCATAGCACAGAGTGTCCTGAAGTGAGAGGACCTGTGAAGAGCCCAGCAGAACACGGGGCCCAGGAAGACGTTAATGTCGGCGTTGTTGTTCTCACCTCCCAGCATCTTCTGCACCTGACTTACATGCAGCCCAAGCTCCAGCCACAATAAGCCTCTTGAAGTAGCACTGTATTCTTCAATTCCATGATTTTCTCTGCCTAAAATGCCACCCATCCTCTAACCCCAGCCCTTCCCCACACGTTGGCTGGTTAATTCCTGTTTTCTGCCTCCCTTAGCCTAAAGAAGCCTCTGATACTCTCTGGCCTATACTCCAAGGAAGTCTGGGCATCTCTTTAGGGCACTGTCCTGCTGTCTTTCCAATCTGACTTGGAGCTGTGGGGGGTGGGGGTGGGAGGGACAAGCACTGCATTCCATAGCCCCATAGTCAATTATAGGCCCGGAACAGCCAAACTTGGATGTTGAGTAAGTTATACAAATGATGAGTCTGGGTGCAGGGATTTGCATGCCTCCCTTTGGGAATTCAGGTACTATTTGGTCAATACTGGGCAACTTGTGTTTTGGGTGAGGCACTCAAAACTGGCCTCTGATGGATGAAAGCAGCATCTCTAAGTCATATGGACAGGGTATATGTGTAGGCTCTGACACTCTCGGGAGGCCTGTGCTATGGGGCAGAGCAGAGGCAACAGCGGTGAGGCAGGGAGTCTGGCAGGGGTCGGGGGAGTCCTGGGACAGGATTCACCAATTGCTTAGATGGAGACTCCAAAATAACTCCCAGTTTTCATGCCTGGGATTTTGGAAGGACCATGGCCCTGTTTTCAGAAAGGGGAGTCAGGGAAGAAAGAGTTTATTGGAAGTGAGGAGTCCAGCTGGACCTTCTCCAGGTGGTGGTTGCTTTGCTAATGAGGAGAACCTAGATTTAGCCCCTCTCAACTCAAGTTAAAATGTTTTAAACTACAACATACACAAATGTCCCCCGTGGCAAAGAAAAAAAGTCTTTGCTTTCCTCCTTCTCTCCCGTGAAGTAATACTGAACTAATGTCAGCTTCTGAAAATGTTGTGTGGCAATGGAAGGAGAGACTGGAGTGGGAATGGGACAGTTATGACAATAAGGGAGGGCTGGTGAAAAAGGCAGTGGCAGAGATTATGGTGAAGCAGGAATGAGGGAAGATTGGGACCAAAAGTCAGCGCCCTCCCCTGGACCCCAGGGCCAGCAGCATTAACTCGGTCAAACTACTGACAGCATCAGAGAAGCCACAAAACTGTCCCCTGCTGTCAGACAGCTGGGATGAGACTGTGGTGATGTGACAGCCACCCTCTCGTGCCTGAGAGACCCTGATCCATCCTACTCACAGCAAACAGTCCCAGGTACACACAACCATGGTCTCTGATTAAGAGATGCTTTTTGTGTGTGTGTGTGTTAAAATATATTACTCTTTTAATACATATTCACTGTAGAAAAAAAAATGGGGCAGCAAGGACCAGGAAGACGAGGAAAGTGAGAGTCAGGCCACCTTCTGGCGTTACTGTTGAGAGGTGGTCTTCATCACAACCTTGTAGTCTTCATTTTAGGTTGAATGTGGGTGTCCAGAATCCGGGACTGACTCTAGATTGAGCCCATGGGCGGAACCTTTGCCAGGGGAGTCCCAACCAGCAAGTGACAGAAAGCCCAGAATGACTTCAGGTCCTAAGTGCCTCAAATGCAAGGACCTCGGGAGCCGAGCTTTTCCTAGGGGTCCCTGATGGGGAGAGCGGGACGCAGAGCCGTCATCTGGAGAGTGGCTGCTGGGCACTGCCAGCCGCCGTGTGAACCGTCCGTGTCCTTTACCACCGAGGGCTCAGGGGACTCAGAGGATGGGCTCCGCCAAATCCTATCTGAAGACGGGAACTTCAGACCTCGTGGCACAGGTCTTATATCCAAAACTTGCCAGAGACATCTGAAAGGACAGAGACTAGCTAAGGGTGTCAACATAAGCTCCTTGAGGACAAGAGCAGGTGACACTGAGGTCACACGGGGCTAGGCTGCCCGTGCACCCTGGAGCGTTCCTGCATCTCCCTCGGTGCCCAGCAGATGGCAGCAGAGCACAGCTCAGGGCCTGGCAGCTGGGCCGCCGGGCAGCAGGTGTGCGGGATGTGGGGCTGCAGGTGCAGCGGGAAGCAGGGACGTGGGGCGGCAGGTGCAGGGGGCGACAGGGGCGTGGGGAGTCAGGTTTGTGGGGCATCAGGTACAGGGGGCGGAGGGGACGGGGTGGGTAGCAGGTGCAGGGGGCGGCGGGGACGCGAAGGGGCGGGAACGCGGGGTGGCAGGGGTGCAGGGCGCGGGGACTGGCTAGTCCGATTGTTGATTCGTTTCTTCTGCTTCATAAGAAACTTAGTGAGTCCAACTGGTCACTTTGTGATCGCCTCCTCGCCCCTTGGGGATCTGGGCCTAGCGTCTTCGGGGCGTCCACTCCCGGTTACTGCAAGAGGAGATTTCCCCTCCAGGAGGGCACTGTCCGGCGAGCTGTTTCAGTCCTTGTGACTCCGGGCGCGGATCTCGCTGCAGTTCCTCTGTTCACCATTTCTGCGTGGGTCTGTCCCCACGGCGCCCACACCCTCCTTCTCTGGCTGTATCTGGGGACAGTGACCTGGGAGGAACCTGGGGGAAGTGAGGACAGCGGTGCTGCGGGGTTTGCTCGCCCGGCCCCCTCTGGGCCGACACCTCCAGCTCCGTGTCCTCAGCAGAAGTTCCTTGCTCCTCTCCGCGCCTTCAGCCTTCTCTCCTGCGGTCCTCTCTGAGCGCCGGTCTCTCATCTCCTCCGGCCCGGGGCGTCTAACGGGTCGGCTACTGCTCTCTTACCTGAGACTCACGCCCACGGCTTGCTGAGCCATCTGTGTCCGCCTTCCTCTGAGGATGAGAGGATTCTGCCTTCACCAATTAGGAAATGTCTTAGTAGGGGGCACCCGCACCCTTGAATAGCTCCGTGGACTGTGCCCTGAGGCTGTAATGACCGTGTGATGCCGTAGAACTGTGTCCCCTGACACAGAAGGAATGGAAGGCTTGACGTCAGTTAGTGGCACTTAAAGATCAGTGGTAAAGCGGCACAAATACCAGAATAAACCACAGGATGGGAAGTTAATCAGAGTATTTAAAAAGCAAAAGAGGAAAGATGGCTAGGAAAATAAAGAACAAAATTATTAAGATTAACTCGTAACAATCTGTGCTCTGAATTGAATAGAAAGCTGTCTCTCTTTCCTGCCATCATCTACCTGGTTTGAAGGTCTCGGGTGGGAGCTGTCACCTTTCGGTACATCATCCATTTCGAGAAGGTTCCTAGGGGCTCCCAACTTGAGACCTGGGAGAAAGCACCACAGCTGGGGCCCGAAAGTCACTAGCAGGGCCGGTGAGCTCTGCCCTTGGCCCTCAGGACAGAGCAGTTCCAATCCCAGTAACTCTCACCTCAGGGCTCAGAAGACAGGTGTAGTGATTCTGCCAGTAAGGAGGAAATGCCACGCTGTTAAGACACCAGCCTCCTCGAGGTCTGACAGTGAAGTTCGTGGTCCCATCCCAGGAAATCGCTACAGATCACCACAGTCCCATCAAAGTGCTCCCTTGGGAAGCTATGCACTGAGCCAGCACCTAGTCCACCCTTCCAAACACTTTTTAACTCTTTTCTGGAATGGCCATCAGGGCTATTGTCCTTAAGTTCACGAACCTGCCATGAACTTGCCACGGTGTTGAGAGCGTTGTACAGACAGCACAATCTGTGAATGTCTCACAGCTGTGTTCACAGCCTGTGGTGGTCTCCAGCTGAGTGGAACCATGACTGTTACTGCGGGCTCCGCATGCCGTGTGCTGACACTCAGCAGGGTGCCACGTGGCCCTTTTTCTGAGTCAAACTCATTAACTGTCAGACCTCCTGTGTGACCTTAAACCAACAAACACTGCAAAGAAACTGGCCATCAAACTTCAGGTGCTTATGGCTCTGGTTTTCAGCGCCTTCTTACATTAAGCCAGGGAGTATATGCCTTTGTTTTTGTAGGATCATTTAAGCACTTAAAGGGATACTTACAAATGTACTTAATGAGCATTTCTACATTTTTTAACAGAAAAAAATTCAACTTCTTTGCCCCATGACGGTGCTGCACAGGAGCAGCCCCTTTCCTGTTATTTGGACGATGACTCCAGTCTGATCCCTCCAACCAGAACTCTCTGAACCCCCTACTGAAACACCCAACAAAACACAGCTCTATCAAGTAAAGTCCTTCCTTTCTAGACGATGGCTTTGGCCACAGTCTTAAAACAAATTCTATTTTGAAAGCCAGAGTTAAATAGTGACCTCACTGTCCGGGCTGTGTTTATCTTCCCCATCCCCAGACCAATAATTTTCAGCTCTTTAATTAGTCCTAGTCTGAAAACGGCTGTGAAATAAGAGGTCGGGAAATGACTGGAAGAGAAGACAGAGCAGGGAATATTCCAAAATATACCAATTAATGAGGCTTATGTTTTCTGAATTTTTTCAAATTTCTCTTTCTAAAATTTTATTAAGAAAACTTTAAACATCCTGAAAGTTAAGAGAATGCTAAAACGAACATCTAAATCTACCACCTATTCTTAATAATTGTTCCTATTTTTCTAAATTAAAAAATTATATATAGAAAGATATATACACATGGGCTGAATCATTTGAAAGTAAGTTGTAGATATTTTGACACTTCATCTCTGAAACCTTCCGTCGTTGCCCTTCTCTGTGGGAAGTACGTCCCACTCCCCTCAGTGGGAGTCTGAAATCCCAGCTAGCACAGAATCCTCTCTATATCAGGTGTTTTCTTTTTTTTTTTTTTTTAATGGGATTTTTTTTTTTTTTTTTTTTTTGTAGAGACAGAGTCTCACTGTACCGCCCTCGGGTAGAGTGCCATGGCCTCACACGGCTCACAGCAACCTCTAACTCTTAGGTGTTCTCTTATACACACATGCCTACAGTAAAGTTTAATTTATAAAGAGATTTAAAAACAGTAACTAATAGAACAATTGTAACAATCTACTTTTCATAATTTCAGAGATAGAATATTCATTCTTACTATAGATTTTAGCAACCTCAGCATGTGATTTTTTTTTTAATTTCCTTAAGTTGAAACATTCACATTTTCCCTTCAAAAAGAAGCACTTTGTGGTTTCTCTTCAGCATATCTGAATTGTCAGCTCTGGGGCCATTGTAAACTCAGGTAAGAGGGGCTTGAGCACGGTCTGGCAGCACATGGGCAGCTCTGACAGCCAGACAGCTACATGACCACTAATGGGTAGCGTAGGCAGAGGGATATGCTGGGCGGTGGGATGATTCACATCCTGGGTGGACAGAACAAGGCAGGGAGAGACTTAGGGATTGTTTATCTCTGAAGTTTTTCATCTAATACTTTGGGACTACAGTTGATGGTTGACAGAAAGTGCAACTGCAGTAAGGGGAGCTACCACACGTCACCTGAGAATGAGGGCGTTCTCATTGAGAGTGTTGACGTCACTGCCAGGTGTCACCTGATGCCCAGGCCCTTCATAAGTGTCCACAAGGGGGTTTTGTGGCTTCCCACACACACACACTAGAGCTTTAAATAATGAGAATCTTCTATTGCTGCTGGATGTCTTTATTGTGGCAAAGCTTTGAAAGAAAGTAATGGCTATTTCATTATTTGATCATAAAAAGTCCTTGAAACTGAAAGGCATAACCTAAATAGATCTTCTGTGGCGTATTTCTCAATATTCTGTGAAGAATTTTTTCTGTTTACCATTTTTATTGGTTCCAGCTTCATCCAAGTTCTTTAATCTCTGCAGAAGTGATGTTATTATACTAAATGAATAGTTAGACTTTCCATTTAGGCTTTTAAAATTACCATTAGGTATCAAAAATTGCCTGTGACAGTCGCCTCAGGACTGAGGTCCGCCTCTCTGCATTTCCCAGCAGATCCATTAGCACCCACCTGTCTAGCTGTACCCTAAGTCAGCCACATTCTGGTACGAGTACGTTTGTTAGAAAGCTGGAGGCTGCCCTAACCATGATAAGCAAAGACCACAAACACAATACCACTATCTCAGCCTGAATTACCTTTCCCTTCCAGATTCAAATCAAGCCACCGAAAGCTAAATTTTCCCTTCAGCTAATATTCTGCCAACTCAGCAAAGCCAATGGCTACAACTTTCCATTTGTAGATTTCCTGGCATATGCCTCCTGACATGAAGATGCTCCTTTTTGACTGAATAAGATTTCAAAACTAATGACCACAATTTGTTAGCTTTTAAAAATTGGACTTTAGTATTAAATGCCTGTAAAAGATTTTTATTTTAGAAAATTGATTTCCTCATGTGTGTTTCAGAACCATTTATTTTTCTAGCTTTAGGTGTGTGTGTGTCCAGGGTGGCAGGGCTGACCTACGTCTCTTCAGGTGGTTCTTTGCTTTTCAGGCCTGGTTTTGTTATCCCCTGGAAATTTTTTCTCTTTTTCTACTAAGCTATGCTTCCCACAGCCATAGCACCTCAACCGATTCCCTTACTCTCCAGCACTCTTGACTTACACATCTGGCTGAGCCAGTGAATCCAGCCATAGATCAGATGTAAGATTTTCTGGCCTGTCTTCATCAGCAAGGTGTGCATGGTAGATGCCCCTGCACTGCCTACTGCAGGGCCCATATTGCTGAATTACTGAAATACGTATGTGTCTCCACCACCTATTCCAGGGTGTTGTCAATATAGAATATGGGAAATGGTAAGCAAGTTCACTTGCCACTAGCCCTCCTGCCACCTGCCCCAAGGTGGCGACAATTCCTGTCAGTTCTGTCCACATGAAGCTCCTTGGAGGTTTAACTACCTGCCAGGGCTGCTTCATGTTCTGCAGGAAGCGCTGCCACCTGCAGGAAACCCCTGAAATTAAAGTCAGCACATCAGGAGAGCCCACAGCGCTGAGTTGGAGAGAGAAATACTACCAGGAGCGAAAAGCGTCCCCCTGTCCAAATGGATAAAGCGATTAGGGTACGTATCATGATAGAATATGCTACACGTTACACAGCCATAAAAAAGAACAAACCCTGCCATCTGGAGCAACATGGGTGGAACTGCAGAAGGTTGCGTTAAATGAAATAAGCCAAGTACACCCGGACGAATCTTACATGTGGGAGTTAAAGAACTTCCGTAAGTTGGCCACCCAGGGGCTGTGGCAAACTGCTGGACGTGGGAACTTGGCCACTGTGCTGACACATGGTACGTACACGCCGTGGGTGTGCAATCAATAAAAATTAGGTCAATGCAGGGAGGTGGTCAGCTAAGGAGGTTCTACTGTCTTAAAAGCAGCTGATGTCATGAAAATAGAATGTAGAATCATGGTTACCAGAGGCTGAGAAAGGCAGCCGGGAGGGGGCAGATGAAGTGGGATGGTCAATGGGTGCAAAAATATAGTTAGAATGAACAGTACTTGATAGAACAGCAATGTCCTCTAACATAAGTTAGAGTATACTTTAAAATAACTAAAAGAGTGAAACTGGAATGTTCCCAACACAAAGAAATGATAAATGCCTGAGGTGATGGATACCTCAATTACCCTGATTTGATTAGTTCACATTGTATGCCTGAATCAAAACGTCACATGTGCCCTATAAATGTATGCAACAATTATGTACACATAATAATTAAAAATAAAATATTTTAAATAAATAGATATTTTCAACCCCATTCCAAATGCAAATCATATAAATCATATGTTTGTAGGATTTTTTTTTTTTTGCAGTTTTTTTATTTTTTAGGCCAGGGCCAGGTCCTGCCACCTCCAGTATATGGGGCTGGTACCCTACTCCTTTGAGCCACAGGCCCCACCCTATTTGTAGGAATTTTGAAGATACAAAGGCTAACAATGGATGAAACCTTTACATTGACTATTTACTTAAACTACAAGGGTTACTTATTTGTATTTTCAAATGTTAGCTGAAATAATATCATTGTATTGTCATAGAATTGTAGGAGACTCTGCACTAGGCTTATAGAAGCAGCCACCGGGTCTTGAGGGAGGCCTTGGGAGTGGAACAATCTCTTAGCCCTCATGGAGGTGTTTGGCTGCCTGGAGACAAGCCCTCAAGCAGCTGTAGGTGTTAATGAGTTCAGATCAGTAGCTCGTTACCAAGCAGGTGTTATACATTGGACATTCATGGTGCAGCAGGGAAGGAGTCTAGCCTGGGGAAAGAGCATGTAGCTCTTGTGCGTGGGCCCCCACACCTGTTATGTAATGCTTCAGTAAAAGGCCACCGCACAGGGTCTCCTGGAATATAAGAAGCACCCCTCTTACAGGCATTTGTACCTTCAATCCATGATCCCGGCTGCTTTTATTCACGTGGCGACAGGGTGCCACAGTGGACACCGGCATGCAATCAACAAAATAATCCCAAAGTAACTTAACTTCATAATAATTCTATTTAAACTTTCACTTCTCAAAATTTTGATTCATAATATTTCTTCTGATTTATAATGACAAAAAGATGAGGATATAGTCACAATATACACTGCTTTCTCTACGACTTTGGGACATACAAGAGAATTAGGATAATTACATTTTCTAGAACAATTAGTGATGCATATCTCAGCACTTTTGTTTAAACATTTACGAACATACCAGTTGTGATGAAGGAGAAAACATTAACGGCATGCCAAACACTTCATGACAGGTCTTTAGTGCAATATCTAGAAAGTTCAATAGCTTACAAATTCATTCTCAGTTCCAGGTTTTCTGAATAAACATGTTATTAAAATATCTTCTCAGAAAGTCTTGTAAAATTGAATGTAAAGCCATACATGTTAGACATAATTAATTTGGAAAATAAACATCTTCAGCAGCTTTCCAAAATAAATATTGATACATTTTGTATAAAAATAATTCATTCAATATAAAATCCTACAGAAACCATTTCTTGATGCTCAAACACATGTAGCACAACCCAGTTCCAACACAGACATCTGCATTTTAAGTTCTTCCCCCGACACTGTGGTTAGGTGCGGGGAGCTTGTTGTCCTAGCTAGCTGCTCAGGGAAGAGTAAAGTCAGTGACTTTTCTAGCTTCTTTTTACAAATAGTTCCTCACATGTTTTTGATAACTATGCTTAAATTTTTCTTCAAGTGAAGCTTATTTTAATCTTAATAGAGTGGACAATTTTGTGATTTAAAGTTTGAGAGTGAACCTTCTCAATAATGAATACTTAAGCATTTGTTAAAGTAACTGTTAAGATAACCTGTGAAAGATAAAGTGCAGAAGAAACTATTTTAAAGGCCTCAGAAAATAATTTGGAAAGAGGCCTTTGTCCATCCTGTGGGTGATACAGGGCCTTACGGTCACCGCGTGTCCAGCCCCAGCATGAGCCCTGTGCGCTCAGCGGTAACGAGTCTCACAGCCAGACGTTTACCTTTCTTCAGCCTTTGAGCAGGTTGTAGGAATATTCATGAAGTGCGACCACATGTTTATGTTGTACCCGCTGTGAGTGGAATTATAGAGAAACACCAGCACACTGAGTTCAAATTAAGCCAGCGTCCTTTATTAGTCCCTCAAGAGCAGGCTCACGCCACAAAGTCTCTTGACCGTCTTGAAGCGGGGGTGCAAGGTTTTTATATAGCACTTCAAGCAGGAGATGGGAAGCCCCAGCGTAAGCAGACTTTTACAGAAGCTAATGTCTGCAAGATTACAGCTATAAGGAGGGGCCGGGGGTCTTGGGAGGGGGTCTGGGGTCTAAAAACTGCTCACAGACAGACCAGACAGACTCATGACAAGACTGTGGTTTCCACAAGGTTTTGTTCAGTTGTCACAGGATTCTGTAACTCTCAGCTAAATTTCCTTCCTGTTTTCGCAGGGTTGTTACTTACTCAAGGGGCTATTTTGGTAACAAAAAGGGGGTTGGCAGCCCTTAACGAAATGGAGTAAGTCTGGTTCACTTGCTCGAAATGGATGGAGTTAGAGCATCACATCTAACATTTGGAAAGAGGGAGCTGGTTTTACGGGAGGGACGAGAGGACACAGAGGAACCTTGCGCTGTGGGCACAGAACTCACTCCAGGTCCAGTGATGGCCTCTCACATCTGGAACTTCATCCAAGTCCTTTTGCTCTTGAAGAGAACGTTTAAAAAGAGAAGGTAACTGTCCTACTTGTCAACGTGTAGCTCATCTCTGAATGGGACACAGGGGTCCAACATGCGGTCCCTCCCTTCGTGATATATGCCTGGGCTTTTTACATCTTTGCTCTTGAGAGATTTAAGCTGGGAGACCTATAATCCCATAACCTTGACAAATGCTTGATCTTCCAACAATCTGTTTAAACTTGAAGTCTTAACTCAAATTATTAATTTCTGAGTTACTTTTTGTAAGTTGAGATTTAGAGACCATCAGTAGCTTTGCTGCAATTGAAGGTATTTATTAATTGATTCATTTATTTAGAGACAAGGTCACTCTTCATCACTCAAACTGGAGCTCAGGGGCACGATCACAGCTCACTGGGCTCAAGTGATCCTTCTGCCTCAGCATCCCAGGGAGCTGGGACAATAGGGGTGCATCCCCATTCCCAGCAATCTAAGGCCTTTAAATAAAATATTTGAAATTCCAGATTTATCATAAGTTTAAAAGTCCAAAGGCAATACTCCCACTCCTCCTTCCCTTACAAAAACCCTGGAAAGAAATGGAGTGTGTCTGACCATTCTTAACTATAAAACATTCTAAATTTTCCCTGAACTTTATGAAAATCCACTATTGTATAGCAGATAATTTCATGAGGAATCATTAATAATATATACATGGTACAGGAATATTGAGCAATATTCCCATGTATATACAGGAATACCATTATTTCACGAGGAATAATTAATAATATATACATGGTACAGTGAAATAAACTTTAGAAAGTTTAAATCAGAACTCAAAAGCACACTGACAATGAGTATGCCCTAATTCTGTACCTGCCAGTTGGCTAACTAGTTCAACCCCTCAATGAAAGAAAGTTCCTTGGAATTTCAGTATTTCTGAAGCGCTTTTTGTTTTATTTGTGTGCTTGTTTGGGGAACTGAAGCTGAAGCAGGATGGTGGCGGTGATCGTGGGCTAATGTGCTGTCACTAAGTCCCTTTAACTCCCACCTGCAGTCCCGCAGTCCTGGCATCTGGACCTGCCCCAGCATAGACACAGCACGGTGTGTTCTTGGGCTGATGGAACATCTATCAGTTTCTCTTGCCTGTTGTTCTGGGTCCCAGACCAGAGGAGGACGCTGTGTCTTGGTGGACATGCGCAAAGGTTGATCTCCAATTATACACAGAGTGGGGCGAAACATAATTTTCTGCCTTATACACTGTGCCCTTGATTCAATGTCTATATTCTATAAGCATGTATGCATATTAAAAATGACAATAGTCAATTTTGTGGAAATTCCCATATGTGTAACCATCTGTCTGTTTCTGAATCTGTAACGTAACTTGATAATCAGTGAAAAGCATTTTCTTCACCCCTCATCTTTGCATAGAACTAAGGCTTTCCTGACACATGATTAGTGGAGGGGTATGGGCCCTCTATCTTTTCCTTGTGAGAGTCAGCAGTTGGGTATGTGAAATCCCAAAACCTCTTAATACTTAAGACATGAAACAGCTCCACTGATTTTTGAGTAGCAGACACTCATGTCCTGAAGTGTGAAAAACATCTGTCAGTTGGGCCCTGGGGTCTTTGTCACCACTGAGAACTTGCATTTCAGACACATGGCTCCATCTGCCATGGACATGTCACTCCAGTAAGAGTGAAATCAGCAGAGTCCTGTCTCAGTCTGAAACGCCAATGATGTTCAGCAACCCACAGAAATATTGCTGAGCACTGAAGTATTGATTGTGGGGACATTGAGAACCCTGAACTTCTCACTCCTTAACACTGAACGTCTGTGTGCAAGTTTCTTTGCGGGTTTGTTGTCCAACAGGCCTTCTTTGCATTTTCTTGCCGTACAAAATGAATAAATAATAAACTTTGGCATTAATCTTGTCTTGAAAGGCAAGTATGAGTTTTGTGTAATTCCCACTTATTTTTTGATCCAGCACTATATTTCTTCTTAATGCATTTTTATGTGATTATGAATCAGTTTTTTGTTGTTTTTTTTTGTTTTGTTTGTTTTTGAAACAGAGCCTCAAGCTGTCATCCTGGGTAGAGTGCCGTGGCGTCGCAGCTCACAGCAACCTCCAACTCCTGGGCGCAAGCTAGTCTCCTGCCTCGGCCTCCCAAGTAGCTAGGACTACAGGTGCCCGCCACAACGCCTGGCTATTTTTTGGTTGCAGCCGTCATTGTTGTTTGGCGGGCCCAGGCTGGATTCGAACCCACCAGCTCAGATGTATGTGGCTGGCACCTTAGCTGCTTGAGCCACAGGCACCAAGCCATGAATCAGTTTTTTAATGGATGACAATGTAGGCTTAAAACATAATCATTAGCATTAAAAAATGTGAGTTTAAATATGAATTCTTGTTTCATCACCTACTCTGTAACCTTGGGGCAAATTACAAAATCTCCTAATCTTTAAAAGGGGTACAATGGTAATACATGTCTCATGCAATTATTGCAATAATTAACTGATTTTTAAGTATATAAACTATTCACACAGTGGTTGGTTTATAGAGAGAGAATGCTCAATCGGCAGTGTACATGCCCGTGGATATGAGGACGGACGATTCAAGGGTGATGTACAGTGACATTTGACAGTCTAACCATATAGGAAAGTAACGATTTCGACGTCTTCTACAGAGAAGAGCTAAAACTGAGACTGTGATTTCTGAAGTGTTGTGTGGTCATCACAATACTGGTTATGGGATTGCCGTTCCTGAAGGTGGCTGCACACTCTACTGGGCATTAGATTTGGTGCATAACAACTGACTTATTTACTGAGTCTTTGCAAGTATAACCCCCTCACACCAGGGCTAAGTTTTCCACTTATCTTAACATTTAGGGAAGTATCTACTTCAAATCACACAGTCTGGTAGCACAAAGTACAAACACATCACGTATTCTCAAAATTCACAAGACCTATTAGGTAAAAATTGTACGCATGTGCGTGTGTGTGTGTGTGTGTGTGTGTGTGAGAATTAACGCAAAACAAAGCACAAGACTCAAGGTGAAACAAACGCATCTCCGAAAAAAACAATCACATCTCACAGATGTTAGTTCCACGCCTGTTTCAGAAGCAGGTGTAATACAAGAGATCAGCTCTTCCCACACAGACCTAATGCTCACAAAAGATGGTGTTTGTTGTTTGTTAGTTCATCTCCAGCTAGAAACAAAAGCCCTTCCCACCAGGGCTTCTGAACAGCATGGCTGTAAGTCCGTCCGTTTGCACTGCCAGCCTCACGAAGGGTTTCTCACACGTTCTGTGCATACGACAGACACAGAGAAAACACACATCAATTTGGAATCAATCATTTTCAAATTTGACTCTGACCACTTTCTTTCCTCTCTCCCATCTGTAAAGTGACATACACATCTTTAAAGTAATATTATATACTATTCTTCATCTGACTCATTATAATGCAAATCTGAGGATTTCTTGAATGAAATTACACAGTTAGGTCACACACCTTGCTTTCCATCATCTTATGAGTCTGAGTGGAACAAGTTTGAAACTGAGGCATGTAAGATACAAACGTCTTCCTCTCAGAAGTTGCTAAGTTGAAATTATTTTCCACAAGGTGTGAGCAGCTGTCCTGGAGAACTGAGATGTCAGTGAGTAAACAGTGGGCTGGGAATGGGCAGAGCACACTGGACTCGTCCGTCAAAAACACAGCACTCTCTCTCTTTCTGATGGAGGTGAGCCCTAAGTAATACACAGACTTTTCATCATGATTTTCTTCAGGGAAATTTTCCTCCAGTTTTAAAAGTTCATCCAGGCCTGAGAACGTGAGGTGTGGCAACACTCTGTTCAGATGCTGATGGGCTAACACAAAAAATGCCCGACTCTCCATTTCCCAGGAACTACTGGAGACAGAGTCTTCCAGGGGAGAATCTTTGCTAGAGAAGCATTTGCTGACCGAACTATTTATAAGCTCTTGTTCTTCATCGGTTTCGCCTGATTTACTGACCAGCGTGGCGTATTTAACAGAGGGAGGCCCCCCTTCCTCATCTTCACAGGTCACCTGGGTACCCTCAGCCTGAGAGAAGTTGGCACTGTTGCCTGGATCTCCAGCATGAACAAAACCCTTTGCCATGTCTGGAGTTGTCAACAGCACAGAGAGCACAGGGGCTGGCCCCATCTCCTCTTTATTTTTCCATGATGTATCAACACTGATATCTTCTGAAATGGTTTCAGGCTCCAAAAGAAGAGGCCCAAACGTCACGGATTCTGTATGCTTGATAAAAAGATGCTCAAATGTTTCTGGCTAAAAGAAAAGACACGTTTTAATGCTCTATGACATTAAAATTTTTGTTTCATATGTCATACTTAAAGAAAGGGAAGTGTGGAAGGTTAATAATAAAGTATACAAGTCAACCATAAATTTAACTAGTTTGGGGTTGAAACAGATATATTGAAAATTTCAAGGGAGAGGCAGTTTAAGATAGTGTTTAGAAGTGGGAGAAGACAGACTCAGGCTTGAGTTCTTCTCACTCTTTGGCCATGGACAAGTACATTCAACGCTCTGCAGTTTCTTCATCGGTAAGAATGTGCTGGGCATGTGCTTCACGGCATCATGTGGGAACAAGTTAGTGTGGGTGAGTGCCCGGCTCCTGGCTGCTGTAATTGGAAAATGCTACCTTCTGAAACAATCCCTAGTGTGTTATAGCAAATTACATTTCCACAAACCAAAAATTTAAGCCTCAAATAGGAAAAAAAAAAGAAATAAAATAAAATGATCAAATTAACTTGTCCAAAGATAGTTAAAATAATTACTTTACAAAATAAGATGAGATGAAAGTAAAATAATTGTGACTGAAAATTAAGAACTTATCTGCTCACATCATACTGAGAATCTGCCTCCGACTGTCTGAAGAAAAGAGCCAAAAAATCATGCCTTGTTGGTGAAAACAGTGATGGTGGAAGTGATGATCACACACTAGTCAGTTACTCTTGTTATAAATCACTTCACGTGGACACGTGTTCTATGGAAAATGTGGAATGAAGACGACAAACACACAAGGGAAATGTACATGGTATGTTTTTATAGGAATGATGGTTACATCACGAAGATCTAGGCAGCTACAAACGAAGATAGGTATGCAAAAAGCTCGATTTGTACAATGTAACACTTGAAAAAATAAATGCAAAATAACAAATACGGTCAATACATCACATTGAAAAATTAACATAATGAAATTAAAGTGCTATAAAAATGTATTCAATTTCTATATCATACATGTAATTTAACTTTTGAATTGTGCAATTTTTAAAACTCAGAGAATGAATTCAGATTTATTGCCTGAATTCATGTTATATTCAAATGTTTTTCATGGTAGCATGTATATTCCATATAAAAATACAATTTATTTAAAATAGTTTTGAACTCTTAAGTGAAATACATTAATGATTATATAAGAATATGCCAAACACTAAACATGATAATGAAATAGGCCAATGTAAGTACTAAAAGATAATAAAACGCAAATACTCTGTTAATATTATACAACTTTTTATGTTATTTTATGAGTATAGTATATGAAGAGGAAAAGCTGTTTCTATTTTCTTTCTGACAGGTATCTGTAGATTTGTAACTTCCTTCAAATATTTGCTTTCTCATTTTGATTTTTTTCTTGAGGTTTCTATTACGTATGCATTTAATTGACTTAAAATTTAAATGAACCTAGAAATTAAGGTTGTAAAAAAAGGAATTAGATGCTATCAATATGAAAACAAAAAGTACACACAAATAACCCACAGCTTGAAGTTAAGCTCACACATATTCTTTAAGTGACATTTTGGTATATCTCATGCTCTCTAAAACTTCATAATTGGTAGCAAATTGTTGAAACCAAATATACGTACACCAATGGAAGATTTCACTAATTAATAAGAAATCACATCCTCATATATTATTGGAATATATCTCATTCAATAGGTCCTAAAACTTTACTGAAAGTATATTCATTTACAAAATTTCAATAATGCATCCAAATTTTTAGAAAAGTCTCATTACATATTAAATATGTATTAATTCAACTAGTGGGAATTAAAAAATATCTTTTCATAATTTCACAGATATATTTTACACTGCAATGACATCCATTAATAGTCAACAAAGGGGAAAGATAGGTTCTTCCTATTTTTTAGCTATTTCTTCTACATTCAAATAAAACTATGAATAACATCTAAATGTAAGTAACCCACATACATCCTAAATTTGAATATTTTTGTTGTTCATCAGAGGCTCTGGTTGTGTCTGAATGTGAGCAGCACAGCACACTTGGTTAAATTCATAGAACAAGCAAGTAGTGTCTTTTCCGTGGGAAAAGCCCCATACTCCCCACGAGCTATGACCCTTTGTAAAAGCTCCAAAGAGCCTTCCTTCCTTTCTCGTGCTGCTTTCCCACTTCTCTGCCTTCCAGAACCCTTGGATGTTTCAGTGGTAATAAATTTAGGCAAGAGTTTCACAAGGGGACTGGCCTGGAGGCCAGTGCTCTTCTCTGATCTGGTCAGTCTGACCCGGGTATGCAGGAACATGTTAGTATGAACTGTAACTCCCACTGGCCTGGGGCCAGCACGGATCACAACTTCTGGCTTTCTCTGAACTGAAACAGAAGTTAGCTTGTAAGCCATTTACAAGGCTCTTGAAACTTAAAAGTCACAGATTGACCAAAGTTATGTGCTAAAAGCTATAAGACATTCAAAAGAACAGCCAAATGTGTCAATTTGTAGGCTACAGTGTCTATGAGAGAATCTAAGATGGAAAACTTTGGATATAAAAATATACACTAAACACTCTGCCTTCTATACTCAGAGTCAGAAAGTGTAGTCTTAGAATTCACTGAGTCATAACATTCCTACTATATATATGATAATATTGAATAGATATGTAATCACAGCCATGGTCACAAGTTTTTTAGTATTTTAGGACCGGGAAAAATGGCAAATCAAAGGCCAGAAATACGAATATTATTTTTGAACATTAGATGAGCTAAAAATGAATCATACCATCCCAACCGCACTGGACTCAGTCTCTGCTGGAACCCCAAACTTACACATCTATTTTAAGCTCTAAGTCAACATGATTCACCATAAATTAGTTCTCCAAAGTTCAACCAAAACTTTTTTAAATTCGCTCCCCTTCTTCAAAATGTAAAAATCTTCTAATACTCTATAGACTGTTGGGAAGTTGGTACATTGGATTCATCTGTAGTGATCATGATTAGACTTCAAAGAATGTCCATTCTCTGTTTAGACAAAATAAAATAAGAAAGCAAAATAAAAAAAAATCACTCAGAAAGCAAAAGATAGAAGATTTCAAAAACATTTTCTGTCAAGCATGGATTCTGAATTATAAATTCTTGTGTTTTGTTACAGTAATGCATCCTTTTAGGAAAGGGTAAAATTTTGGTAATTTCAGGAAGGGTAAAGCCCATATTTTCTTAATGAAAGCTTTAATATAACAATCTAAGGGCATTTTTCCTTTTCCTCAGAAAAGGAAAAACTGTAGAGGAATAACAAAGTAGGTAAAGGGAGAGAAGAACAAAGAGCTAGAAAATTCTCATGGGAGGGGAAGGGCAGCCAGTGCCAATGTTGGAAAAAGAAACCGCAGGAGTGAAGCTGTGAGAAGACAATTTAAAAATGAAGACAAAAAAGAGTTAAAATAGAAATCGTGAAGAGGGACAGAGTCACAGAACCATTATCAGGGATTTGTTTTTATTGAGAAATAAGAATCTGGAAATCATCTGGTCCGAATCTCTCTCTCCCTTTTTTAGACAATTGATCTCGCCCAGATTATTCACTGAAGGTTGTGCAGCTAATTAAAGCAGCCTGGGGATGCCTGACTTAGTTCCTCCTTTTCCAGCCCAAGCAATTTTCCTGTATAATGTGGAAGAGGAAAGACATCACGGAATGCAGGAACCAGCGGGTTCCTGGTTTTCCTTCTACAGCTTGCTGTAACAAAGCTGAGCTGTGTAATCTGTTCCTTACAGCTGAGGGTGTGTAAGGAACAAGATCATAAACACCAGTGAAGTCACACTGCTAAGGAGGGAAATGTACTCCTCTAGGCCCAGGGACAGGCCCTCAGGCACAGGAGATTCCATGTTGCACAAGCTTCTGACCAAGACCCACGTCTCCCTGAAATGCTGGCTCAGATCTGGGGCCTAGGAGTCCCTGGTTGCTGGGAGCTGGAGGCACAGGGCAGGCTGAGAGATCTGGGATAGTTTCTACTTTCCAAGGGAAAGTCCATTTGTTTTTAGCTTTCACCCTCCTGAGGTTAGCTAAATGGAGCACACTCTTGTGAAAGGTCACATAAATGTAGGCCCAGGAGGAGAGTTGGACCCAAAAAATTAAAACACAGAGGATAAGAAAAATATTGCAAAATAAACAGTGTGAGAAGGAATGGAATGAATTAAAGAATAATAATAGGCTTTAAATATCTTTAAGAGGGGGGAAATCTAGATGTATCCCATTTAAAAGAAAAAGTATTAAATTTGGCAAAAATACTAAAGAAAAAAGTACAAAACAAATTGAGAAAAGTAATAGTCTTTTACACTGTGAAATCTGAACCAGAAGGAAAGTAAAGTCTTGAGTCATCGTAAGACATTTTCCTACGAGAATTCAATCTATGTTTAAGATTCCAAAAAAAAATTTTTTTTTGGGGGGGGGACATTATCTCACTCTGTTGCCCTGGGCATTAGTCTAGCTCACAGCAACCTCAAATTCTTGGGCTCAACCCATCCTCCTGCCTCAGGCTCCCAAGTAGCTGGGACTACAAGGGCCAGCCACACAGCCTAGTTTTTCTGTTTTTAGTAGAGACGAGGTGTCGCTCTTGCTCAAGCTGGTCTTGATCCACCTGCCTTGACTTCCCAGAGTTCTGGGATTACAGGTGTGAGCCACCACGCCCGGCCTGGAAGATTCTAATTTTTTTAAGTAGGGAGAAAAACAGTGCAGAGAGGCACGTATTCTGATCCAAGATAGCAGAGGGAACATGGTCCTCTCTCCGCAGAGTTTTAGAAAGACAACATGCAAATAAATCAAACACAGACTCGTAACACAGATGACCTGAGAGGGTGAATGGGGAATGAGTAACTTTCGTGCATTTCTAAAGCACAGAAAACATCTGGGAAAGTGTACATCAAAGAAAAGGAGAGGAGGAAGCTGGTGACCAGGGAACCTCCAGAGCCCTGCAGGTGAGGAAGAGCCAGGAGCCGGGAGGAGCACAGAGGAGGTGCCAGGCGGGGAGGGGTGGGCCAGAGACCAAGGGAGAAAGGGGCCCGGAGCTGCGAGCCAGGGCGGGAGGAAGCTCTGGGTGAGGGGGGCTCCCCATTCCTCCGCGGCACGTGGAGGGGCCCCTGAGCACCAACCACCCTTCTCAAAAGCAGAGCGCAGCGCAGGTGCAGCCCACCGGTCTTGTCCACGTCCCTGTCCACCACCGGGTCCCCGTCCGAGCGCGCAGGGCCATCCCTCCCACAGCCCCGGGCTCCCAGGCGGCCTGTCCACTGTCACTCCTGAACAGGGGCTACCGGCGTGCAAGGTAAGTCCGCGTCAGGAAAACCCAAAATAAACAAGAAGAAAACGTGGCCCAGCAGAAACAGAGAACTTTTAAAACGAAGTCCTCCGATTGGTATTTCTGGTCATTTTAAGAAAATATTGCATGCATAAAACTAGAACAGCATACTCTGAAAAGGAATAGTTGGAAATTTACAAATATAATAGAAAATAAAACTTCTACAGCAGCTCTGGAAAAAGGGAGTGTGTCAAGGCCTCAGGAAGTAAAACAGAGAAACAAAAGAATGGTGTAGTTATTTATTTATTCTTTTTTTAACCATGTCCCTTGAGTGATGAGAAACAAAAAAATATTCCATAAGAGGAAAGGAACGTGAAAAATCAGCGCATAGATCCAATATACAAAAATACAGATTGCAGAGAGAGAACCAAAGAAATGCGAGAGGGAATTACTGAAGAAATAATATTTCTCACGGCGCGCAGCCGGGGAGGGGCGCGCAGCCGGGGAGGGGCGCGCAGCCGGGGAGGGGCGCGCAGCCGGGGAGGGGCGCACAGCCCGGGGCGAGCGCACAGCCGGGGAGGGGCGCGCAGCCGGGGAGGGGCGCACAGCCCGGGGCGAGCGCACAGCCGGGGAGGGGCGCACAGCCGGGGAGGAGCGCACAGCCGGGGAGGAGCGCGCAGCCGGGGAGGGGCGCGCAGCCCGGGGCGAGCGCGCAGCCGGGGAGGGGCGCGCAGCCGGGGAGGAGCGCACGCCGAGGCCCAGACCCGCGGAGCGGCACCCAGTGCTGGACTCGGAGGCTTTTCAACTTCAAAATTAGCATTCCACCAAACTCTCAGACAAGGAAGGTAGAATATAAGAAATTTCAAGCATGGAGGGATTTAGACTCACCACACAACATTTCCTAGGAGGTTATTTAAGGATGTAGTTAGGAAGGGGAAGGAAAGGGATCCAGGAAACAGGGCTGTCTGGAAGTCAGCTAAGCGCAAGTTCAGAGTGAGGCTTGCGGCGATTTTGGAAAAGTCCTAACCGGGACCAAAGCAGGAGGACCGAGAGCTCCTCGTCAGTGCACCAGAACAAGGTCTCCAGTAAAGATGGGGACTGGGGGGAAGAGCTTGAGCAAGATGAACACAGAGAAGGGAAAGAAAGGAGAAGGGGTGGAGGGATGGAAGGCAGGGCCGATTAGAAGCTCTAGGAAAAGAAAAAAAGAAAACAAACCAAAATGAAGCCAACTGAAATCTGACCCAATGCCGGGCAAGGTGGCTCACACCTGTAATCCCAGCACTCTGGGAGGAGGAGGTGGGTGGATCACCTGAGCTCAGGAGTTCAAGACCTACCTGAGAAAAGCAAGACCTCACCTCTAAAAATAGCCAGGCGCTGTGGCCACCTGTAGTCCCAGCTACTAGGGAGGCTGAGACAAGAGGATGGCTGGTGCCCAGGAGTCTGAGATTTCTGTGAGCTGTGACACCGGGGCACTCTACCCAGGGCGACTGAGTGAAACTCTGTCTCAAAAGAAAAATCTAACACAATGTTGACCAAGTAGAATAGTCTTAATATATTTTTAGAAAAATTCCTTTTTGACATGGGAACCACCAAGAAAGGTAGTCATATCATTTTACTTGGGTCAGCAAGGAACAATATTTACATAATCTTAACAACATAGTTCCGCTCACTGGTTTTCTATTTTTTAAATGAACACACAGACCATGATGTCAGCCCCAGCACAAGGAAAGGTGTGAAGTTGAAGTTTGCAGGGATTGGAAAGCAGAGGGAGAAACAGAGTGCTAATGTCCTGACCACAAAGGGGGCGGAGGAGGTTAGGCAGGCCTTTCTGAGTCGCAGAGGTGACTACTCAACAAATTGAAGAAAGGGGAAAAATAATATATGGCAGAAGCAGGAGGAAAGGAGAAGGGAGGAAAAGTGTGTGTCTGAGTAAACCCCAGCGCAGCTGGAAACCAACAGGTAAGGTCTGTGCGTCACATTGGCCCAAGCACATGGTCTTTGGAAATGCAGAGGAGACCTGCCAGGAAAAGTCAGAGAGTTAAACCTAGAAGCACCTACAGAGTGGCACCAAGGGTCAGGAGGGTGGGAGGGGCCTGCACTTTCCAATGATACTATTTTACCATTAAATCAGCCCATGTATTTTTTTCAAAATATATTTTTAGATGAAAAATGTCAAGGTATATATGCACTAGAGAAAAAAGAGACATGTACAACCACACTTCTTAAAATATTGTTTGTAATAAATAGAAAAAACTGTTCAAACACCTTAAATATTCGCCCGTAGGGGGATGGACAGGTGAATTGCCCTGCCTTGGTGTGCTGGGATTCTGCCACCTGCCGAACGGGTGAACTATATCAGCTATGTCCTCACTGGTAGGGCTAAAATGCAGAGCAGGAACTGGGATGATACAGAAGGTGCCTTAACGTGAATAATAAACACCCCGCAGGCCTGCTGTTCGCTGGTCCCGGATACACACCTGAGGACACAGGAAAGTCCATCCACTAGCATACCCTGAACAAGCACATACCTTGCTCCCAAGTGGGTTCCATCAGGAAGGGAAAGGGGACTGGGAATCAGGGAACAAGCAGGAAAAACTTATCTGTAGTGTTTAATTTTAAAAATGAGGAAAATATTAAAAATTTAAAGATATTGTGTTAGTATAGAGTTGTTAAATATTCTATTTTTATGTATTTATATTATCTGAAAAATTAATTTTGAAGGTGAAAAGGAAGTGGAATATACAAAAGAAAGAAGGTATGGAAAATGTTATTAGCTGAATTATTTTTAATCACATATGGTATCATCCCATTTTTATCAGCAACATCTAGCATATAGCCATTTAAATATATGTTTCGTTTTTATTTTTCCTTTGGATTATCACCCTCGGTACAGTGCTGTGGCATCACCTCTCACAGCAACCTCCAACTCCAAGGCTTAAGCGATTCTCTTGCCTCAGCCTCCCGAGTAGCTGGGACTACAGGCGCCCGCCATAATGCCCAGCTATTTTTTGCTGCAGTTTGGCCAGGGTTGGGTTCGAACCCACCACCCTCAGTATATGGGGCTGATGCCCTACTCACTGAGCCACAGATGCCGCCCTGTACTGAATTGTTTTTTAAAACAGTGGGCTCCTCCGGTCTGCTTTCTTTGTGTTACATGGTGGCTTTTGGTTGGTTGGCTTTAGAATTGTCTACCTGTCTACGTTTTGTTTGTCCGTTCACATTTGGGCTGCTTTCATGTTCCAGCTGTTATGAATGATGCTGCTGGGAGTCTTCACATATAAGTCTGTGTGTGGATATGTGATTTCGTTTCTATCGGGTACAGACCTAGGAGTGGAATTTCTGGTTCATATGAGAATTCTGTGTTTAACACTGCAGACTGTTTACCAAATGGCTGTGCGCTCTCTCACATTCCCACCAGAAATGTACAATACTTCCAATTTCTCCATAGTCTCACCAACACTTACCATCCCTCTTTTTTATTACAGCCATCACAGTTTCTTTATTCACATCTCCCTATTGTGTAACGTGGGAGATATTAAGCATTGTGTTTATTGGCTATTTCCATACCTTCTTTGCAAAATGGCTATTTTGATCCTTTGGCCTTTTTTAATGTATTCAAATATACATAACAAATTTTTCCATTTTAACTATTTTATGTGTATGCATTGTAGTGGCACAAGTACATTAGGGAGAATACTGCTGACGCGGCCTTGGTGGACAGGCTCCAAAGTTGGACAAATTGTAAACAAACCCTGGCTCTAAAAAAGTTACCTAACCACTATAAGCTTCAGTTTCCACTTCTATAAAATGAAGATAATAATACTTATCCCAAGGGGTAACTAAAGGATAATGTAAAATGTGTAAAATAATAACTAATGTTTATTGTGACCGTATTATGTCACAAGTATCATCTTCTTTAATCCCCACACCTAATAAGGTAAGTCCTGTGAACCTTACTTTACAGGAGAGGAACCTGAGATGCTGTTTGAGTAAAACTCTGAATGTCAGAGGACATATCTCAGCAATTTGCACATAAAGAAGTGGACACTGTTACTATGTATTACTAGCAGTTAGTTCATGAATCCCTACTTTAATAATGTTCACAAAGCAGGAGGAGTGCCACAAATATTCGTGATAGATTAAACACAGTCCTTGAATTCAGAGCACTACTCACAATTAATTACACAATAAAATGCTCTAGGCACTTACAGGGGGTAAAAGTTCTTGTGAATTACACTGTTAAATGAAGGCTGAGGGAAAGAATTGCCTACAGCAAGATCTTCATTGATGAGGAAGGCCCTGTGTAGGTGGAAGGTATAACATAGGCCTGATCAAGACCTAGGAACGGCAAAACTCTGATATGTAGACTTACAAGAGATTGTACAGAGAGGTCCCTGAGTGCTAACTTATGGGGACTATAGCATAGCTTGTAGCCAGAAGGAAATCACTGAAAACTTTCAACAAGTGACTATGATAAAGATGCAATCATTGAAATTGCACAGTAACCCCCACATAAGTACTGTTTTGTTGATAAAAATCATGTACTTTGACATGAAGGCTGAATTCTATTTTCCCAGTCTTACGGATAGACGGCCAACTTTGCTTCAAAGGAAATTATGAGAATTAACAGAAACTTTAGGGCTTTCTAAAAATTATATTACAGAAGAAAGTACAAACTATTTTATTATAGTTGACTAATTGTCTCATAAAGTACTTTCCTTTGATGAGACGCTATCTTTATAAATATGAGTTTATTATAGTAATTGCATTTTTTTTCAGATGGTAGTGCTCAAGGATAAGATTATTTGTTTAATATTTGAATTTATTTAAATAATTATGGTGATAATTATAGAGATTAAAAATATTGATTCCAGCCCTTTGCCTAAAAACAATTTCCACTAAATAAGTTTAACCAAATTGCTATTCTCTACCAGATTTGAGCTTTAATATTTGAATATTTACATTATTATGCAGTCTGACACGGAAGCATGATAGGCATATCATTAACTCTCATATGATAAATTATGTGCTGAATTGTGTTTCAAATGCTTGCATCCTGCTACTCTTGAAAATATGTGATAGAGGCATTATTCCTGTCTGTCTTTGGGGTGCTGGGTTCTGTCACTCCACCCCCACCCCCACCCCATCTTCCCTCCTGTGTCCCCTGCTCTCTGCTCTTTCTCCCTCTATCTTCCTCCTCCTCCTTCCCCTTTCCTCTCTCTAACATAGAAAATATGTAATAAACAGACACATTAAAACGGACTTAATAAAATAAGAACTTTTAAGTACTAACAGTGAATAAAACTCTAGAAGTCATATGGCATCTAAAATTCAATCTGATATGTTTTAGGTTTAAAAAAATTGAAAAAGTTACCTTCTGAAAATTAAGTCCTTGTGCCCAGGAACAATTCTTGGGGTTCGGAACATCTTCCCAAAACAGCTTTTTCATTCTACAAAGAATAGAAGGCATCAGAACTACAGAACATCATTCATACTGAATTTTCACATGCTGGCAAAGACTTTTACCAAACTTCTATCTAGATGAAAGTTAAGCCCTATAATAGTAAAAATAGTCAACATTTATGGAGCGCTGTGTGCCAAGCACTGTGCTAAAACTTAGGTTTTCCCTAGAGAAAATGAAATTTTAAAAATGGCCATCAAGTGGGTATCAGCAACAAATCCATTTGACATGGCCCCATCGGCTCACTTTACTCAAATTCAGATTCTAAAATATCCTCTCCATATTTTTTGCTAAAAGACAGATCTTTCTGTAGAGATTTGGCATGTGTAAAATAACCTTGTTGGACTCGACTTCTCAGCACAGAGAGATGTGACAATCGTAGGACTGTCCAGGGAATTCAAGGTCATTTGCCTGGGAAGCCAGACAGCCTGGAGCCACCCGGCCAAGTCTACAGAGCAGAGCGCCCCCTGGTGGTAAGTGAACCAGAGCAGAGCGCCCACCGGTGGTAAGTGAACCGCTCCAGGTGGTCAGGAGAAGTTTACTGTCACAGTCCATTTCACTAAGAAAGTCCCGTGCCCAGCGGAAGCACTCCGGAAGCCATTTATCCACCCCAGAGAATGTATTGCCTAGGATTTTCTGTTGTAAGCCTCATATTTCCTAAATACATATATAAAAAAATTCTTCCTTGAGGTTTATGTCTCTAGCAAAATGAAATGTCACTTCTTGTAAAACTTCCTGTAAATAGGCCTTTGCTTTTGCTGCCATCTTAACTGTATACTGAATATATATAAAAACCACTTAGAATACGTTAATACTCGTGATTCAGGTTTTAAATCAAAGTTTAAACATGCTTAAGGTCTTTGCCATAAAGCTTCTTAACACGAAGTACAATACCTTTGGTGTGATACTAACAGTGTTCCAAGCAACAAGATGGAAGAGGAAATAATTATCGGCACAATCACATACAGCCCTGCATCCCTCTGGTGTTTCTCAATATCATCTGAAAGAGAAATACAAGTCACACAACTCAGAAGCTTGACGAAATATTAATTCCTGTCTATCAAAAATTAAAGTAGACTTTTATCTGTATCACTTTCAAAAACATAAAAATAAAAAAGGGGAATATGAAAGTATGCTATGTATTACCATATTAATAATTATTATGTTATTCAGTATTATACCTATAAATTAGCAAGACATTTGTTCAAAATTACTTAGTTGCCAGTTCTTTCCATCTGGTCATTTTTAAGTCATCTGACTCAAGGTGTCAATTAAAGTTGTCATGATGACTCTGTCCCAGCACTGGCTTCCAGGGGACACCTGCCAACCTCTGTTCTGTCCACTGCAGACGCACAGACAGCCTCGCTGTCTTCAGCTACCCAGCACGCTCACTCAGCAAGGTCATGGCCACACTGTCCCTCTGTCTGGACCACCCTTTGTACCGTAAGTTCCAGCTTCACCCTGTCCAAGGGTCTTGAGAACCTCAGCTTTAAATGAAACCGTGTGTAATGAAACCAGTTTTTTGTTTTTTTCTCATAAGCATTATGACACAGCTACATTTTAGGAAACAGTGTAACCGTGTCATCCTAAAGGGGCCTTACATGCTCCACTTAAAGCAGCAGGTTCCCAGAACCTCCCTCCGGCCCTGAAGTCAGGATTAGTGTGTTTTCAAGGCTTTACTCAGATTTCACCTCCACAGAAAGACCAAGTCTGGCTGCCTTCACTAAAACACCACATTTTAACCCTGTCCCTCACCTCACTTTTATTTGCCTTCATGACGCTTGCTTCTGACTGGAATCATATTACTCATAATTTACTTATCGTCCATCGCTCCCTGGAGGGCGCTGGCATGAAAGCTGCATGGACCGGGCTCAGGCTCAGTATCAATACAGCCCTGAGAACAATGCTCCCTGTGTGTTTGTTGAATTAACACATGAATGAACTGCTCTCTATATATTTGTTGAATAATACAAGAATTAATTTTTAAAATCATTTTTCCTCTAAAACTAGACAAAATACTTCTCTTTTGAAACTTCATTATTGAGTTGCTTGGATTTGAAGGCAATTTTAAAAGTCATAACAAAATTAAAATGTTGGTACTCCATGTACGTACAACAAGATGAATCAGAAATGTTAAGGGACCCAATGAATTTATTTCTGTAACTATCTCTCCAGTTTATTTTTACAGGAAAAAAATATTTCTTTCAGAATTCCCCCATGATACATCTACCTAAGAGTCCAGACTCTTCCATAATCCCATCAGAAAGAAGATAAACACATGATAACAAATCAGGTAACATCCATTTCTGTATAAAATTATATATTATACCTTGGGTGAAACTACTAATTATCTTCGGCTTCCCCACTCCTTCCATAAATATTGGGTAAAGACTGAACTGATATTTCTCAATAGGGATAAAATGATCTGAGGAGAAACACATACAAAAGGCTCATTTATACTTAATTAATATTAGTGAGAGAAACATATGTTAAAATAAAAAAAGAATGAAAGTGACCATCCCATATTTCCAAGCACAGAACATAGTTGTTATTTACAGATTGAACTAATGATTAAGGGAATTTCAAAAAGGACATCAGCAAATTCTCTAGTAATGACAGTAATTTTCCAAATAAGGTTTAAAAGACCTTACCCAGAAGTAGAAGATTTGCAGTTTTTCAGAGGCATGTTCCAGGACTGTGAGGCACACTCGGGGTGTGTGAGCTGTTTCTACTCATCAAGTCCTGTCCCAGGACAGGATGTCCTGCCTCCTCTCTCTTACACCCAAAGCAGTCAACATGCCCTTTATGTGGGAATGTAGCTTACATAGTTTCCCATTCAAAGTAGCTGAGAGTCTCAAGTCTTATGAAAGTCTATACAGAGAGAGTGGCCGTGAAGCCCAGGAGTCCACTGCATAGTCTGGGTCCAGGTCCACAGGGAAGGACCCTCCCATAGCACAGCTCCAAATTGGTCTACCCATGACTTTGACAAATGCTAATAAGATTTATCATTCCACTAGAATAGAAGAAGACAAATCTCTTTGAAGCCTACAGTTTATATCCCTGTGGTTTAAAGAAAAATGTAGAGAGTAATCACCTTGACAGCACTGGCAATGAACTAGACTCAGTTCTCCATCAATAATTTGTTAATAAATTTACTCTGATGCTAAATTCTAGGTCTCTGGAATGAAATAAAATCAAGAGTCCTTGAGATGACAGTGATGACCATGGCAAGCCTTAGCTTTGCTGTTACTTCCCTCAATCCTTATAGACCGAAAACCTATAGACTTGGGCTTACTTGCCTCCTGGGATAACTGGTCTATCTTTGGGAGCCTATGCTGGCCTCAGCCCAGGCCCTAACTCCTCAGACCTCCTGTCCAGCTCTTCCACCCCAGCTAGTGACATTGTAAATTGGTTCATGGTTTGTGGGGGTAATCAGAAGCCAGGAGGAGACATCAGAAGCTGTTAAAAATGGTTTAACAGAAAGTAATGCTAGAAGCAACATTAATAATCTAAAATAAATAGTTTAGGTAGATTATGGAATAAAATGTTACATAATGATAGAAAGAAATCGGAACCAAATGATACGATACAGTTACAACTGTGCAAAACACATGATATGATACAGTTACAACTGTGCAAAATACACAATATGATACAGTTACAACTGTACAAAATACTAAAGTAAAAAGCATCAAAGGAAACAGAATTAAATGTTTTGATAAAGTAACAGGTGTTACACACAGTAAGATGGTGGGACCATGTGTGCTTGTGAAGTTTTCATGAACTGTCTATAGTAATTGAATTAACAATCTGCAGTGTTGTCCTGATTGAAGAGAGAAACTTATTAAAATTTGGTAAACTCACCATAGATATAATACTTCTTAACAGATGAAGGGATCCTAAGCCACTTAATTTCTTCATCTTCATTAAGATTTTTCCACTCAATAATCAAATACATTAGGTTGTAGTCACTGGGGGAGAGCACCCAGGAGAGAACCACACAGCTGCTGTTGATGGGGTAGGCACTGAGTGACTGCACAGCATTTACTGAGGGGAAAAGAAAAAATTAACAAAAATCTACTTACAACCTACGGGAATAGGAGAGGAGGAAGAGAAGGCAGGTTCACAGACAAGTAGAACACAGGGCATTTATTTTGTATTTATGAGAGTTACATAAGCAGACAAATACACAAATATGTGATATTGAGGAACGTGTGGTTCTACCTGAAACCTAGACTAATTTTGTGATACGGTTGAGGTTTCTCAGCTGTAACCTGCACAAGCCTATCATCCATCCTCTGATTCTTTCCAAACTCCAACCTCCGCCAACAGAGTGATGCTTTCAAAGTACAAACCTGTTCATTTTCACACGCCCTGCACACAGTCCCACACAAAAGCCTCCAGCGGATTCCCATGTTTGAGGACAAGATTCCTGTCAGGCCTCCAAGCCCCAGGACCCAGTCTCCAGATGCCTCTCCACCTGTTGTGGTTTTGCACACCAAAGCCAGCCTGCCCTTCCTCTTTCTGTCCTGTGCCATGAAGACTTTTGGTGAAGCTGTTCCTGTCAGGAGCCAGGCTTCCCCTCTCCCCCTGCACCTTCAGTAGAAGTTTAATTCCCTCTCTTCTTTCAGATTTCAGCTCCGTGCCACTTCCTCAAGTGGCTTCTCCAACCCTGTGCCATGTCAGCTCCCTTTTTTCTTCATTTCTTTTACAAAATTACGTTCCTTCCCTGAGGGCACTTATCTCACTTGGAGAAGAGTCATTCACTTGTGTGATTATTAGATTAGCGTCTGTCTCACCCAGGAGACTCTGGATGCTTGTGACCATGACAGCATCCTCACGCTGGGATTCCCACCACCTGGCACACTGCAGCATTCAACCTATATTTCCATTAATGGAATAATATTTATTGAAAAATTGTAAGGGTGAGACATTGTGCTGGCGTTATGGAACTTATAAGAAGATTACACTACAAATACAAAAGTAATCATAAGGCAGGATATAAAACATCTTAATAAAAGTAGAAATAAATAATAAATGTAGAAAAAGAAGGAAGACCACCCAACACGTTCTATGAAGCAAACATTACCCTGATCCCCAAACCAGGAAAAGACTCAACAAGAAAAGAAAATTATAGACCAATATCACTAATGAATATAGATGCAAAAATATTCAACAAGATCCTAACAAACAGAATCCAGCAACACATCAAACAAATTATACATCATGACAAAGTTGGTTTTATCCCAGGGTCTCAAGGCTAGTTCAATATATGTAAATCTATAAATGTAATCCAGCACATAAACAAATTAAAAACAAAGACCATATGATTCTCTCAATTGATGCAGAAAAAGCTTTGGATAATATCCAGCATCCCTTCATGATCAGATCACTTAAGAAAATCAGTATAGAAGGGACATTTCTTAAACTGATAGAGGCCATCTACAGCAAACCCACAGCCAATATCATATTGACTGGAGTTAAATTGAAATCATTTCCACTCAGATCAGGAACCAGACAAGGCTGCCCATTGTCTCCACTGCTCTTTAACATTGTAATGGAAGTTTTAGCCATTGCAATTAGGGAAGAAAAGGCTATCAAGGGTATCCATATAGGGTCAGAAGAGATCAAACTTTCGCTCTTCGCAGATAATATGATTGTATATCTGGAAAACACCAGCAATTCTTCTACAAAACTCTTAGAAGTGATCAAGGAATACAGCAGCATCTCAGGTTACAAAATCAACATTCATAAATCGGTAGCCTTTATATATACCAACAATAGTCAGCTGAAAAAACAGTTAAGGACTCTATTCCATTCACAGAAGTGCCAAAGAAGATGAAATATTTGGGAGTTTATCTAACAAAGGATGTGAAAGATCTCTATAAAGAGAACTATGAAACTCTGAGAAAAGAAATAGCTGAAAATGTTAACAAATGGAAAAACATATCATGCTCATGGCTGGGAAGAATCAACATTGTTAAAATGTCCATACTACCCAAAGCAATATACAATTTTAATGCAATCCCTATTAAAGCTCCACCGTCATACTTTAAAGATCTTGAAAAAATAATACTTTGTTTTATATGGAATCAGAAAAAACCTTGAATAGCCAAGACATTACTCAGAAATAAAAACAAAGCAGGAGGAATCACACTATCAGACCTCAGACTGTACTATAAATCGATAGTGATCAAAACAGCATGGTACTGGCACAAAAACAGAGAAGTAGATGTCTGGAACAGAATAGAGAACCAAGAGATGAATCCAGCTACTTACCATTATTTGATCTTTGACAAGCCAATTAAAAACATTCAGTGGGGAAAAGATTTCCTATTTAACAAATGGTGCTGGGTGAACTGGCTGGCAACCTGTAGAAGACTGAACCTGGACCCACACCTTTCACCATTAACTAAGATAGACTCTCACTGGATTAAAGATTTAAACTTAAGACATGAAATTATAAAAATACTAGAAGAGAGTACAGGGAACACCCTTGAAGAAATAGGTCTGGGTGAGTATTTTATGAGGAGGAACCCCTGGGCAATTGAAACAGCTTCAAAAATACACTACTGGGACCTGATCAAACTAAAAAGCTTCTGCACAGCCAAGAACACAGTAAGTAAAGCAAGCAAACAGTCCTCAGAATGGGAGAAGATATTTGCAGGTTATGTCTCCAACAAAGGTTTAATAACCAGAATCCACAGAGAACTCAAACATATAAGCAAGAAAAGAACAAGTGATCCCATCTCAGGCTGGGCAAGGGACTTGAAGAGAAACTTCTCTGAAGAAGACAGGTGCACGGCCTACAGACATATGAAAAAATGCTCATCATCTTTAATCATCAGAGAAATGCAAATAAAAACTACTTTGAGATATCATCTAACTCCAGTAAGATTAGCCCCTATCACAAAATCCCAAGACCAGAGATGTTGGCGTGGATGTGGAGAAAAGGGAACACTTCTATACTGCTGGTGGGAATGCAAATTAATACATTCCTTTTGGAAAGATGTTTGGAGAACACTTAGAGATCTAAAAATAGATCTGCCATTCAATCCTATAATTCCTCTACTAAGTATATACCCAGAAGACCAAAAATCACATTATAACAAAGATATTTGTACCAGAATGTTTATTGCAGCCCAATTCATAATTTCTAAGTCATAGAAAAAGCCCAAGTGCCCATCAATCCACGAATGGATTAATAAATTGTGGTATATGTACACCATGGAATATTATGCAGCCTTAAAGAAAGATGGAGACTTTACCTCTTTCATGTTTACATGGATGGAGCTGGAACATATTCTTCTTAGTAAAGTATCTCAAGAATGGAAGAAAAAGTATCCAATGTACTCAGCCCTACTATGAAACTAATTTATGGCTTTCATATGAAACCTATAACCCAGTTATAACCTAAGAATATGGGGAAAGGGGAGAGGGAGGGGAGGGAAGGGGGAGGATGGGTGGAGGGAGGGTGATTGGTGGGAT
Source organism: Nycticebus coucang (assembly GCF_027406575.1). NCBI lineage: Eukaryota > Metazoa > Chordata > Mammalia > Primates > Lorisidae > Nycticebus > Nycticebus coucang. The sequence continues at coordinate 1,127,904 of NC_069784.1, read as the reverse complement.
TACACCTGCAGTGCATCTTACAAGGGTACATGTGAAACTTAGTAAATGTAGAATATAAATGTCTTAATGCAATAACTAAGAAAATGCCAGGAAGGCTATATTAACCAGTGTGATGAAAATGTGTCAAATGCTCTATAAAACCAGTGTATGGTGCCCCATGATTGCATTAATGTACACAGCTATGATTTCATAATAAAAAAAAAGAAATATTGAACAGTAAAAAAAATAATAATAATAAAATGAAAGTAGAAAGGACGCTGAGATTTAAGGAAGAGATAAGACGTATTCAAATAAAGCAATAAGCAAAGACTTCATGGAGCGGCTAACCTTTAAAAATTGGTAGAGATACAGGGGCAGTGACTGTGGCTCAAAGGGGTAAGGCGCCAGCCCCATATGCCAGAGGTGGTGGGTTCAAACCCAGCCCCAGCCAGAAATTGCAAAAAAAAAAAAAATTGGTAGAGATATAGACAACTTGCATTTTCTATTAAAAGTTTACACTTTGAATATATAATTTAGAAACTCCTACTGAAAGTAGTTCTCAATTCTCCGATTAATCAAATACATCAAAATTAATGAGAGTTCACCATTCACATTAAATGAAGCCCATAGTAATTTTTAAGTCTCAGCAACTAACCTGCATCCATAAACATGTCTTGTTATTGTTATTATACACGGTATTTTACACATATAATACTTTTACACCACAGATATTTTAGTCATATACAGAGGATGCCAAAAAAATTATACACATTTTAAGAGAGGAAAAAACTGTATTAAAATTGTAATAATATATACAATAACATTTGTTATCTTGTATATTGTATCTTGTGTCCCTCGTAATCACAGAAGTCAAACATGACTTGAGTATTACAATTTTAATACAGTTTTTTTCTCCTTTCTTAAAATGTGCATGCTTTTTTCGCACTGTGGGGGTGGGAGGAGAAAGATAGAGAGGTTGACCTACAACCTCCATGGGTCCAACTCCAATACGTTGATTTAAGTATCAGATTTATTAGAATATTCTAACATTCAACAATGTTCTACCAAGGACTGTATTAAACCATCAGTACACCATGTATTTTGTTATTTTTCAGACAAAGAAGAGATGAACAGGGAAAGGGAGCCTTTCAAATGCAGACCAAATGCAGGCTGCTTCAAAGATAGAGTGGGAAGCGTTTGCAAAGGTTGAACGTTAAAAGGCCCAAAGGATGATTACTTTGTACCTTACCTTTGTTCATAGGCCGTGAGAAGGTTAAATTAAAATTCGCAGAAGAAGCACCAATTGAATTGACGGCCAGGACTGTAACTGTATGCGCTTGTTCTGCCCACAGGAAGGTGGATGTGGTCAGGTTCCCCACGTCCTCCGACCACGTCCCGTTGCGGGAGGTGTAGTGGCTTATCACGTATCTCCTGACACTGCACAAGGAGTCATTTTTCATCAGGGGCTGTAGTAAACATAAAATTGATTAACTTAAGGACTGCCAAGTTTTTTATATCAACCGAGCTCATGGAACTTTTTACACATTTCTCCTCAGGAGGTGAGGGTCACATCAGAACAGGCTTTTCTTATTATAAGGCTGAGGAACTGGGAAGGGGGCAGGATACAGGCTCCGAGGTTTTTCCTTAAGACCCAGATAATAAATCACTTGAAAATGATAAAATAAGGATACAATAAGGACAATTTTCTACCAACGAATCTCACTTTAAATTTACAGCCACTGACAAGGAATGGTTTCCTCATCTGAAAAGCAAACAAGAAATAACCCTCAGATGATTGCTTGTTCTGGGCAACAAGAAGAGCTGGGAAGATGCTCACTCCTGTGGGTCCCAGTATGATACATCCTTCATCTTTCCTCCCTCTGATCATCTAGAAGGGGAAATTTCCAGAGACTAACAAGGGAGGGAGACCATCAGAACCATGGATGTGGCAATCCAGAATTTCTGACCTTTAGTTTAGAAAAAATTGCACCAGATCATTGAAGATTCTTATTTAAATTGCCTAGGCTCGGCCCCTGCAGCATAGTGGTTACAGCGCCAGCCACATACACCACATACAGGTTCAAACCCAGCCCGGGCCAGCTAAACAACAATGACAACTGCAACAAAAAGAGCCAGGCATTGTGTGGGCACCTGTAGTCCCAGCTACTTGGGAGGCTGAGGCAAGAGAATCGCTTAAGCCCGAGAGTTGGAGGTTACTGTGAGCTGTGATACCACAGCACTCTACCCAGGGTGACATAGTGAGACTCTGTCTCACAAAAAATAAAAATAAAATAAAATAAAATACATACATAATCCAATTCCATTCTTCCATTCTATGGAGTCTAACAATGCACCCTACGTCCCCAATCACCTTCACCTGTTGCAGGTAAGATTCAATGTTCTTAGTCCCTTATAGGCCCATAGGAAGCTAGATCCTATACCACAGACGAGAAAGTGTATCTCAATTTCTTTTCCTTTTGTGTCCTTCTAGTTTAGAAATGGCAGAGAAAATTAAACACACCTGTGCACACCTGCAACACTGCAGATCTTGGAATCATCTGAGCAGGTGGAGAGTAAGATTTGAGCAAACACTACAAGAATGAAAACTCTCAAAAGTCAGATAAATGTTGCCTTTTGTTTGAAAAATCTGTCACTTTTAATAGGCAATATTTTGTATAATCCTGAGTAAAAGGAATGGTAAACTGCCTTACTCACTGGTACTACAAAGGTTCCATGGTTATCTTGTATACTTCCTGCACCAGCCATTTCTCCCCAGATCTCCGGTTGGTTTTATTGCACAATAGTATGTGAAATACTCTGGGCACCCACCTTACTACTTAGCTTACAAACCAAGGAAATATGTGTGTATAATAACCCAGAACCCATTTATCCATGTGCTGAGCTAAATACGAGTTTACACCAACGTCGCCGACTCTAATTACTGCCACATGGACCGTTCTGTTTCTTGTCTGTCATCTCTCAGTCCAACAATGAGAACGTGCCACTGTGCCCAGATCATTTTTTAAAATTTTTTGGTAGAGACAGGTCTCACTGTGTTTCCCAGGCTGATCTTGAACTCCTGTTCTCAAGGGATCCTCCACCCTCCCAACATTCTGATTATAGGAGTGAGCCAAAAGCTCTGTGACAGGGGTGATAGGCTTCCAACCTACATGTGGGCGAGAGACTGAGCCAGACAGTAGAAAAACTGCCAGAGAAAACTGATGAGAAAGGGGGAGCATCCCGTGACTCAGCCTCTCCCACAGAACAGGCCATAATGTTAAACACAAATGTGTCAAGTGTGTCAGACAGAGATCTAGGGAACTATACAGCCAGGAGGGGCAGGAGGAGGCACGCCACAAACGCAACTGCCCTCCTGGTCAGAGGCCTGGACCAGGAAAAGAATGTTTTGTAAAAACTACAGAAATGCGAACTTTACTAACTATGGACTTTAATTAATGATAACATCCCAACATGGCCTGATTATCTGTAGCAAACAGACCATACTAATGTAAAGTGTCAAAAAACAGAAGACTTGGTGTGGGCGTACCGGGGAATTTTCTGTACTATCTTTGCTATTTTCTTTTTGTAAACTGATAACTACTCTAAAATAGTTTATTATTTAAAAGATGCCAGAGAAATTATGGGGTTTTTATCAAAGAAGCGCACTTATCCATGGCCTTGTGGCTTATTTATTGCATATCATGGGGCAAATCTTACTCCAGTCTGAGAACCAGGCTAGGAGAACTATAATCATCGAACAATTTAACCTCAGTTTAAATACAAAGCAAAAGCTAATTTCATGAAAGACAATTTGGCTAGTAACAGACATGCAAGCTCCTGCAAGGACAGGGACCATCATTGTGCCGTCTCCTCCCACAGACCAACCCGAAGGCGCCCACAGCGTTCTGCTGTCCAGTATGACAGCCACTGGCCACTTACAATTTTAAATTAGTTCCTGAGTCACGTGAGGCACATTTCAGGTATTTAGCATGGCTGGTGTCTACCACTCCGGACAACACAGATAGAAACCATTTCCACCCTTCCAGAAAGGATCGCTGAAGAAACATGGAATCCCTGATCTAAGGAAAACACAGGCCTGCCCGGGAAGAAAGACAACTGCTCTGCTCTGAAGTGTGTTGGGGTCAGAGGGGCAGGGATGCAGCTACAGCCCGGGGCACACGGCAGCTGGCCACAGCTGTGAGAGGACACATCTGAGCAGAAGAAAACCTCTTGAATTCTGCTTGTGGCCCTGGGAACGTGGCTGTAGAAATGCTCAGATCTCTGGATAGCGTGCATGGAGAGAGAAAGGGAGCCCATGGGAGATGGATCTGCTGGGCGAGATCACTGCTTCTGTCCCACAGTCCCTCGGGGGGGTCCACAGCCCATTCGGTCTCTCCGAGTCCAGACCCCAAATTCCCCGGGAGGTGGACACACTATACAGAGCTTAGAATAAATGTTTAATAAATGCAAATGCAGTTATAGTACCAACTTCAAATTAGAAATATTTAAATAAAAAACAGTTTAGAAATTGTATTGATTGTAAACCAAACAAAATTATATAGCAATTGGATTTACAAACTAAACCAATACAAAGCCTTATACACCCCAATTCTTACACAGATCAAGGAACCATTTTCAAACATGTGCTCATTCAACCTTAGGGATTACATTTAAATTTCACATTTGGGGTGATGGGAACATTGTTTTACTTCACGTGTGTATTCCCAAATCAATCTCAAATTTGTTACCTACTTATCAGATGTGGATGATCCTAAAAGTTAAAAAAAAATGAGTTATCTATTGACTAAATAATCTATACCCTTGGGATAGAATCAATTCATCTGGGAGAGTGAATGCTTTGATAATTGAGAGGCTAAATACCTGTAGTTATGGAGTTATCATTGCTTACACTCCATCACAGAAATGGGATCATCTCATGTTTTAGATACCTCTGTGGGTATGTGGGGAAGGCCACATTTACACAGTTCAGGATTAATATGAACACAACTGTAGACTTCACATTTATGCAAGTGAGGAAGCTGAGGCCCGAAGAGTCTAAGTGACTTTGCAGACAGGGCACTCTGTGACAGGCCCAGGTGAAGAGAGGACTGAAGGCTCCCGGCCCCAGCCAGTGCCCCAGCGCTCTGCAATCACACCTCAGAGTGAAAGAGAAATATGGAATTACAGAGCTTCCTGAAGATTAATGATGACAATGCAATAAATACATTTTTTTTTTTTTTTTGGAGACAGAGTCTCACTATGTCGCCCTCAGTAAAGTGCTGTAGCGTCACAGCTCACAGCAACCTCCAACTCTTGGGCTTAAGCGATTCCCTTGCCTCAGTCTCCCAAGTAGCGGGGACTACAGGCACCCACCACAATGTCCAGATATTTTTTGTTGCAGTCGTCATCGTTATTTTAGCTGGCCCGGGCCGGGTTCAAACCGGCCACCCTCGCTGTATGTGGCTGGTGCCATAACCACCATGCTACAGGGGCCGAGCCTGAAGTAAATACATTTTTAAGAGTATTCAAGTACAATTTAAGAATGACATTAAAAAGCAAGAATACCTTCCAAAGTAAGGTGACATTTCTCTCTTTTTTTGTAATATCCGCAGTGATTATTCTCCAAAATTCAGGTCCTCTCATAGGAACTGCAAAATAAGGAACTCAAGTTGTTTACCTATATTTTTGCAAGGATTAGTTTTCAGCCACATCTGAAACACATTTATGCATTTTCAAAACACACTTGCAAAATCTCTGCAGACCTTTTATGTCCATGACTACAGTGTAGGCTGGACTGCTCCAGTTGCTCCAGTAGCCCAGTCCGTCCAGCCTCTTGCAGCGCACCTGGGCCGTGTGGACAGCACACAGGTCTGGCACCGGGAGACTGGCGGATCTTGATTTTCCATCATAGACCTCATGCATCTGTAAAACAGGCCACAGCATCAGACTGACCATTATTAAGACACATGTATCCAAAGGGCCCTGAAGACCATTTCATTTTAAAACTTTAACACCATTCCAAAATTATCAGAACCAATTCTGCATTTTCTGGCTTCAGAAATAGTCATATTAGGCTTGGAGTGTCAAGAATTTTCTTTTTCATCTTGTCATTTTCTTAATGATGACAAGATTTAGACCAGTTTGAATGCAACCTCCTTTCCCAAACACTCTTTAACCCTGCTAATTACCCTTGTCCACTGATCCTCTATCTGCAGGGACATTTGAGAATTTTAACCTATGGGTGAGAGGGAGCTGGCTATACAGCATCCCTGATACTCAGTCTCTCCCAGGAAGCAGCTGGACTGTCGAGTTTGTTCTAGTTGACATCACTGTGACCAGTGACACAGAGGGTGACAGACACTCCTCTGTCTCTGCAGGCTGCCATCACAAACCTGACTTGGAGAGTCCCACAGGCCCCCTCACCACCATGGGAGTGATTCTGGTTGTTGGAAAAGCAGCTTCTCCAAAGTGCACATTCTAATGAACATGTGTGTACTGAAAGCTATTAACAGATGTCAAAGGAAAAATAGTTCCTTGAGAAAAATAAGTTTGGGGAATACGGGATGAAATAAAGTCACACACTTTTCCTTAAGGGAGAACCTCTTCAAACCTTTACTATGGCAGACACACCACAACTCTGTGCTAGGAAGACTCAGCCATGTGATCTTTTTTCGAGAAACGTTTTGTGGGACCAATGCTCTGAAAAACGCACTTTGGGAACTGATGGATTGCGGGAAATTTTGTTCCTTAAAAAGGTGGGACTGAGAACAATCTACGTGATGAAAATGGCCATAGAACACAGGCAGAGGCACTTTCATGCCAATAAAATGGATCCACACAATAAAATTCTTAAACGTTATAAAAGCAGTACTTAGGAAAGCTGAAATTTCCAAGTAAAGGTACCTTCCATTGTATTTCTTTTCCATTTAAGCCATAGCGAATCTGGTACTGAAGGTTATTTTCTGGAAAGACTGGCTTTTCCCAAGATATTTTCAATAATCCAACATTTACAGTAATTTCTGCTTGTACTCTGGACGGAGGCAGTGGCTTTACTAAAAATTGTAAAAAAAAAAAGTATTATGGGATGGTAATTTAAATAAAAATGCTTAAAAACATTGTTATATTTTTATACCTTAGATTTATAAAACAGTATATATTTTTCAAAACTTTCTCATTCATTATCTCATTTGTTCCCCATTACTTTATGTGATACATTTAAAAAGGGATTATCTGTATTTTTGCAAATTATGAGGTCAGCTAGACAAAAAAAAAAAAAACATTTCCCATGTCCGTCCGAAAGTTAAAAGTAACATGTGATTACAAATTGGTCCATTGTCTCTGCATGAAAAGGGTATCATAGTAACAAGTAATATCAAAGAAACTCCCCATAATGCCCATGCTGGGAATGTGTGACGAGCCACCCACATTTTATGGATAATAAAATAGACACAGAGTGCTCATATGACTAGTCCAAATGTGTAAGTGAGAGATGGAGATGGCAACTGGGCCCGCAAGTTGAATTTCCACATGGCTTTCTAGTTCTCAGGAACACAAGCCCAACCTAAACTCTTCACTTCACTTTTGAGAAGCCCAGCATCCACGGTTAACAAGATAACAAGTGGTACTGAGTCCCTGTTGCACTTGTCACATGCGTGTTATCATCTGGACGCGTTTAGGGAAGGGGTGTAGGAGTGGTCCTTTATATCCTAGGATACGTAGTACCAAAAAGCATAACTTGCAGTAAAATCACTTAAAATGAAATTAAATAGTGGGAAGAGAATGAATTGATTCAGACTTTCTACTTAAAAAGAAATTGAATAAGATAACTTGACCCTGTATTTAATAAAATTAAGTTTTAATTCAAACATAGTAATTAATTGAAAAATAATGACTCATACATGGATTTTTGACATAATTTTACAACAAAATAGAATACAATACCAAAAGCTATTCTTTCACTTATGTTACAAATCATAATGAGTCATTTCTTTCCTTTTTTTTTTTTTAGAGACAGAGTCTCACTTTATCGCCCTTGGTAGAATGCCATGGCGTCACAGCTCACAGCAACCTCCAACTCCTAGGCTTAGGCAATTCTCTTGCCTCAGCCTCCCTAGTAGCTGGGACTAAAGGCGCCCGCCACGACGCCCAGCTATTTTTTGTCACAGTTTGGCCGGGGCTGGGTTCGAACCCGCCACCCTCGGTATATGGGGCCGGCGCCCTACCCACTGAGCCACAGGCGCTGCCCGTGACTGAGTCATTCCTTAAAGATTTCACAATAATATTTGAGGGATATATCAAATTTTCTAAGAGCTCTCATAGTGCCTCTGAAATCAAGTTATCGTTTGAAAAGAATGTTTTAAATACTTCAAGTGTTTAAATACTTCCCCATTTCAAGTCAGGCTTTTGAATGCTTCTATACCCTACCAGCCTAACAAATTCAATCCGTGGATTCTGAGTACCCAGACTACCAAACCCTCAGAATATCCAAATTAAACTTTTGGACTAGAAATACCGGATAAATACAGTGGATGGAAAACAGAACATAATTCATTCATCACTTAGAAAAATGTTACAAACATTCATTCCTAGCAACCCAGGTTTATCAAATAGCATGCTGAAAATGTATGCTATAAATAATTTTTAATGAACTCAAACCTTCAAGGCTTTCTAAGGCTGAATATCTTCTTGATCACACTGTAAACGGGAACAACTTTTTTCAAAAGCTTGTATGATACAAAAATGTCAAGATACAACATTAGCCCTGAATCAATCTGCATCCAAATCTGCTAACAAAAATGAAGGCACAGGGCACAGTGTGACGTACCCACAGAATCGGGAAGGACACAGGTTGGCGGAGAGTCAAGTGACCCTAGTGGGTGACTGACCCTGATCCACATTGTGTAGCCAGACAACAGGAAGATGGGCTGGAAAACGCATTCGTGAAAACCGTCCTTCTGCAAACGGCAATCTTTGGGCTCAGATATGGGTTGAATAGACGGAGTGTCAGAACAGTAGAGGCTGCTCCTTAAAAGATACAAAAATAAAAGCCTTAAGACGATAACTGAGAACTCTGGTTTGTTATTTAAAAGAGAGACAGATTTGCTCCATGTAAAAATAGATGTTTTTATTAGAAAGACATGCTTAAATTCCCTTTTATTTCCCAATCTTCAGTCTTCCCATAGAAATTGACAGTAATTCATTACATATTCATTAGACCCCGAGTGGGGATGTAAGCGAAATTAAGTGCTCTATGAGCAGATCACAATCCAGTTAGGGACAGAACACACAATGCTTCAGAATCTAAACTAACGGTGCAGATTAATGACACAACATTGAAAGTTTAGGTCAAAAGTAGCAGTGGGGCATTCCTGGAATGGGAAGGAAGGCAAATCCCTCCCACCTGAAATACGGAATTACATTCCAGCACAAACTGAGATTGCACCTGACCGTAAACTAAAGCCTACTTGACAATGTCCCGACATTTTCAAGTTCAAATTAATATAAATTAAAATAATACCAATCCCTAACATGTATATAAATTACACTACCAAGTGTATTACTCATTTTCTCAGAGGAGAAATTTAACAATATGTTATAAATGAGTCCGAGCCAACACCTCACCAGAGAGTGCACAGAGCCCTTCTCCTCTTCTCTAAAACAACCTGCTGCTGTGTTCCTGGACACGTGTGCATTGGCAACAGCCGTCACCTCCACAGACCACCACGTGAGGAAGCGAAGAGATACAAGCCTGTGTTCTTTTCTCATTTTGTACTTTTCATAATGCTTCTTTTTCTTATTTCCTCAAAATTACAATCACAGATGCATGTGTGTGTGCATGTAAGTGGTGACAGTGACGAGGGACGGGGCTCTCAGCACATGTGGAGCGAGCCCAGTGCAGAAAGCACTACAGCCCACCGGGACCCAAAGCCTGCACCACTTCCAGCATGGCAGTGATAACCATTTACAGAGCGTTCACTAAGTAAGAGAAGTTACATCATTTAATTATAACAAGTGAACATGTCACAAATGCTCACGGAAACCCTGAAAGCCCTTCTTCTCTCTCCATTTACCTAAACACAAGGAAACTGAGGCCTGCGAGGTTAAGAAACTGGCCCAGTTAGTTCCTTGGTTATTCTGTAAGTGTTACCAAACATAAACAAAGCTTATGAGGTTTATGTAATAGTCTTCCAGAAACACCTTTTTTAACGTGAAAACGCCATGGAAAGAACATAAGGACGGACTGTGGAAGCAAAGCGTCATGCCAGGAACACTAACTTTATAATACTCGCGTCATGTGGGATGAAGGCAGATGTTCCCATCCGAGATATTGTGGGAATAAGAATACACTAGCAGCATTGGGAATAGAACTCAGACCACAGTATTGGAGAGAGGAGGGTTATTTTTCAAGTTGAAAACTTAGATTTTGAGAACAAATTAGCACATTATGCAAACTACCTGTGCAGGGCAAATAGAAATATAAATTGCAAGGTAGTATTTAAGGGCAGGACACATACTTGAAAACTAGTATGCTGCACTTTAAAAATAAAAATGTATCTGTCTTCTAATCAGAGCTGATACCATTTTAGATAAAATGCTTTGTAGAGGGATGGGAAATTTTATAAGAAAATAATGCCTTGAATTCTTTTTAAAAGAGGAAAGATTTTTTAAAAAAAAGGAACCAGTTGCTTCTTATTAGAACACTTCACTCTTTATTGTTTATTTCCTGAATGACCTCACCTAGTTCTAAAAACTGTTCATACTGTCTTCTGCTGTCTTGCCTTCTACCTGTAAGTTTTTGCAAGGCATTAATCTTTAGCCAAATGACATTAAACTTTCATAATCCTCCACATTCTTCCCTAGTGAATCCTGTAAGTCAAATGTGTTTTCCTAGTATTTCATTCAAGAGTTAAAGTGCAATTGTATGGAACTGACTGATATTCAAAAAAGATACAAATTATGACTTTTTAAACCTCAGATGTGATCTTTTTTAAGAATCACAAATTTACATAATCTCTCAAAAATGTTCCAATTAATTACATACATATTCTACCTTCCTCTGTTGGGAAGACAGTAACCCAGCAGACTGCTATTATGGTGTTATTTCTATAAAAAATTTTATCTTACCATATTCATAGAAAAACAAAACAACAAAAATAACACATACCTGTGGTATCTCAGTTGTAAAGTGCTCCCCACAAGTGACTGGGCTGCAGGGGCGAGCCACCTGCAGGTCATTTTGGTTAAGTGTCCATCAGTTTCACAGGATATGTTGATATTGACATCTATTTAAAACACGTTAAAATATTACTACTACTCAGCCACTGAAAAAGATGGAGACTTTACATCTTTTGTATCAACCTGGATGGAAGTAGAACACATTATACTTAGTAAAGCATCACAAGAAGGGAGAAACTAGAATCTTATGTGCTCAATTCTGATATGAGGACAATTAAGGTCCTAGTACACGGTGGGGGGTGGGATGGGAGAGCTGAGAAAGGAAGGAGGGAGGGGTGGGGGGACAAGGGCATGTGGCATGCTTTGGGGGGGACGGAACACAATTATAAGAGGGTCCTTATCTGACAAAAGCAATCAATGTAGCCTGGTTCTGTGTACCCTCAGTGAATCCCCAACAATAAAAATTAAAAAAAAAGGAAAAAGAAGTAAGAAGAATGAGCAACGACAAAATTAATGTAAAGCAAAAACACTTTAAAAATGTCAATGAAAAGTTTCCCTTGCATTTTCGTTGGACCGTGGCACAGGGAGGGTCCACACAGTCCTCACCGATCACGTACAGCTCCGCGTAGCGGTGGTGGCACTCGGGCCCAGCGCAGCAGTACACGGCGTCGAACGTGAACTTGCCCCGGGGTCTGGTGGCCTTCAGGTTGGCGAACGTGACTTTGCTGATGCGCTCACTCACGACGCGATACTGGCTTTGGGGAATCTTCTCAGCTAAATTCATCCACCAGACAATCTTTTTTGAGGAAACTATCTTGTTTTCATTCTTATAGATGCAGTGAAAGGAAACGTTAGATCCAACACTTGTCAGGATTTTAGGGGGAAAGTATATGACGTCTGTAATAAGAGGAGACAAGTGGGACGTCAGACGGAAACAGGAAACGCCGGGTGAGTGGTTGGCACAGGTCGCGCTCGGCACATCCGGAGATGCACTGTGCACACGACCCGAGCTGCTAGAGACCCGCTGTGCACACGACCCGAGCTGCTAGAGACCCGCTGTGCACACGACCCGAGCTGCTAGAGACCCGCGGCTCTGAGCACCTGTCCGCACGTGGTCGTCTGGGGTTGCGGGACTGCGCTGTGCAGCGAATGAGCTTCTGTGAGCGCCATCACCAAACACAGACATATTCAGCACAACATTAACTAAGAATGAAATACGGTTTAATTGCATAATGATGTGCTTCTTTCCAGAAATGTCTGTTAAGATTCAGGGACACTTAACGGCAAGTTGTCAAAACAGGTCACTATGGGGCAAAATCCTCCAGTAAAAACGGTGGCTGCTCTTGCCTTATTTGGATATGTGAAAATTTCAAATAAACAGATAAATAAAACAAAATCTAAATTAAAAATAGTTAGGAAATGTAACATAAATTAAGCACCAATATAAAGACAGAGAAAATTGCAGATTCTGGGCTGTAACATCACGTTGAATTATTTAATGTGGCTGAGGACAAGGGGAACCAGTATTTTCCTAAGCACAATTTTTAACACCTGCACACTATTCATACTATTTTTCCTCTATTGTTGGAAACACAGTTTGCCTACTATTTTCAATGAGACGAGAAAAAAGTAAATGATGGTTTACATAGGAAGAAATTATTTGCACCATCGTGCATTATAAAAATATTAGTACATTTCAATTATACAATTTAAGGTAAATCATCTGCTGATGGAATATTAATATCTGTTAACACACAGATCTCTGGATTACCCTTAAAAATACAAAAAACCCCACCTTAATTGGTTTTCATTGTTTCATAGAATTGTTTCTCTATTCTATGATAATATGCTAAATATCAGTGTCTTATTTTACCATCCATACAAGACATTAATGTTTTCTATGTCTATAATTAAATAGAAATAGGAAGAAACTTAGGAGCATGACATTACTGGACAGAAGTCCGACAGTGAGATTTATGGACACGGCTAAGTGTACTCAGAGCCCAGGGTGGCTCCCAGCTTCCCCTGTCCATCATTCACAATGGCCAAGCATTGAGAGATCATTAAACCACCTTCAACATGCCCCACAGCCCCATTACTGACCTGCTTCAAAAGTCTCAGAACAACTGTTACTTTTTTTAAAAATATGAATGAACTTTCATGCATGAAAGCTTTTCATTTTAAAGATGATTTTTAAGAAATACTCAAAGCAGTTCCCTTTGAAGTCAAATCCACAAAGTAAGGCTTAATTGGGAAATCAAAGGGAAGTCATAATATTTTTTGGCATGATTAGACACTACGTTATTAACCTAAAAATAAGTAAAACAGTTAATGAAAATCTGAAATTTTATGACGTTTATATTGAACACATTTATTCAAACTGTTATGAAAAGGGAGGCGTGAGGATGGCAGATTACATGTGCACTGTGTATGCCACAGAAAGAAATGAAACAGTGTCACTTCCAGCCACTCGGATGGAACTGGAGACCATTGTCCTAAGTGGACTATCTCAGGAATGGAAAGACAAACACCACGTGTCCTCTCTTGTAGCTGGTACACATGGGCATGAAGATGTAAAAGGACATTGGAACAGGACAGGGGGACGAGGTCAGTGGGAGGAGGGAAAACACACTTCAGGTGGTGGCCACACTAACAGCCCAGACGTAAGCATTATCAAAGGTACCCATGTAACAAAAGCATATATATCCCCCTGATATTTTTTAATTTTAAAAAGAGAAGTAAAAGGGTAAAAATAAAGCTATTTTACTGTGGAAGAGAAATGTTTCATCAGCTGGTTTAACAAAGACTTAGTGGAATGTCTCTTCTCCCCCCACCTCGAGTCGTGCCACTGTGTAAAAACTTCCACACCTTTGGGATCTGATATTATTAGTTTATCACTATCCTCATGTTGCATGGCTGGCCACTAAGACCTCTCATTCAAGAACAAGGAATTGAAAACAGAAGATTTAGCCTTCCTTAGAAAGAGAGCAATCTCCAAAACCGGGTTGTCAGACACATGTCCCACCCACCCTTTTCTCTGCAGTCTCTGTCTTGCCTGCGTTTGATACTGGCCACTCTAACTGGTCAGGCGGCATCTCATCCTAGTGTTGATTTGCACTTTCCTGATGACTAATGACATTGAGCAATTTTTCATACACCTGTGGTGATTTGTACGTCTGACACAATTTTAACAAATCACCATGTTCGTAATTTAAATTAAAAGTTAATATTTTGTTCCCCCCTTTGTTTTTAAGCTGTAAAATTTAAGATGCCTATAATACACCAAAGGCAAATTCAGAAAACGTATCTCTCTCAGTGGACGCTGCTCCCACGTGACCTACCTTGTGTGGTGAAAGTGTGTGTGGGGGTCCAGTCGCTCCAGATTCCTGGGCCACGCAGCCTCTTGGCCCTCACCTGAGCCTTATACGAAGACCCAGGAAGCACACTGCCTATGGGTAGGGCTGTGGCCGGGACGATCTTGTCAGCCTGTTAAATGTTGGTTAAGACACACAGCATCCAGTCAACGTGAAGTTTTGCCAAAATTGATCGTAAGCAAATCTCAACAAACTTCAAAATATTAAAATCTTAATGTGTGTAGAGCAGTTACCCAGCCACAGTGGAATTAGGTAGAAATCAGCGACCAAATACTAAATGTTTGCTGCACATTAGTCAGTGAAGTTTAAATAACCCGTGGGTCAAAAAAAAAAAAAAAAAAAAAAACATTATGACAATTAGAAAATATTTGTAATTTTTAATTGAATAATAATGAAGACATGACCTTCAGAATTTTGAGCAATGTAGCTAAAATTGGTGGAAAGCCTCAGGGCTCCGCAGGCCGTCTCTAACACACCCTGGGCAGGAAACTCAGCAGGGGGGAGGGGGAGCACAGAGCCCGAGCGTCCCCAGAGGGAGGCTAGGAGGAGGACCCCAACACCTTCAAGAGCCCAAGCCCGATGATGAGCTACAGAGCAGACTCAAGACGCAGACACCTGACACCAAACCTGCCTTACAATAGCCACTGGCTGGAGTTACTCAGGGGATGAACTCCGTTTCCTGATAAGGGAGCACAAAACTGCTAAACTCACTTAAGACTGTCAGGGAAGTCACAGACTAAAAATGATTAAAAGCATCAGGAAGGCACAAAACAACATCGGATGGCTCGTGTTTAAATCCTGCTCTCTGCAGCTTATAGATGAGAAGGCTGAAGCCCCCAGAAGCTGTAGCATCCCACACACATCACACTGAGGACAGCCACCCTGCTCCCTGTGACAATAACATCTTTTACAACTTTGCCCAGATCTAAAACGATTGGTTTTAACCTCTACCTTATATAACACTTAGTGTCACAAAGCAAAGTGCCAAAGTATTCCCTGGCCCAAGATGTCATTCGTGAGACACCCCGCCACTGGTCACTGATGTCATCCACAACTGCTGTCACCTGCCTCACTCCCTGGGCCACATGGGCCTCTGCATTGCTGCATAAACATGAGCACATTCACTGGAACTGTGTGTGGTAGACACCAATTCTCTAGGTTCTAGCGTTTCACTCACTTCCTGGTCCAGATGTCACCCTCTCGTGACAGGCCCCAAGCTCCATCCCCACCAGCACTGTATCCTGCTCTAGCTCACTGCATCCTGATGAAGTTCCTGCCACCTAGTTTGCACTCAATAAACACAGAGCGAATTGGTAAAGAATAAAAATTCAATGATACTTGTTTAGGCACAGTAAAGAAGACTTTACTGGAGACCAGCACAGCAGGTATAGGGAGCACTGAGCCGGGCCTTGCTGGGGGCTAATTCCATATAAAATGAGCAAGTGGGGACTATAGCAAAGGAGCAGGTGGGGACAGTGGACTGGAAATTGCAAAGAAGAATTGGAGAAGTGAGGGGATTCCGGCCAACCTGACCTAACAGGATTCTTGGTGAGGATAGGACAGAGTGATGAAACATCGCCTGGGGGTGGTGGAGGTGAAGAACCTGATCAAATATCAATCAGATATCAAGGATTGGGGGTTCTCACCAAGATGACTCAGCAGGGCTCTTTGCTGAAACTATATCTTACATGAACTGCAAAGGGAGGCCTAGCAAAAGACTCAGCAAGGAATCTTCCCGCCACTACATTTAGAAAATGATTTAAATATACCGAACAATACACATGATAAGGAGGAAATGTAAAACCCCACACACGTATTGAATGTAACACTGGGTTAAACTCATCCTGCTTTACAAGGGGGATGCACATTTAATATGCAGAGGGCAATTTCCAAGGGACTTAGGGGGTCTTTAGTTGTTTCTCAACTTTTCATTTTATTTACTAAAATATACTTACTTCTCTTGTCATTGTTGTAGAATTCTCTGAATATTTCACTTGATATTGAAGTGGAAATGGTACCAATGTGGGTCTGGACCAAGAGATTTGTAAACTGCCATCATCTGTGACCTCCATATGCAAACCTACTGGTGGGTCAGGCTTCACTTGAGGAAAAAAGAGAATACTTTTAAGCCGAGCAATTTCCATGACAATCCTATCTGAGTGACATAAAATCAGATTAATTTTCAGTATAGTCTGCCTTCCAAGTACTTAAGAGGTGAGTTATAAAGGGACTAATTACGGACCCAGAAGAAAAAAGCTTAAGTATTAAGTCTGCTTCTTTTACTTTATCATGGCAACCCTTGTATCTTTTTTTTTTTTTTACTGGTCCTCTTCACATGTGGTCACGGGCCGTGCAGACTGGTTGCAGATGTTACCCTCAGACCCCTAGTGGGACCTGCTGCTCCATGGGTTAGAGTACAGAGACACATTTAAAAGAAAGAACATTTCACAAAAAAAAACATGTATCTTTATTTCCTTCCCTCTAAGTGGTAAAGATTATAAATAAGTAAATGACATTATTTTGCTAACTGTGATTTTGTGATATAAAAATCCTACTTAACTTTAACCCAGAATGTCTCAAACTCATTTGAAATCTCCCCACATCCCTACCTACAGCACTTGTTTTAGTGGGTAGCAAAGAATGCATTCCACAGAACAGTATTTGGAAAGTCCATAGAACTAGCAAAAAGTCATCATATATATTAGTTTTAAATCATAATAATCCAGAAACACCTATTCAAAAAACCCAGAGCACGAATGTCTCCATGCAACAGACACAGCAGGCCCCGGCTTGTCACCAGACGGAATGGTGAAGTTTCTTAGGCTAACAGGGACTCTAATTTGCTACCTGACTTTTGAGTTTCAGGGAATGTGTACACGTCACATAGTATGTGGCTGTGTGTGTGTGTGCATAGTTTTAAGCATACAACAAAACCTTTGAAATATTTAAATACAGCTTGAATGAAGTCATGTCACATACTTGGAAAAGTGGCTCTACTGACACCAATATCAACAATGTCAAATTGAGTGTGAAGAGTTTGCATATAGTTATTTCAAGAAATGTAAGTAGAAAATATTAACACTGCTAAATTATAGTTCAACACATGTATATAAATTAAATTAGTAAATTAAATACTTTAAGTTAACATTCATATTTGCAATTGTTTATCTAAATTAATCCAAAGAGATTTGGGTGACCTTTGCACTCAAAAAATTGGAGCCTTGCCTGTTATTTGAGATTTTCTTATAATTGGAGTTGTACGGTAAATTACTTGTTTACGTGGCTACTATTTGTGTGTGCCCACTGCTGTTGGCTCCTGCTCCACCAGGTAGGAACCTTGCTGCAGTCCTCACTGTCCTTCCCACTCCTACAACAATCCCTGATACACATGAATCTCTAAGAAATATTTATTGATGGAATAACTTCAGGTAGGAAACACACTTCTAATTATTTTCCATGTTAGTTATCTGCCACGTGAAATAGTGATCATCCAACAGTACATGTCCATTAGACAGATCCAGGGTTTAAAGAAACCAAATTGTTTTCAGAAAAAGAATTTAAGTGACAATTGCAGAGACATAGATTCGTCCTAAATCATTCCTGAACCTGTTCTTAGTACCCCCTTTACTACATTTACTATCACTATATGCATGTAACATTGGCCAAAGTGAGATAAGCTGGTAAAATTCTGTAAGTAATATGTAACCTGTCTGGCTGATGCTAAGATCTATTATTATTTCAGCACACAACTTACCGACATTTATGGGCTGAACTGACAGCAGAGGTGACTGAAAAGTTATTCCACCAGATGAGATTTTCAAATACATAAGGAGGCTGCTGTTGAGCTTGGTGGCTGGCACGGGCACAAGGCAATCACAGCGCCCATGAGCATCGCAGCTGCACGGAGCTGCCTGAAAACTGCCCCTCTGGGGGACCCCCGCGGAGTCTTCTAACACCTCAGGCCTACGTAAGAAATAAGAGCCCCATGATCATATTAATGTATACAGTTATGATTTAATAAAAAATAAATAAATAAATAAATATCAACATGGACATGAAAGTGCTGGATGGGCTTTTAAAGCAGGGTACTAAATGCAAATCAAGTTATACTATTCTGGATATCCAGAGAAGAGTATCTGAAAAAAAGACACTTTCTATTAGAAAAACAAAGATAAAGATTATAGCAGATTAATCATCAGAAATAACATAAGCAAGAAGATAGCGAAGCAAAAGTAAAGTAGTAAAAGGAAAGAAAACCTGAAATCCCAAAGTCCTAGATCCAGCAAAAACATCCTTCAAAATAAAGATGAAAGGAAGGCTTTTTTCAAACATACCAACACAAAGAATTCATCGCCACCAGACCTGCATTACAGAAAGTACTAAAGGAAATCCTTCAGGCAAGAACAACCTGCTTTCACATTAAGAAATAAAATTTAACTAAAAGCATAAATATTTGTTGATTATTCAAAGCAAAAATAATAGCCAGGTAGGGTGTGGGCTTTATAACCTAGGTATGACATTAGTACCAAGCTTGGAAGGGATGAAATTTATAATGCTCTTACACTGTATGTGAAGTGGTATTATGTCCATATCTCTTGGAGGTATGATGTCACTTGGACTATGATAAGTTAAAGATAAATCCTAAAGGAACCATTTAAATAAAGGGGATTGGGATGGTGCCTGTGGCTCAAAGGAGTAGGGCACCGGTCCCATATACGGGAGGTGGAGGGTTCAAACCCTGCCCCGGCCAAAAACTGCAAAAAAACCAAAGTAAACTAAAATAAAGGGGATACAGACTGCTCCCTATAAAATAAATAAAATAAAAAACGAAAGGATATTCCTAATAAGCAACAACAGAGATTAAATAGAATAATAAAAATGCTCAATACAAAAGGAATAAAAAGAAGAAAAGGGGAACAAAAAACAAATGAGATAAGAAAAGAAATAAAAGATAGATTTAAACTTAGGCAGAGATTATCAGATTATATTAAAAAAGCAAGACCCATTTATAAACTGTCTACCAGAAAGTTATTTCAACTATAAAACACAAATAAGTAAAAGGAAATAAGCAAAAAAAAGATATTCCCCTCCCAAGTTTAGTCAAAAGAAAGTTGGAATGGCCACATTCCTATCAGATAAAGTAGATTTCAAAGCAGCCACTAAATGTCCAGGAATTTAAAAAGTTTTCATAAAAGTTTTGAAAGGAAAGTTTGAAAAGGAGTCAATTCACTCAGAGGATACAATAATCCAAAACATTTATCACCTAGTAATAGATTTTCAAAATAAATGAAGCAAAAGAATGATAGAAACTCAAAGACATTTAGACTAATCCACAGCTGTCAATGGAGGTTTCAGCCCCTTTCCCCTCAAAACTGATGTGACAAGTGGACAGTGTTCGGTTAGGACAGACTTGAACAAAGCTATCAACCAACTTGACCGCACAGACATCTCAAGGACACGCCGTCCAGCAGCAGCGAACACATGTTCCCTTGAAGAGCTCACAGAACAGGGTCAAGGCCGACCGTATTCTGCGCCATAAAACAAGGCTCAGTAAATTTTAAAGAATTCAAGTCACACAAAAATAGAATTAATAACAAAAAGATGGCTGGACAGGCCCTGTGCCTCAGAGATAAGGAAAGTGAGGCCCAGAGAGGCCGCTGACCCAGCCTCAGTGAGGTCTCTGGCCTCCCTTTGGGAGTTCACTTCTCACATCCACTGTGTCTCCTTACCACAGGCAAGTCTCCCTGGTGCTATCGCCGTCCTACTTAGAGACAATGAAGACATCAGTGACCACAATTAAACATAATTTATCAAACATTTTTATAAGTTGGAGTAGTAGAGGATTATACAATTATTTAAAATAACTTTTTCTTTGAGGAAAAGCATGAGATACTTTTTGTATTTATCAGAGGGGAAGTTTTCCAAGTCTACATGAGACCAGCCTTCTTACAGGCCAGTCAGTTATAAGAATTTAAGAGCTTTTATCTTCCAAAGGGCTTTTAAAAGTTTTAAGTCCTTATGAACATCCAGTGATGCTTTTTAAAAAATGATAATTTTAAAGCATAAGGACAAAGGGTTCATCAAATTTTAAAAGTAAGAGGAGATATACTTGGCTCAAAATAAGGAAACCTTAAGACCTTCTGAAATTCCTGGACATGTTCTATGCACTAGAATATTTCATGCCTTGCCTAGACATACTGTGTGCAAACTCGGCACCACTGTTTATTTAGAATCCATGTAAGGGAATAAACTTTACTTGAAAGTGAAAATAGCACAAAAACATTTGGCAAACAAATTTTAAATTTGGCTTCTTTCCAAATGTTACCCTTTCAGCAATTTTTCTATTCAGAAGTTAGTAATATAAGTGGTTAGCACTAAAATTCAATTTTAGGTGGCTATATATGGTTTCTAGAAAGCACATCTGGGCTCTGACCCCGAGTCCAATGCTTCTACCCAGCAGGTTCCTCTGCAAAGCACTCAGGGCCCATCAATGGCACCAGCTCAGTGACAGGGGCTGAAGCAGGTGGGTCATTCTCTTTAAACACCAAATAAAAGAACTAATGAGAAATGATTTTAAGGAGTTAAAACTCACATAGAAATGGCGAGTGTTATCACTGGATTTGTCAGAGAACTTGCGTGATGCACGTACCTTGGCTGTTAGGATTAAAAGTGGACAAACCACCATTTCAGCTCCATGCCTAGCACAGGTGAATATTGGGCACCTTTATTTTTACAGCTAAGAAGAGATCAAATAGGAAAAACCTCAACTGAAAAAGAAATGTAAAACAAGTTTTTCACCCTTTTCCACTCAAATACCGTGGACCCCTGAATTGGGTCCGTGCTTCTTTCAGACGAGATGCCTGCCATACACAAATCATCTCGCTCCCCAAATGCACATGAGGGGAGAAAAGGAACACGACAGAGAAGAAAGCTACCTGTAAAAAATACAGACTGCTCCCTGTAAGGGTTCACAGGTACAAAAGGAGATGTGGAGAGGGTAAAAAATACAGACTGCTCCCTGTAAGGGTTCACAGGTACAAAAGGAGATGTGGAGAGGGGAGGGGCTTCATAATCCACTTCTGCACACAGAAGCTCTTTAAAGCAAACATTCACACAGTAGAAATGTCCAAATTAATCTATGTGATACTTACAGAACATATAAAAGATGGACTTTAAAATTATGAGTCTTGAAGGGATTCTTTAATAATGGCTCCATGTAACAGAGGAACGCTTTCAAGTCCCCTTCCATCCAACACTGCATGTCCCAGTTTGCACCTGAATTTAAAGAAAAGTGCATGAGGCTCAGCACCCATCACTCAGTGGTTAGGGTGCTGGCCACATGCACCAGAGCTGGCGGGTTCAAACCCGGCCCAGGCCAGCTAAAAACAGCAACAACAGCAAAAAATAGCCGGGCACTGTGGTGGACGCCTATAGTCCCAGCTACTTGGGAGGCTGAGGCAAAAGAATCATCACTTAAGCCCAAGAGTTTGAGGTTGCTGTGAGCTGTGATGCCACGGCACTCCACCAAGGGCGACATAGTGAGACTGTCTCCAAAAAAAAAGAAAGAAAGAAAAGTGCATGAAATCCGAAAAACATCATGAAAAGTACATGAAATCCAAAAGCAAGTCTCTGAAGGAGAAGAGCTAAGTTAAATTTACCAGTGCTCTGATACAATGCCGCTGCCCATTCCAAGGGGTAAGGACAGACCGTAACTAGTGGTGTACGTCTAGACAAGCCATTTGTTCCTTTGGGGCCTCAGTTTCCCTTTTTTGTAAAGTAAGAGAATTAAATTCAATTATTGCTTCTCAAACTTTTCTTTAATCCCAAACCACTTCAGTAGGACAAAAGACCTCAAAACTCCCCTGGTTCAGTTCCTTCTCACTTTGCAAGAGAGAAAAAAACAAAACAAACAAAAAAAAAACACTAAAAATCAAGTTACAAACATGCACGGGTACGAGGCCTCACATTTGAGCTCTGGTCCAAGTCCTAAATCCTTGTCATTGTAACAATGTGGGACTCGAGTACAGTGGGTATTAGCATATCACATTCCACTGCACTGAGACACTCCGCGGAGTAATGAGACAAACTTGTGATTTGTAATTCAGAAAGCAAGAACAGCAACTGGAAATCACAACTGACTTAAGACAACGCTAACTTGTTTCCCCAAACCAGGATTTCCAGCCAGTGGGGACTTTGCAAGACTTGGCAGAATAATAAATTGAAATCTTCAGTAACTATTACTTCACCTAGTACTTATAGTTATGAAAACTTAATCTCAAGTAACTAATCATTAGCCTTTGTTTATCGTGTAAAATTAAAATCTACATCATCGTAATCATTTTGCTTCAACTGAAGAAAGGGCTAACATCTCTTTCTATTTCACAGCTTATCATGAAGGCCAACTTCTCAACTTTGTCCTTAGCATATTTAACAATAACTAGGTTAAGTTTCCCTACATGAGTGCTTAATTCAAAATTAAGCTAATGACTATGAGGTGAACTAGAGATGGTGGGAGTTGCCACCACTAACTTGTTTTCAAAGTGATTTTATTGCAAATGTGTGCTTTATCCTTATTCCTAAGCTGATTTCAGCACACTGGAGTATTTCTTCCATCCACTCAATGGTGCTTAGGGCACAGGTGACATCTGAGGATATTTCTTTTTTTTTTTTTCTTTTTAGAGACAGAGTCTCACTACATCGCCCTCAGTAGAGTGCCATGACGTCACAGCTCACAGCAACCTCCAGTTCTTGGGCTTAAGCGATTCTCTTGCCTCAGCCTCCCGAGTAGCTGGTACTGCAGGCACCGCCACAACGCCCGGCTATTTTTGTTGTTGTTGCAGTTTGGCCGGGGCCAGACTCAAACCAGTATATGGGGCCAGTGCCCTACTCACTGAGCCACAGGCACTGCCCAGAAGAGATATTTCCTCATTACAACTGGGCGTGGGGTGCTGCTAGCTTCAGGGGGAGAGGCCAGGGCTGCTGCTAACCCTCTCCCAGTGCACAGAAGAGCTTCTCATGACCAAGAAGGGTTTGGCCCAAAATGTCAATAGTCTCACGGAGAAATCCTGACTAACCCCGCACAGAAGAACCACATTTACATATGCCTATGTTTTCACACCGGAAGTCTCGATTCTTGGCCGAATAAGTTGCCTCCATCTTATTTAGCCTTTCCAGAAGACTTAGCAATATTTTGCTATTGCTATTTCCAGATGTAGAATTATTAAGTATCCTAGCTACATTCAGTATGCTTTATATCTAAAACAACAGCTAAAAGCCCTTCATTTAAAATGTACATTGTTTCAGAGATTCCTTGACTGAACAAATATCATTTTTCATAAACATCTTAAAATTTAACTAAGTCAGTAGTATTATTAGTCACTCGATATTTCTTTTAACAAAAATAAGATAATTTTTTTCTATTTCAAAGCAAATTTAGAAGATATAAGGGATGTACTTAAAGGTAACGGAGTCCCATATTACATTCTTATGGGATATGAACAATTGGGTCTTACTTAGTAGTCTGATCACATGATGGTCCCAATTGCGTTATTAATATTAAAATGATAATAACATTGGGCTGCACCTGTGGCTCAAAGGAGTAGGGCACCGGCCCCATATAACAGAGGTGGTGGGTTCAAACCCAGCCCCAGCCAAAACAGTAATAATAATAATAATAATAATATGATAATAATATTAAGAATCAAAGCCAGGGACATTTATTTCACACAGTTTTCAGAGAATTAAAACACTTTGTTCACTGAATACAGTTAAAAAATAACAGCCAGCACTTAGAACATTACAACACTTACCTGTTTGTTGAAAAACTAAAAAATTTATTGTTGAAACAAATGTCTTCCCTTCAATGTTATCTGCAAGTACGGAGCAGTTTTTATCTTGTTCACTCCAAAAGCAACAGTGGAAAGTTGATTTGGGTAAGTTGGAAAAGTAGGTACCACTTGAATTAGATGTAGCTTCAACAGATGTCTCATAATAGCCATTGGAAGCTGACATGTTCTTGGAGACTCCAGCGGGCAGGAGGAAGTAGTCGTGGGTAGCATTTGGTGGCAAACAGGACAACTTAAATCTCCAGGAAGTAATCGTATAGGATGGGTTAAATGCAGTTACCACATAAATAAATTCTGTTAGGACATTAAAAAGACACACAGAGAACAGCAATAATTTTGACAAAGACATAATAGGAACTCTCTGAGATTAAACCATGTAGGACTCAGAATAATGATTTCCAAGCTCTAACTCCGGGCCTAAGGACTAACTCTGTGCTTCCACTTTACTGTTTGTTACCCTTGGGAGGGGCCCTTCTTTATAGACATAACTCCACTCTCAAAGCAGACCTTCCCTGTGACCCCACCATCCCACTCCTAGGCATCTACCCAGAAGGAAAAAAAATAATTTTACCATAAGGACTCAAATGTTCATTGCAGCTCAATTCACAATCACCAAGATACAGAAACAACCCAAGCGTCCATCACGTCATAGATGGATTAATAAACTGTGGTGTATGTATTCCATGGAATACTATTTAGCCACAAAAAGGTGGGGACTTTGCATCTTTTATATTAACCGGGGTGGGTTTGGATAACATTCTCTTAAGTAAAGTATCTGTAGGATGAAAAAGCAAGTAGCCCATGTACTCAGTACCATATTGAAACTCATAGATTGACTACAGAGAGAAAAACACACTAAATTCAAGGGCAGGGAGGGGGTTCACGAAGTTCCCACCTATCAGGTACCATGTAGGGCACGTGGCTCACCTCCTGGGTAAAGAATTCAACTGGAACTCAGACTTTACCTCACAAATGCAAACAATGTAACCTAACTGCATGTACCCTTATATTAATCTGAAAAGTAAAAAAAGAAACACGATATTATGTAAACCATTCTATCCTTATAACTACAGACATAAGTTGATGTGTGTAAGTGTGTGCTGCAATCCTGGAAGACGCCCCATCAGGTTGCACCAGGAGGAGAGGCGGTTTGCATTTTTACGCGTACTTTTGTTTGCATTTTTAAACAAGAGAATGTATTAAAACTCCTAACCAGGGAAAGGAAATTCCATTTGCCAATAAATGATGCAGAATCTCTAAAGGCAAAATTTCTATCTTATTAAAACATCAAATAACTTACCCCAATGTAATAAAACTGCACAGAATTTTTGACAAACCATCTTTCTTCAGAGAAGTACACCTGAAAAAACAGTAAATCTAAAGTTAAAACACACATACACATACACACACATATACAAGCTGTCTGTCCACAAGAGGAAAAGGATCATAAATGTGTCTTAAAGTTTTATCTCCTGTAATATTCTGGATCAATATCAGAGAAGCCTCCCACACTGAATTACAAGAGACACATTTATTGCCGCTCACATCCTATTGTACATGTTGAAAATATAAGCAAAAAAAAAAAATTCAGCATTCCTTCATCCCATAACAAGCCAGGACAGGCGTCACAGGATGGGACTGAAGTTGTAACTGAAGTGTTCACGGTGCTGATTACAGGGGTAACAGCTGTTGAACACCAGTAACGTTGCCGTCTTCATTGTTTTCAGGCTCAGCCCTCAGATCTCCTTTATATTGTAACGCCGTTATCTTCACTGTGGTACTTCGAAGCCAAATGGTCATTGCAGAGGAAATGACTGGATATTTATTTCCAATGAAGGGGAGAAATTTTTCCAACATGCCTTTGGAAACCCACCATCCTTCTGCAGATGAGGTAACAGGTACACGGGAGGGTTGTCAGAGTAATTCCAGGAAGGTCTGATGGCTTAATGTGCTGGTCCCCAGCACCGTCCAGGAGCACAGCAGGACAAGAGCGGACGTGAGCACGGGAAGCTTCCCATCACCGCCTGAGGCCCCCCTCCTGTTACGTAAGTGGTGGCCTTAGATTCTCACAGGAGCCGAACCCTCCCACAAACTGCGCATGTGAGGGGTGGAGGGCATGTGCTCCTCTGAGAACCTCATGCCTGATGATTTGAGGTGGAGCTGTGATGCCCTTGAATCATCCCGAAACTACCCCTTTACCCCCATCCGTGGAAGAATCATCTGCCATGAACTCAGTCTCTGGTGCCAAAAAGGTTGGGGAGCACTGGCTTAATAAATGTGAATGGAGAGTGACTTTATGTACAAGCTTGCCCGTGAGTTCTACTTAGTGAGAAGCACACCACAGATAAGGCTGTTTGTACCACTGTGTCATGAATCGCAGTGGTCGTGTAAATTTAATATCCAGGGCTTGGACTTGGCATGAAACCCTACAGCACATGGGCCGAATGCAGATTATCTGAGACTGTCTTGCTCATCGGTGGTGTCGGACCTCGTGCAAAGTCCACACAGACCTTTTCTTTTGCTCACCAGCTTTCCTCAGTGTTTGTATATTTCTTTACTGTGTGACCCAAGACAGCTCTTATTCCTGCAATATTCAGCAGAAAGAAAAATAGTCGGACATCTGTGCTCATAATTTTGATGTTCCAGTCTCTCTTTATATGAACTTGGACTGGGGGCCCAGTTTAACCCGTGGAAGTGCTCTGAGGTATCAGACGGTGTCAGGGGCCGGGCTGGGCTCTTCTGCTCATCAGCTGTGGACATGGCACTCAGCACTGCAGACCTCAGGCTCCTCAGCGGCAAACCTAACTGAGGGTGACTCTGGAATCCCTTTCAGAGCTGCCCGTGATCCCAAGAGATTTGATTACAAAAGAGAAACCGCAGTTTTGCTACACCAAATGTCATAAAATATTAAGTGAGAAACATGTCTCCTTCCTCCTATCTGGGATTATCTGATGAGAAAATAGAGATCATGTTTATTTATTTTAGAATTTACCTACTCTTGGGAAGAAAATGGGTGAGAATGAAGAAGGTGACAAAGTTGCTTTTCCGACTCTCCGTTCCCTACCAGGATTTCTACACTAATGTTACAGTGTTTCTCTAGGATTTCCACAAACAGGTCATTGTTTGGAATCCTCATGATCTAATCATGTTAAATTGGTGCAAATCCCTCCCTGTTTTATATGCTACATGTTTCTGATACACAATGTTCTCATAAAATAAACTCAAGGGCAAGTTTTATACTCAAGATACGTCATAAGTACAAAACGTCACGGAATGAAGTGTTTTCACGGAACTGACCAGAGACCAGTAATTCAGTCCAACAATTGAGTTGACTCACTTTTAACTCACTGATCTGCTAAGTGATCCAATCGATCATCTGTTTTCCCTACATAGGACAACCATTTCTTTATTTAATGAAGCTCCTTGCAAAACAAGCTATTCTGATGGTTTGCGTTTTTGCAGTCAGGTTTTACTCTTAATTAACAGAGGAACAAGCACAAGTGTATAAAAGACAAGGAGCTAAATTAAACAGGCTGTGAAAGGTGGTGTCTCACACAGACAGAGAAATATTTATGGGTACCCTGACTTGTACCACAGGTAATAAAAGGAGGTTTACAACAGAAATAATACAAGGGAAAAAATGGCATAAATATTTACACTGTGAGAAAAAAAATCAAGCAAAAGGAAAATTAATAGTAGGATACCCCAAATAAGTCTAATACACCAAATACCATTAATTTAAATACACTTCCCGAAGAGAAATCATGAATTTGTTCTAAGCTTTCTTTCGGTCAAATTGTTTGATTATAAATCTGCAGAGTACATAAGATGAAACTGACAGCTTGGGAGTACAAACGACACTAATACTTAGAACGGAAAGAAATTTTTCCTGGTTAACTTCATAAGATAACAGGTAAGATCCCCATAAACATCCTAGTAGTTCCAGAGTTTCGCAGGACTTTCAAATTTCCATAGTTTTTCAAGCCCTCCCCTGCCAATATCCTGCTCTGAGCCACCATTCTCTCTTCCCTGGACGATCAGAAAAGCCTCCTACCTGGTCTCCCTGCTTCCTCCCCATCCTTGGCCAGTCTCACTCTCAACACAGCCTTTGGCGTGAGCTTGTTGACACATAAGTGCTCACACGTTCTCTCGTCCTCAGAATAGCACAGCTGCCTGTCCCTCGGAGTGAGTGTCCATCTAAGGAGGACGATCACATCCTACTAGGACCTCATCAGCTCTGCGCCCCCTCTGTTTAGCCCACCTTCTCAGAGAAGCTGTGCCACCTAATATTCCAACACCTCCCCAGCCCAACATGCCATACCTGCTGTTTGGCTTATTTTTTTCCCCTTATCATGTAACACTAGTGTGGATATGACTTATTATTTTTCTTGTTCATGCCCGTCCCCCCACTGGGTGTGAACTCCACTAGATCAGAGGATGTTTTGACTCTTACAACCTTCCAGCAAATAAACCTGCCTGCCACAAACATTACTTAAAGGAACGAATAGTAAGTACGATGTTTCTTAAAGTATCCTCTGATATAGGGTGGTGTCATAACTTTAAGACAAAACTGAATAAAAGCAATCTTTAAAAGAGCCATTCTAATATATACATATTTTATTTTGGATTAATATAAGGGAACATACGATTAGGTTCCATTATTTTCATTTGTCAGGTAACGGCTGAGTTGTAGTTGAAGCCTTCACCCAGGAGGTGTGCCACATACCCCCACTCTGGACCCATCAGGTGGGGGCCTACCCAGACACCCTTCCTCCTGACCCCTTCCCTCCACTTCTTAATTTAATTGTGTTTTCCTCTCATGTGGGCCTGTTGTTGTTCATGTACTGGTTTCAAATTAGTATTGAGCACAACGGGTACTTGCTTTTCCATTCTTCAGATACTTTATTAAGG
Source organism: Nycticebus coucang (assembly GCF_027406575.1). Lineage (NCBI taxonomy): Eukaryota > Metazoa > Chordata > Mammalia > Primates > Lorisidae > Nycticebus > Nycticebus coucang. Next base: position 1,098,620 of record NC_069784.1, on the reverse strand, counting down.
AGAATGCACTGTCTCCATCTTCCTTATGGCTGAACAGGGCTCCCTGCTGTGCACACACCACGGTTGACTGATCCGTCTGTGGGTCGATGGGCTCTTGGGCTATTTGCACATCTTGGTGATTGTGAATTGAGCTGCTATAAACATTTGAGTGCAAATGTCCTTATGATAAAATGATTTTTTTTCTTCTGAGTAGATACCTAGTAACGAGATTGTGAGGTTAAATGGAAGGTCTACTTTTAGCTCTTTGAGGAGTCTCCATACTTCCTTCCAAAAAGGTTGTATTAGTTTGCAATCCCACCAGCAGTATAAAAGCGTTCCCTTCTCTCTACATCCACACCAGCATTTCAGCTCTGGGACTTTGTGATGTGGGCCACCCAGAAATAGCTCTTTGAGAATAGGGCTTAACACCAGGGCCTTCAGAATCATGATTCTTCACCATTTTTGGAACATAGACCTCACGGAGAATTCGTTGCGAGCAAATGTACCAGCTGCCAGGAGAAGGTGCAACACACTCAGAATTAGGGCTGTGATTTCAAGGAGTTAAGAACTCCTTGAAGTTTATCCAGCACTCCCAGATTAAGAACCCCTGACACAGGTACACACTCTTCAGCGATCTTCCAGCTCCAGGAACTCAGCCACTGACAGGCGTGAAGCTGCAAGGTGTTTGGGATGGTGCCGCTGGAGTTCCCCTGGAATGCAGCCGTCTTGGTTCATTCAGGGTGCTGGAACAAAGTCCCACAAGGTGCCACACCAAGGGGGTCATCACCAGCAGACTTCATTGTCACAGTTCTGGTGGATGAATTCGAGGGTGGTGTGGGCCAGATTTTCACAGGTGGCCCCACATGGCGGAGGGCAGATGAGCTCTCAGGGCCTCCTGTAGAAGAGCACGGACCCCACTGTGGGGTTCCATGCATGACCTGATCACCTCTCAGTGCCACTGCATTGATGGTCTGGCTTCAACAGGTGAGTCCTGTTGAAGGCCATAGCAATAGTCATGTGATGTTGGCAGCTGCCTTAACGGTCACTCAAATGGAAGGCATGGTTCATCACATTTGGGTTTTCAGAAGAAAAACCAGACTTTTAATTTCTCTTGTAAAGGATTATTTGTGTTATTTTTATCTTTCAAATTCTTCTTAAATCTAAAACAGCCCAGTCATTGAGAAAGTGATTAGACAGAAATAAAATTATTTATGACGTGAGCCAATGATCTCAAAAGTCTCTGAGTTTGTAGAAAAGTTTATGAAAAACAATTCTGGCAATTCTGTTGCTTGAGGAATGCTTCCCTGAGCTGTGTGGGTTGCTGTTCTTACTTTCTGCTGGAGAAGCACCTCCGGTGGAACAGTTGGAGCTTCTTCCTTCTTTATGATACAAAAATGGTGGTATAGTGGGCGGCGCCTGTGGCTCAGTGAGTAGGGCGCCGGCCCCATATGCCGAGGGTGGCGGGTTCAAACCCAGCCCCGGCCAAACTGCAACAAAAAAATAGCCGGGCGTTGTGGCGGGCGCCTGTAGTCCCAGCTGCTCGGGAGGCTGAGGCAGGAGAATCGCGTAAGCCCAAGAGTTAGAGGTTGCTGTGAGCCGTGTGACGCCACGGCTCTCTACCGGAGGGCGGTACAGTGAGACTCTGTCTCTACAAAAAAAAAAAAAAAAAAAAATGGTGGTATAGCTTAAAAGTCCACAACATCTTAGATTTAAAGAATTAAAATCATGAAGAAAGAGTAATAATTAGAAAAGTCAGAGATTTCTTCTAGTTTAGGAAATCACAAATGATTTCATGAAGAGTTAATGGCCCCTTGAACAACGGGAAGGCGTACGAAATGCACTGAGAATGTTACAATGAAGACCCCAGAGCCTGTGGTCAGAGGAGGAAGACCAGCCACAGGGTATGGGGTGACAGTGGGGGGTCCTGTGTGTGGCGGGAATGCAGGCTTAGAGCCATGTCGTCAAAACACCAAGACACCACTGCTTGTCATAGACTTTTTGGTATCCTGTTGTCTGCAAAAACTTTTCTCCCACCAAACCACATCAGTAGTGTTGTTGCAAGACACGCAGGCCACTGGAAAGAACATGGCCACTTCTGGGTGTGTCCAACGCGGGAAGGGTCCCACAGTCTCAATGATGTGACAGCAGCTACCACTGACAGGCATGTCTGAGTGTGTCTCTGTTCATGCACACGTGTTGTGTGTGTGTGTCTGATTTACTGTTTGTTCATGAACGCATGTTTAGTGTGTGATTCGTCATCCATTTCTGCACACGTGTTTAGTGCCTGTATATGATTGTCCTTTTATGCATGCGTGTTCAGTGTGTGTGACTTATTGTCTGTTTACGCACGTGTGTTTAGTATGTGTGTGTGTGATTTATTGCCTGTTTGTGCATGCGTGTTCAGTGTGTGGGTGTGATTTATTGCCTCTTTCATCTCCTAAACACTGACCAATTTGGTTCAGAAATTCAGGTGGTGCAGGCGGAGCAAGATGGCGGCCGAGTAACAGCTTCCTTGCATCTGGGCACCGTGAGTCTGGGGAGATAGGACTCCAGGCATCTCTGGCTGGTGGGATCTGCCTATCATCACTCCTATGAGGATACAGGGAGTCAGCGAGAGACTTCTGGACCCCAAGAGGAGGACTAAAACAGTGGAAAACCGGCAAGTGGTCGTGTGTGTTTAATCCGTCTAAACCCGCCCACAACTGTAAGTTCAGTAGCAGCGAGACTGCAAACAAGAAAGGCCTTACCTGTGAACTGTTTTGGTGTCCTTGGACTTGGCACTGAGTTGAACTGCCTTGGGGAGGGCCTGAGCGGGAGTGCGGAGAACTTTGGCTGTTGTCTAGGGCCCCAGTCTGAGCCGCTGAGCCAGACCAAGCTAATAGTGTTTGGCGGTGGGTCACACGGAACCATTGTCAGTGATCTGCCCCGGCAAGCTCCGCCCTCAGGGTCGCAGAGCTAGAAATGGGTGGGAGCTGGTAACCCAGCAACCAAGTAGCCTAAGGGTGGGGTCTGAGCCGCCTTGCAGCCCTAACCCTCAGGGGCAGAGTGAGACCGGTTTTGGCACACTGGGTAAGCGGATAGCCACTTCAGCAGTGATTCCAGGGGGAAAGCTTCTGCTCAGCAAGTTTACAAGTTCAAAGTGCCTTTTAAGTGGGCTGAAGAGAGATTTAGGGTGTCTACCTGCTGGGGTTTGAGAAATCAGCAGCCTCCAGTCGTATCAGAACTGTGATTAACATCTCATACCGCAGAAGATCACGTGTTGCCCAGACAATAGTCAACAACATATACATACTGCTTTGTTTTTGGTTGTGCTTTTTTTTGTTTTGTTTTTTAATTTCAACCTTTTCCATACAGATCCTTTTTCTTTCTCAATTTTTCTAGTTTAATTATAATTTCCCATTGCTGCCTTTTTCAATAACTAGAACTTCATTTTTGCTAGTGTTCCTACCTCAATTATTTGGTTTTTCACCCAATTTTATCCCGTAAAGTTTTCTGTTTGCTTGTTTTGGTTTGATTTATAGCATTTTTATCTTTCCTCTCTACTTGGTGGAGGTGGGGTACTGTGTCTGATCAGGTTAGCAAAGAGCTGCTGACCTCAAGGGAACCACCCAACTGGGCACCCCCAGAAGGTGGGGTTTTTTAAGGTTGTGTCAAAGTAGCCTACTGTACACCTATATTGCCCTGTCTCCCTCTTTCTGTGCCTCTCTTCTTTTTGTCAATATTCCTTTTACCCACCCCCTCTCCTTTCTCTATCTTTCTTTTTTTTCTTATCACTCGGTCCTCCTTTCTTTCATCCCTTTTTTGCTCTTCAACCTTCTCACCCTTCTGGTCCTGTAACCCTTAGTCCACAGGCACAAGAACTTAAAGAGCAAGAGGAAGTGAAAGGAAAATTAGGGCAAGGAAACAGATAAAAGAAATCACTCATGAGGAAGAATCAGCAGAAAACTCCAGGCAACATGAAGAACCAGTCTAGAACAACCCCACCAAGGGACCATGAGGTAGCTACTGCAGATGATTCCACCTGTAAAGAAATGTTAGGAATGACAGAAAGGGAATTTAGAATACACATGTTGAAAACAATGAAAGAAATGATGGAAACAATGAAGGAAATTGCTAATAAAGTGGAAAATAACCAAAAGGAAATCCAAAAACAGAATCAAATCAGAGATGAACGATATGAAGAATATAAAAAGGATACAGCAGACCTGAAGGAACTGAAACAGTCAATTAGGGAACTTAAAGATGCAATGGAAAGTATCAGCAACAGGTTAGACCATGCAGAAGAAAGAATTTCAGAGGTAGAAGACAAAGTTCTTGAGATAACTCAGACAGTAAAAGAGGCAGAAAAGAAGAGAGAGAAAGCAGAATGTTCACTGTCAGAATTATGGGACTTTATGAAGCGTTCCAACATACGAGTTATAGGAATTCCAGAAGGGGAGGAAGAATGCCCCAGAGGAATGGAAGCCATACTAGAGAATATTATAAAAGAAAATTTCCCAAACATCACCAAAGATTCTGACACACTGCTTTCAGAGGGATATCGGACCCCAGGTCGCCTCAACTCTAACCGAGCTTCACCAAGACACATTGTGATGAACCTGTCCAAAGTCAAGACAAAAGAAAAGATTCTGCAAGCTGCCAGGAGTAAGCGCCAGTTGACCTACAGGGGCAAATCCATCAGAGTGACCGCAGACATCTCTAATGAAACTTTCCAAGCAAGAAGACAATGGTCATCTACCTTTAATCTACTTAAACAGAACAATTTTCAGCCCAGAATTCTGTACCCCGCTAAGCTAAGCTTAAAAATTGACGGAGAAATCAAACCATTTACGGATATACAAACATTGAGGAAATCGCCACAACAAGACCAGCTCTACAGGAAATACTTCAACCTGTTCTGCACACTGACCACCACAATGGATCAGCAGCAAAGTAAGAACTCAGAAATCAAAGGACAGAACCTAACCTCCACACTGATGCAAAAGATAAAACTAAGCAATGGACTCTCACAAAATAAGACGAATAGAATACTACCACACTTATCAATTATCTCAATAAATGTTAATGGCTTGAATTCCCCACTGAAGAGACATAGATTGGCTGACTGGATTAAAAAACACAAGCCATCCATTTGCTGTCTGCAAGAAACACACCTGGCTTCAAAAGACAAATTAAAGCTCCGAGTCAAGGGTTGGAAGACAATTTTTCAGGCAAATGGAATTCAGAAGAAAAGAGGAGTTGCAATCTTATTTTCAGATACATGTGGATTTAAAGCAACTAAAGTCAAAAAAGACAAAGATGGTCACTTTATATTGGTCAAGGGAAAAATACAACAAGAAGACATTTCAATTCTAAATATCTATGCACCCAATTTGAATGCTCCCAGATTCTTGAAGAAGACCTTACTCAGTCTGAGCAATATGATATCTGATAATACCATCATAACAGGGGACTTTAACACTCCTCTTACAGAGCTGGACAGATCCTCTAAACAGAAATTAAACAAAGATATAAGAGATTTAAATGAGACCCTAGAACAACTATGCTTGATAGATGCATATAGAACACTCCACCCCAAAGATAAAGAATATACATTCTTCTCATCACCCCATGGAACATTCTCCAAAATTGATCATATCCTGGGACACAAAACAAATATCAACAGAATCAAAAGAATTGAAATTTTACCTTGTATCTTCTCAGACCATAAGGCACTAAAGGTGGAACTCAACTCTAACAAAAATGCTCGACCCCACCCAAAGGCATGGAAACTAAACAATCTTCTGTTGAATAACAGATGGGTGCAGGAAGAAATAAAACAGGAAATCATTAACTTCCTTGAGCATAACAACAATGAAGACACAAGCTACCAAAACGTGTGGGATACTGCAAAAGCAGTTTTGAGAGGAAAATTCATCGCTTTAGATGCCTACATTCGAAAAACAAAAAGAGAGCACATCAACAATCTCACAAGAGATCTTATGGAATTGGAAAAAGAAGAACAATCTAAGCCTAAACTCAGTAGAAGAAAAGAAAGATCCAAAATCAAATCAGAGATCAATGAAATTGAAAACAAAAGAATCATTCAGAAAATTAATGAAACAAGGAGTTGGTTTTTTGAAAAAATAAATAAAATAGATAAACCATTGGCCAGACTAACTAGAAATAGAAAAGTAAAATCTCTAGTAACCTCAATCAGAAACGATAAAGGGGAAATAACAACTGACCCCACAGAGATACAAGAGATCATCTCTGAATACTACCAGAAACTCTATGCCCAGAAATTTGACAATGTGAAGGAAATGGATCAATATTTGGAATCACACCCTCTCCCTAGACTTAGCCAGGAAGAAATAGACCTCCTGAACAGACCAATTTCAAGCACTGAGATCAAAGAAACAATAAAAAAGCTTCCAACTAAAAAATGCCCTGGTCCAGATGGCTTCACTCCAGAATTCTATCAAACCTTCAAGGAAGAGCTTATTCCTGTACTACAGAAATTATTCCCAAAAATTGAGGAAGAAGGAATCTTCTCCAACACATTCTATGAAGCAAACATCACCCTGATACCAAAACCAGGAAAAGACCCAAACAAAAAGGAGAATTTCAGACCAATCTCACTCATGAATATAGATAGAAAAATTCTCAACAAAATCCTAGCCAATAGATTACAGCTTATCATCAAAAAAGTCATTCATCATGATCAAGTAGGTTTCATCCCAGGGATGCAAGGCTGGTTTAACATACGCAAGTCCATAAACGTTATCCACCATATTAACAGAGGCAAAAATAAAGATCATATGATCCTCTCAATAGATGCAGAAAAAGCATTTGATAAAATCCAGCATCCTTTTCTAATTAGAACACTGAAGATTATAGGCATAGGTGGCACATTTCTAAAACTGATTGAAGCTATCTATGACAAACCCACAGCCAATATTTTACTGAATGGAGTAAAACTGAAAGCTTTTCCTCTTAGAACTGGAACCAGACAAGGTTGTCCTCTGTCACCTTTACTATTCAACAGAGTGCTGGAAGTTCTAGCCAATACAATTAGGCAAGACAAGGAAATAAAGGGAATCCAAATGGGAGCAGAGGAGGTCAAACTCTCCCTCTTTGCTGATGACATGATCTTATACTTAGAGAACCCCAAAGACTCAACCACAAGACTCCTAGAAGTCATCAAAAAATACAGTAATGTTTCAGGATATAAAATCAATGTCCACAAGTCAGTAGCCTTTGTGTACACCAATAACAGTCAAGATGAGAAGCTAATTAAGGACACAACTCCCTTCACCATAGTTTCAAAGAAAATGAAATACCTAGGAATATACCTAACGAAGGAGGTGAAGGACCTCTATAAAGAAAACTATGAAATCCTCAGAAAGGAAATAGCAGAGGATATTAACAAATGGAAGAACATACCATGCTCATGGATGGGAAGAATCAACATTGTTAAAATGTCTATACTTCCCAAAGCAATCTACCTATTCAATGCCATTCCTATCAAAATACCAACATCATACTTTCAAGATTTGGAAAAAATGATTCTGCGTTTTGTATGGAAGCGGAAAAAACCCCGTATAGCTAAGGCAGTTCTTAGTAATAAAAATAAAGCTGGGGGCATCAGCATACCAGATTTTAGTCTGTACTACAAAGCCATGGTGGTCAAGACAGCATGGTACTGGCACAAAAACAGAGACATAGACACTTGGAATCGAATTGAAAACCAAGAAATGAAACTAACATCTTACAACCACCTAATCTCCGATAAACCAAACAAGAACATACCTTGGGAGAAAGACTCCCTATTCAATAAATGGTGTTGGGAGAACTGGATATCTACATGTAAAAGACTGAAACTGGACCCACACCTTTCCCCACTCACAAAAATTGATTCAAGATGGATAAAGGACTTAAACTTAAGGCATGAAACAATAAAAATCCTCCAAGAAAGCATAGGAAAAACACTGGAAGATATTGGGCTGGGGGAAGACTTCATGAAGAAGACTGCCATGGCAATTGCAACAACAAGAAAAATAAACAAATGGGACTTCATTAAACTGAAAAGCTTCTGTACAGCTAAGGAGACAATAACCAAGGCAAAGAGACAACCTACACAATGGGAAAGGATATTTGCATATTTTCAATCAGACAAAAGCTTGATAACTAGGATCTATAGAGAACTCAAATTAACCCACATGAAAAAAGCCAACAATCCCATAGATCAATGGGCAAGAGACATGAATAGAACTTTCTCTAAAGATGACAGACGAATGGCTAACAAACACATGAAAAAATGTTCATCATCTCTATATATTAGAGAAATGCAAATCAAAACAACCCTGAGATATCATCTAACCCCAGTGAGAATGGCCCACATCACAAAATCTCAAAACTGCATATGCTGGCGTGGATGTGGAGAGAAGGGAACACTTTTACACTGCTGGTGGGACTGCAAACTAGTACAACCTTTCTGGAAGGAAGTATGGAGAAACCTCAAAGCACTCAAGCTTGACCTCCCATTTGATCCTGCAATCCCATTACTGGGCATCTACCCAGAAGGAAAAAAATTCTTTTATCATAAGGACACTTGTACTAGACTGTTTATTGCAGCTCAATTTACAATCGCCAAAATGTGGAAACAGCCTAAATGCCCACCAACCCAGGAATGGATTAACAAACTGTGGTACATGTATTCCATGGAATACTATTCAGCCATTAAAAAAAATGGAGACTTTACATCCTTCGTATTAACCTGGATGGAAGTGGAGGACATTATTCTTAGTAAAGCATCACAAAAATGGAGAAGCATGAATCCTATGTACTCAATCTTGATATGAGGACAATTAATGACAATTAAGGTTATGGGGGGAGCAGAAAGAGGGATGGAGGGAAGGGGGTGGGGCCTTAGTGTGTGTCACACTTTATGGGGGCAAGACATGATTGCAAGAGGGACTTTACCTAACAATTGCAACTGGCTTATTGTACCCTCAATGAATCCCCAACAATAAAAAAAAAAAAAAGAAAAGAAATTCAGGTGGTGCATACAGAAATCTAATTGTTTAATTATCTCATGTTTATAGCATCTTAATTTTCATAAGTTTAGGCGCCCAAATAATAGCTTCTAGTTTAAAAAATAAATGAGAAAACATAATTCTGAGAAATAGTAAGTTGCCCTACGCCTTCACAGAACAGATATTTGGCAACAGCTGTTCTTAAACATGAGTTCACATTTTTAAAGCCTATTATGATCCCATTCTGACAATCTCTATTTGGCTCAAACCTTTAACTATTATCCAGTACAAACAGATAAAACACTTATATGTCCCCACAAACCTTACAGAAATCCTTGGCCCCAGGGTAGGGCATACTCACTCACTTGCACCTGTGTGCTCTGCCTCCCAGGAGGTAGCTGAGTAACTCAGACACCTCCCAATCCAGTCTGTGAGGCCAGTGTTAGTTTGATACTAAAATCAAACACATCATAATAAAGCTACACACCAATACTCCTTATGCATACAGATGCAAAAGTTCTAGCAAATCAACTACAGCAACATATGGAAAAGAGGAAGCGCAGATAGAAAATAGTAAGAATGGAAAGGGGGGGGGAGGTTTGATAAAGGGAGAGTAAAAGGCGGGACCACACCTATGGAGCATATTGCAAGGGTACAAGTCACATCTGTCAAGTGTAGAACATAAATATCTTAACACAATAATCAAGTAAATGAGGCAAAAGCTACGTTGATTGTTTTGATGTAACCACGTCAGATTGTATAAAAAAATCAACACATTGTACCCCACATATGCATAAATGTATTCTTGATCTATGTGTATATGATTTAATAAAAAAAAATAAATTTTTAACTTTAAAAAAAGAAAAAGAATGGAAAGGGACTCAACCTGGAATTATCTAGGACTGACTTCATGCCAATAAAGATTATATTCTAGAAACAAGCGTGATGCAGCCCAAAAATGTAAGATTGGTTTAAAATATGAAAATCAGTCCATCTAACACACCATGATAAGCACATGGTCATCTTAGTAGAAAAAAAAATTTGACAAATTTCAATACCATTTCATAATGAAAAAACATTCAGCAAACTGATAATAGCAGGGAGCTCTCAGCCGGCTGAACCACATGTGAGCCCACTGACGGTGGAAATGGTGCTTCCCCCCGACAAGAATGTCTGCACTCACCACAGCCAGAGCAATAAGGTAAGAAAAAGAAATATAAAACATCCAAATTAGAAATAAAAATCAAAATGATCTCTGTTTTTATGGCATGATCTTGTATACAGAAGGTACTAAGGAATCCCCCAAATGTATTATTACTAAATGAACTCATCAAGATTATAGAATCAATATACAAAAAGCTTTTGTAATGTTATACACCAACAATGAAGGACTTGAAAATAAAGCTGAGAATGTAATTCCATTTCCAATGACATCAGAAAGAATAAAATTCCGTACTTAGGAATAAACTTAACCAGTGCAAGACTTGTACACTGAACACTATACGTAGGTCACTATGAAAGTTTTGAGACAGACTGTGTAATAGTTCATTATTTCACTTCCAAGAAACACAGCCGGCAGCGTCCTTCCTGAGTCACCCCTGCAGGTTTCAACCCACCTGGATTATCGGTGTTGCTAGGAGGGCTCTCTTTGTTTTCACCCACACAGATCTTATGTTTCTTGATTTTTGTGTATCTCATAACTTTTGTAATGACCCTAAAACATCACTGAAAGAGATGGAAAGATATCCCACGTTCATGAAGTAAAAAACTTAATTTTGTTAAGATAGTAATACTCCGCAAATGGAGCTGAGATTCAAGTCAATCCCTATCAAAATCCCAGCTGCCTTTTGTGCAGAAATTGACAAGCTGAGTCTAAAATTCACACATATGTGGGAGGGAATGGGCAAAACAATCTTGAAAAAAAGAACAAAGCTTCAGAACTCACACTTCAGATTCAAAACTTACTTCAAATCGGCAATAATCAAAGTCCATGCAGCACAGGTACAAGGACAGAATGGAAATCATGAAACAGAATTGAGAATCCCTCACAGTTGTGGTAAATTGCTTTTTGACAGAGTGTGTAACAATCAATGAGGAAAGAATAATTTCTTCAACAGTGGTGCAACAAGTGGATATCCTCATGCCAAAGAATAAAACTGGTCACTTCCCTCACTTTTGTATACTATTTTGTATGAAGTAATACAATAAAAACCTAAATGTGAAAGCTAAAGCTATTTATATTTTTCTTATAAGAAAAACAGAAAGCTCATGACCTTGGTTTCTTAGATACAATATCAAAAGTGTAAGTACAAAAAAGATAAATTGTATTTCATTGAAATTAAAAACTTTTGAACTTCAAAGGATACCATCAAAAAAGATAACCCAGAGAGAAATTACAATGAACTTTTACAGCACAACAATAAAAATATATATATACCCAATTCAGTAACAGAGCAAGCCACGTGGATATCTGCAGAAGAGCATCAGGGCAGAGGAAGCTCAAGGGCAAAGATGGTTTCTGAAATATTTGGGGAACCACAAGGAGCCCAGTGTGGAGAGAACCAAATAAGAAGAACAGTAAGAAATGAAACCAGAAGGTGGGGGGACGGGGGGTGGTGCGAGGCCAGAGGGGGTCTAAGAGCGACCTATCCTGAGGACTTGGGCTTTCACTCTGTGTGACCTGGGAAGCCTTTGCAGAGTTTGACACAGTCTGGCATGTTGACATATGGTGAAAGGAGAGCTCTGATTGCTATTTTGAGAATGGATTGAAGAGGGCAAAGGAGAAAACAGGGAGACCTGCGGGAGGTCCCTGTGATAACCCACATGGGAGATGGTGGCACCAGGACAGCAGCCTTGGAGGTGATAAGAAGTCTTTACATTCTGGATTTATTTTGAAGACAGAACAAAGAGGATTTCCCACACATAACATGTGAGGTATTGAAGAGCGTCGATGGGGACACCATGGTTCTGGGCCCACTGACTTGCCAGATAGCAGAGGTCTGGGCTGGGTGAAGCTCCCATCTGGAGCATGATGCACTGGAGATGTCACCAGACATTCAAATGAAATGCAGTGGGCAGCTGTGTGCACAGGTCTGAAGTCCAAGGAGAGCAGCCAAGGCTCAAGCTATGGTTTTGGGAGTCACTAATAAGCAAATAAAGAGATTGCATGAAATCATCAAAGAGTATAGAGAGAGCTAAACCTGAAGGTGCTCAGATGTTAGAACCTCCCTGAGAAGGGAGAGGGCCGTGAAGCAGAAAGGTGCAACCGGGGAGGAGGAAAACGTGGAGTGTGTGGGTATCCTGGGAGTCGGTGGAGAAGCACTTCCGGGGCAGAGAGGTGACTGTGGCCGTGCTACCAGCAGGTGCAGCAGGGTGAGCTCTGCCAACTGACTACCAGGCCAGCAAAGGTGACCTCACTGGTAACCTTGACAGTAGTGGACTTTGAAGTAGAGTTGGCAAAATCCCGAAAACAGAAGATCGATGGGACCGGGTTCAAGGGAAAATGTGAAGAGCAACAGTGGAGGGAGTGGACATGGACAGCTCTTTCCAATACTGCTGCTTTAAGAGGAGTAGAAGCAATGTTCTAATCTCACAACCCTGATATAAAGCACAACAATCTATCACAGAATGCCTGCGATAGCCATAGACTTTTTTTGAAAAAGGTAAAACTAGACTTGTGATGAGGAAGGAACATGCAGGAGCGGCTGGGTTTGGGAACATTCCCACTCTGGGTGGTGCAGAGTGGGGCACGTGCCTTATAAGGATTATTATAATGATTTGTTACAGTATTTGTCAACCAATACATTTGTTTTATGCACTTCTCCCTATATATGTCATGGTTCAAAGTGTTAAAATTTGTTTAGACATTAATAAGATAGTGTATGTGAAAAGACAACAAATCACATCACTACTGAGTTACAAAAAGTAAGAGAAGCAATATTACAAGTTATAAGCAGATAAAATTGGAGCAGAAACTTCAAAAGGTTGTGTGTGTGCTAAGTCTGTCCAGTAGGTGAATGTTTGCACTTTTCTAGTTTAATTAAAATTGGAATTTGTAAATCACATAAAATCTTAAGAATTAGAGCAGACGGTAAGCCTTTTCCTTCATTTTTAACTCCACAGGACATAATTTTTTAGTGTGTGTGTGTGCTGGCTCTCAGTATGAAAAATGCAGTTGTGTATCTGCCAAGAATTCATATTTTTCTGGATACTTTCAGGTTTTATTTCCAAGACTTCCCAGAGACACTGCACTTCACAAACACAAACCATTTGGTGCTATGATAATGACATAAGTGTTAAGAGATGACTCATTTCTGTGTTGGTAAATTGTGGAAGAGTAAGGCCCCACATTACAAAAGAGCAACAGAGCCTCTGCCAGCCAGGGCGACACCCACACCACAAATGAGCCGGCTATGGACGTGGCGTGGACCCGGAGTCATCAGACTCATCCACGGTGTCAGTTGTTTTCCAAACAACCAGCAGCCAGAGGGTTGGAGCCCAGTGCTCCCAGTTCATACAGCAGCAATTTACTTAATCTTCTGAGCATCTGTTTGTTTCAAAAGACATGACTACCTCCTTCACCAGAGATCATGAGAGAGGGGACACAAATGTTTGAAAGACTGATGAGGTTTCCAGCCAAAAAGCAAAATGACATTGAAAATAAGTTAAAATGTGTCCAAAAAGAGTACATCAAGCTCATTCCATTCAACCAACCTGCAGACAAAGCAAGTGTGGGTGGAAAGAGGCTGTTTTATTATTTTAGGTCAAAGCCACCAAAAAGAGCTAGAAATATTCCTAAGCCTAAGTCCTAAGTAGTGATGACTAAGTTTCAAATAATTTTAAAAATGCTACCCATAACCATGGCAGATGTGGTAAGCAGCAGCATAAGCCATTCTAACATTCTCCATCTGCTTAAGCAAGTCAACTTTTTTTAATCAAGAGAAAACACAAGGTACAGTGCACTTCATAGAACACACTATTTGTACAACTTCTCTGTGTGTGTGAACTCCTAATTTATCTATTTAGTTAACCTCTGCTATTTTCTGGGATTCATTCCAAGACAACTAAATGCATGATTAAAATTTGCATCTCTGCTACCGAGCTTAATTTCAGAGAGGTTCTGAAGTGCTCTGAAACCATTTTTTTAATATTCTGCACACAATTTTAGGCTAAAAAGTAACAGACACTGTTCAACAGTAATACTTCATAGGAAAGGCACAATTTCTGTTTTCCTCCAAAACAATTTTTTTTCCTTCTAACTGTACCATCCCAGAAGAGATCAAGAGTGATGCTCAAAGGGTGGCGCCTGTGGCTCAAAGGATTAGGGCCCCAGCCCCATATACAGAAGGTGGTGGGTTCAAACCCGGCCCAGCCAAAAACTGCAAAAAAAAAAAAAAAAAAGAGTGATGCTCAACACACAGTGTTTACCTGGGCTTAAAATGTCTTTAAGGTAGTATGAGAGGTGATCTAAATATTCACCTATAAGCTGTATGTTTCAGAGCTCTTTATAAATATTTTTCTGAACAATTTTTGGTTGGAAAATCCTGAAAGCATAAATCATAAATGTATATAACCCAAATGTCAAAATCAATATAGATTTTTTTTAGTTTCATGAAATTATGAAACTAGCGATGTTTGTAACAGGTTAAAAAGTTAAAGATACATTTTGATCTGGGATACACCTTAAATACTATTAAAAACCCCTTGAGATTATCTTAATCCAACCCTCCAATTTGAAAAAATGAGGAAGCCCAGGACCACGGAAGTGCTGCTAACTACAGTGTCACAGATGATAAATGGGGAATCGTACCAACGTCTGGATTATGTGATTCCGAGTGCAGAGCTCTGGAAGGCTCTTGTTTCCATACACTTTAATATGGGACGGTGCTAGCAGAAGACACTCCAGGCAACTCAGCGGTACTGAGGACTCCGTCCGGCTAGTACTAGAGCGAGCTTTGCCTTCCCTTTGCAAACACCAGTTCTAGAAATAGCACCTGCAACAACTGATTTCTTAGATGACATCATACCTGGGCTTCCAGAATGATTCTTCGGTCTGCCCGCTTCTCCTCACCACTGCAAATACCCTTACAAGCGCTCTTGGGTTGGGATTGGATTTGGCGGCGGCTGTTTTTAATTTGCTTGCAGGGAGAGGGAGAGTTTGGAACACAGAAGCTAAGGAATAGATCCCTACACGGTAATTTTTCTCCTTTGAAGTTCAAACCAACAAATCCTTCCTAGGGGCCCCAGGGCTCACAGGTTTACCTCTCAGACCCTCTTTTTCCCTAGTAGGGAGGAGACCCGGAATGAAGTTGGGGGGGGTGGCCGGTCTTGTCCGAGGCCCCCAGCAGGTGCGCGCCCCGGCTCAGCCGCCGGTCTCAGGCAGGCACCTTGTCCCCCCAAGACTCTAGGAGCGGCTGAGGTCCCGTCCACCCCTCCCTCAGCCCGCCCCGGACGACCTGGGAGACTGTCCCGCACTCCCTGTCTCCAAGTGGTCCGCAGGCTCCGCGTCCCCCACGCGCGTACCAACGCCCGGTTCTCAAGTTACCCGCAGCGGGAGAAGGTGGCGATAGTGGGTGGAGGAGAGAGAAGCGCGCTTCACCGCGATCCAGGACAGAGGATGGGGTCGCCGGCACCTGCGTCGCTCGCCCTCGGCCGGCCACTGGCTCTGCAGTCCCTGCCGAAGGTGCGGGGGAACGTCTCCGGGAGCGCGGCTGGGGAGGGGCGCGGGGGAGAAGGGCGAGAGGGCGGGCGGCCGCCCCAGGCGGGAGGAGCGGACCCCGAGGGGCGAGGGCGGCCGCGCAGGTGCCCGGGGGGTGGGGGTTGGGGGCGGCGGGCAACGCCACTGCGCGTGGCCGAGTGCCTGGGAGAGGCGAGAGCAGGGGCGCGGTGGGCAGGACCCCTGCCCGCCGCAAGGCCGAGAGCCGGGTGAATCCCGCGGGAACCAGGCGCCGCCTGCTCCGCCCGCAGCCAGCTGCAGCGCCCACCGAAGCTGGTGGCCGTCACGCTCGTCCCTCCCACCCGACGTCCAAGTCTCTGCTGCAGCAAGTGAGGAAGACACCACCGTAAATAAAGGTTGCAGCATCGTGGGGGAGTGGGAAAGGAGAGAGAAACCAGAAGGAACAAGCGCGAGGTCGCGAGTTTCCCGTCCCCGGGGACGCCCGCGCGCTGCGTGCGTGTCGGGAAGCCGGGGGGCGTTCACGGTCTAGTCGGGGGCGCTGAACGACCACTTCCCATTCAGTCCTGAGAGTCAAGGGCTTTTGATGTAGCAAATTAAAAAAAAAAATGTGTCCTGCACAGTCTGATTCCAACTGCAAAGGGACAGACATTTTTGGCTCTCCACTCAAAAGTTCATTCCTTGGTTTCTTTATTTCATGTGTCTTTACTGCAGTCACACTGTGCTCCAGACAGCGTGCTGCGGCAGTGTCCCTGCTCTGAGAGGTAGGGTGGGGCAGGAAACCGGGACCGCGCGCATCGCCAGCGAGGCCCAGCGAGGCGCGGGAGACCAATGCGGGCAGGGCGGGGGCTCGGGGAGCGGACACGCTCCAGGTGGGGTGGATGGCTAATTTTTAAAGGCCTCTAAAAATTAGGCCTCTATTAGCCTGATTAACACCCTTACAGGAAGAACCACCAGAAGTCCTGGAGAGAGTGAAGTGGGAGAAACAGCCCGGAGAAAGGCAGGGCCAGAAGCCAGGTGCCCCCGCGGGCCGCTTCCCTCCGGTCCAGAGGAAACAGCCCTGACTTTATAGACCGGGCTTCTCCGCCATAGGCGCGTGGTCCTCCCAGAGCAGGGATGCTTTCGGGACAATTTGGATCTCCAGACCACGTACTGAAGCACCTTACTCAGAAACCTGATGTTTCTACTCCAGATGGACTTTCTGGGCATCTGTGGTCAGCAAAAATAAACCAGAAACACAGCTTGGCGCTCGTAGCTCAGTGGTTAGGGCGTTGGCCACATACACTGGAGCTGGCGGGTTCGAACCCCGCCCGGCCTGTCAAACAAAAATGACAACTACAACCAAAAAATAGTTGTGGCTGGTCCTTGTAGTCCCAGCTACTTGGAAGGCTGAGGCAAGAGAATCGCTTAAGCCCAAGAGTTTGAGGTTGCTGTGAGTCGTGCTGCTACAGCACTCTACCCAGGGCGACATTGTGATACTCTGTCTCAACAACAACAAAAAATAAATAAATGAATGTATAAAGCAGAAACACTAACCTCTATATTTTCAATAAACTTCAAACAACAGATGTTTCCATTGGATGGAGACAAGAATTGGGGTAGAAATACTGGCTTCTCCAGATTTCTTATGAAGCAAGACAAGAACCCTTAATTACGCATTTGGTGTAAACTAGCACATTATTCTTCGAGGGCGGCTGTGGCGTGCTCCACAAACTCCATGCTCAAAACAGATTCATTCTCTTGTTGTTCAAAGACCAGAAGTATAAAATCAGGGTGGCAGCAGGCTGCCCTTCCTCCAAGGCTCCAGGAGAAAATCCCCCCTTGGCCTTCCAGCCTTGGTGACTCCGGGAACCCCTGGCCTGTGGCTCTGTGACTCCAGGTGTGGCCTCATCTCCACCTGTCCCTGGCCTGTGCCTGTGTAACTCGGCCTCATCTCCACCCACCCTTCTCTGTGTGTCTTTTTCACACACAGAGAAGGGTGAAGGAGAGGAAAGGGAAGGAAGGAAGGAAAAGGGAAGGAAGGAAGGAAGGAAGGAAGGAAGGAAGGAAGGAAGGAAGGAAGGAAGGAAGGAAGGAAGGAAGGAAGGAAGGAAGGAAGGAAGGAAGGAAGGAAGGAAGGAAGGAAGGAAGGAAGGAAGGAAGGAAGGAAGGAAGGAAGGAAGGAAGGAAGGAAGGAAGGAAGGAAGGAAGGAAGGAAGGAAGGAAGGAAGGAAGGAAGGAAGGAAGGAAGGAAGGAAGGAAAAGGGAAGGAAGGAAGGAAGGAAAAGGGAAGGAGAGGAAGAAGAAGAGGAAAAGGAAAGAAAGGAAAGGAAAGGGCCTGAGCCCACAACCAGTATTTGGGTCCCAGGCAGTACTCAAGGCTGACCATGGCCCTTCACAAGCTCCCATTGTTAACAGAAACACCTCCCACGTACACGGGGGTGGATTTCTGATAATGTGCCAACACCTACGCGCCAGGCTCTGAGTCAGGAGCTCCTTACTGAGCTTATGTTCAAACCTAGGAGACATCTCATTCCCTGGTACAATGCTTGGTGCATATCTGAGGCCTGATAAAAGCTGTGAATGAATAAATGAGAAAAAGTAAATCACTACCAATCAGCTAGGCGACTATTACCACTCTGAAAGACGTTTCTATAATAAGAAGATAGAATTTACTGGAGCAAAACAGATTAACACTCTGACTCATTCAAAATTTTGTTGAGTGAAGAAAAAAACTCCTAAAAAGAAATCTTTGATGTGAAAAAGAAATGAATGAGATTATCTATCTTCTCTTTTGGAAAAAAATCAATAATATACCTATTTACACAGATATGGATCCTGCCGAGAGTGATTGACCATGACTGAAGTTATAGTTACAAAGTGAGTGAAATATCTCATGATTGAAATTGTAGTTCCTTAAAGTGAGTGAAATATCTCATGCAAGTACTTGAGCTGTTAGTTTCATGAACATTAAGCCAGGCACAGTGGCTCAGCCAGTAATCCAAGCACTTTGGGAGGCTGAGGTGGGTGGATTACTTGAGCTCAGGAGTTCAAAACCAGACCGGGCAAGAGTGAGACCCTGTCTGTACAAAAATAGAAAAACTAGCTGGGTGTCATGACAGACACCTGTAGTCCCAGCTACTCGGGAGGCTGAGATAAGAGAATCACTTGAGCCCAGGAGCTTAAGATTGCTGTGAGCTATAACATCACAGCACTCTACCATGGGTGACAGAAACTCTGTTTCAAAAAATAAATAAAAACATAAAGATTGCTCAATATTAAGTTGCTAATAATGATACATCACTTCTTGAAACTACAAACGATGATTTCAGTGACTCCACCCTTCTTGGCTTACCTCTTTCCTCTGACTTCCCTTCTCACTCCCCCACTCTTACAGTTTTAGACCATCAACCGACACATAAGTGGACACCAGACTGAGCTCCACTCATTGACTTCTGTGTTCAAAGTCCGTACTGACCCAGGCACGTGACTGGTCAGTTGGGATATTATGATGGGTAGGTAAGAACCATCTGTTCACTCCCGGAAAATAAGGAATGGAAGGAGGATGGATAGGGTCTGACCCTAACCAAATACCTGTGTGGGGGGGGGTTGTACCCCAAAATAAAATTAGGGTGCTTTCACAGAATGAGTTATAGACAAATAAAGCACATATATCCACTAAAATGACATTCAGAAATTTATGCGGATGAACTGATGGTAGCTGCAAATGAAACAACACTTCACCTGGTCCATAGTGCCAACAAGGCCTGACAATTAAGTTCACAAACTCGTCCTAGAAAAAGTGCTACATTCTCCACTGCTGAACATCACTAAGGTCACCACGTGGCTGGGGAGTGCTTTCAAGGTGTACTACTCAGCCTTAAGAAGGATTCAGCAACTCCAAACTGCAGCAACTTGGATGGACTGGAGACTGTTATCCTGAGTGCAATACCTCAGGAATGGAAAGACAAACACCTCGTGTGCTGTCTAGTAATCAGGAGCTAATCTGTGAGCTAATCTGATGTCAGGGCTATTGGAAATCAAGGGGGGCATGGGGAGGAGTCACACCTACCTGTCCGTACAGGGAGCACCCCTCAGTGACTGCCCACTACAAGCTCTGACCTAGCTTTGCAAAAGCTATCCACATAACAGAGATATTTGTACCCCCTTAATATTTTGAAATTTAAAAAATTCAGAGTATTCAGTTACACAAAAGGCTATTTGAAGAGATTAAACAAGCACCTCATAGACACCCTCAGGCATCTCAGAAGAGTTCCCAGACAGAGATGAGATTATCCGGGGAAAATGTACAGACACGTCTCATTTCTTCTGGGATGAATTTCTCTAATAAACACAGGAAATTTACAAGGTTCTTGAAAATTTTATACTAGTAGACACAGTTCTACCTTGAAATTTAAAGGGACAGAATACAAATGAAAGAAATCTGTTAGACCCCAAAATTCTATAGGTGGAAAACAGTCTGATAAAACTGACCCGCAGATCCACTGCAACAGGTGAAAGTCCCAAGACCACCAAAGAACCAAAGAACCAGGGAATAAAAACCTCCCAAGTGGGAAAACAGGAGTCTGCATTCTAATAGGCACAACAAATGAAATGAGAGAAAATTAGTTTCAGGAGAAAGGCAAGAATTACAGTTTGCTTCAGATGTTGGAAGCCCAGTTGTGAAGAAGCCATGGTGGACAGTTCCAGTAACTGAACCAGTACCAGGGAGGGGGAGCAGAGACAGCAAGGGTTAACCGGAACCGTCAATTCCTCACAACCATTAGAAGTGGCCACCAGGTGCAAAGGCGTGCTCTTCATCACCGAGACTGTGATTGTCTTCAGGAATCCTGGGGGACTGAATGGGATGGGAAAGGGGTTAGGCTAGAATGATGATGGGTAAGCCCAGCATTCCATCAAAGCCTCTATTATTTGAGGCTTCAGAGCATTTATAAGAAGAAGATTCGGGGTGTAATGATGAGTTCTGGTAAAAATACTGCTTACCATCACACCTAGAACCTGAACAGTTTTCCCTACAAAGGCAGTGACTGCTTTTCTTACTTTGAAAATACAGAGGTAGAGGCAGAATACAGAGGTAGAGATAACTTCTCTTCTAGATGTGGGAATGAATCAACAAATCTAAAATGGGAAAATTAACTGATGTCGATTATTGTTTAAACTTACATGCACAGACCTTCACTGTACCCAGCTCAGGTAAGCAAAGAACCACTGTGGGACTCGGGAGATGTACATCCGTGGACGTGTTTCTGCTCTGCTGTGATGTTCAGATCCAGCGAGCGTAGAGTCCCTTGGGACTGCAGCACCAGTGCCCCGCAGGAACAGCCATGTCTACAGCCACAGGGACATTTACCAAAGTGTTTCTTAGACATTGAGCAGCTTTATATTCTCCACGCCATCAGAGGTCTGAAGCAGACTGGGAGAGTTGAAAGGACATTACTATTAGCATTTAAAAAGTATGAGAGGCTCGGCGCCCGTAGCTCAGTGAGTAGGGCGCCAACCACATACCTGGAGGCTGGCGGGTTCAATCTCGACCTGAGCCTGCTATACAACAATGACAACTGCAACCAAAAAATAGCTGTGTGTTGTGGCGGGCACCTATAGTCACACCTCCTCAGGAGGCTGAGGCAAGAAAATAAACCCAAGAGTTTGAGGTTGCTGTGAGCTGTGATGCCACAGCACTCTACTGAGGGTGACACAGTGAGACTCTGTCTCAAAAATAAATAAATAAGTAAAATAAAAAGTATAAGAGATTACCCAGACATTAAAATTTCATGGCTGTGATTCAAGATAACTTGGCTATTATGACCATAACAACACTTCCAAGCTTCCTCCTCCCTTTGTGATTTTGTGTTGCTCTGATTTATTCTTGCCTTTAGAAGGCAGCAGGTAGGCAGACTGGTGAAGCTGAGGTCTCAGAACATGTGCTGAGGCTTTATGAGAAGGATATAGAAGCACTTAAAAACAATAAAAGAGCTGCATTAGCAACCTGGGGAGGTTATGACAGAAAGGAATCCATCAACACAATTAATAATAATAAATATTCAAAAACATTCTTGGATTTGAATAAATGCCTTTTTAAACTGATTGTGCTGAGTGGCATTAGCTGGATAAACAATGTAGCTGTTTAATTAAACAATGGATTCTGAGACCAAAGTAAATATTAGCAGAGAAAACCTTTTATATAAAGATGTTTAAACTTTGGGGTCACTGGATGTGCCATCTGCAGAGTACATGGTACCCAATGCCCCTTCCTGCCCCAGAGATACATTCAACAATGGAAAGTTCTAAGCAGGTAATGTGAAAGCCAATTTAATGAAAGCCTAAAAACAAATTTCCACATTAAACCCAAATGGTATCCCTTTTTTCAAAAATTCTTAGCAATTTAAAGTTAAGCCAAATAGTTAGTAAGCAACAAAAGAGAAGTACTCTAAAATTTTAGAAAGGAACTTGAAGAGGGGGGTGAAAGTCAGGGCCAGAATAAGCAAAAGTTCTGATCCTCAATCATCTGTTGAATTTGGCATCTGACACCTTGTCCTGTTTTTTGAATGTTGGTCTACATGTAAGCATGCCAAGGTCACTTCAAGATCAATGACTCTCCTTGATCACCCCTGTTCCTTCAACACCACTCTGGGCTACCAGCGCCTTGGTGAAGTTGTCTAAGGCCCAGCAACGTGTCCATGCCACACACAAGGACTGTCCCTGAACCTTGCTGAATCAAGTCGGAACTCGGCAAAGCTGCCCCCATCTGACTACCTTCCTTCCTCACGCTGGCTATTCCTACACGCTGCCTTGTCCCTGCTCTGAGGTGCAGAGAGAGAACACTGGGGTCTTCTCTCCACCTGCCTCCATCCAGGGTGAAGTCTGTAAGTCTCCTTGCTCTGGGGTTCCCTCCAAACCCGTTGGAATGTCTACTGCTCCTCCTCCTCCCCGGGATCAGGTCTCAGAGACTGGCTGCCCGTGATGTTATAAGACACAGTCCATTCACCACGGGAACACACTGTGTGCTGCTTAGAGGTGGAGTCGTCCAGTAGAAACAGGGCTCCTTTGCCAGAGGGGCCAGCTGAGCCCCACTTCTCCCCTTCCGGCTTTCCTCTCTGTGCCCATGCAGGCTGACTCTCTCACTCTTCAGAGCCTGGATTCACTCCTGGTTTGCATTTTTGAAATTCAAAACACAGCGTGTGATCATATTTCCTTCTGTGGCAATGGGCACAAAAGTGCCAATGGGTGCGGAATGGCTGCTGGGTACAAAAAATAAAGTGCTGGGGAAAACGTGTCCCATGCTGAGGTCACAGAAAGAGAAGGACCCAAGGCCGGATGAGGGACAGTGTGGCACTGTGGTGCCTGGCCTGGCCCTGGCCCCAGCTCCTTCTAAAGAGCCTGCTCCTGCCTTCCAGAGCTGAATTGATCAGCTCTTCCTTTAAAGGTGTGAGCCACCAGAGGATCTTTCCTCAACTCCCTCTATTATATAAAGTAATTCTAGGTATATTTTTGTTATTTGCACTCCATAGAGCCCCACTCAACAGAATAGCTTAGCAAAGGGAGGAATTTTTATTTCCTGGAAGCAGGAAGATTCCAGCAGTCAGATAACAGGAAGGTGCGCAGGTGTCCTCAGGAACCTAACATCTCCAGCCACCGTCTGCATCTCCACACACGTGAGTTTCATTCCCTCTTGCAGACCAACTCTTTTCACATAGTGGAAGACATATTGCCGACCATTCCCAGGATTTCCACAGACTGTTTTCCACCATCAGGTAAAGGAAGAAATAAATCAGTTTCTGATATTTTGTTTCGGCAGCAGAAACATGAAGAGAAAGTTGGGCGGTGCCCATAGCTCAGTGGGTAGGGGGCCGGCCACATACCCACATACACCTAGGCTGGAGGGTTCGAACCCAGCCCTGGACAGCTAAAACAACAATCGCAACTGCAACAACAACAACAAAATTGCCCGTCCGTTGTGGCGGATGCCTATAGTCCCAGTTACTTGGGAGGCTGAGGCAAGAGAATCACTTATACCCAAGAGTTTGAGGTTGCTGTGAGCTGTGACGCAACAGCACTCTACGGAAGGTGACTCTGTCTCAAAAAAAAAGAAAGAAAGAAAGTTCTTGCCTTCACTAATTCTTGTTTCACACTATTAGAAAATAGCTTGTGTTTGGATTATAAGTCTAAGAAAAAATTCCTCTTTATGACTAAGCTATTCAGCCTTTTTAAAGTTCCCTTTAAAAAGTGTGTAAAGGAAAGAACGAATTTTCAAAGACTGCTTTGTGTCTTCAGCTAAATGCAGAGAAGAGAAAGCAATGAGAATAAAAACAATAAAAATATTTTTAAAGAGATGAAAACTAGTGATGAGTTAATGCCTTGGCAGTCAAAATTAAACGTAATATAATACAACAAAGAAGGATATTATATTCCCAACACAGAAGAATTGTACAGTCAAGGAGACCAAGCCATGACAACTACGTAGGACATGCCTCTGTTCCTGCCCCTGCAGAGCACAGGTTACTTCAGAAATGTTGTTTTGGTTATATATTGAATGCACTTGACATTATAAAACACATTCAGTTTAAACGCTCACAGATTGAAGGACAAAAACCATATGATCATCTCAGTAGATGCAGAAAGTAATCTGAAAAAATTCAACATCCTTTCATGCTTAAAAAAAAAAAAAAAGCGAACAAAGTAGGTAGAGAAAAAAAATGTTCCCAACACAACAAGGGCCGCAGCCCCCAGCCCACAGCCAGCATCATTCTCAGCAGTGCCACTTTGAAGGTCTCTGCTCCGTCATCAGGAACAAGGCAAGGATGGCTGTTCTCACCACCTCTGTTCCACATAGCATGGCCAGAGCAATTAAGTAAGAGAAAAAAATAAAAAGTCAGCCAATAGGAAATTAAAATGTGATTGTTTGCTAATGACATAACCTTCTAGATTTTAAAATAACTCTAAAAACATCACCAAAAAATTGTTAGAACTCATAAACAAATTTAGTAAAGTTGTAGGATATAAAATCAGCTTATGAAACTCAGGAATGTTCCTATACACTAACAATGAAAAAGAAATTAAGAAAATAATCCTATCTATAATAGCATAAAGAAAGCACAAAATTTTCAGGGGTAAATTTAACAGAGGAAGTGGATCACCTGCCTGGCTGAAAGTTGCTGATGGTGACACAGTACGTGGAAGGCCTCCTCTGTGGGTGGGGTAGAATGACCAGCACTGCTGGAGTGTCGGGGCCACACACAGAGGTCCACCAGTTCTACGCAGTCTGTCAAAGTGTCGTCAGCTTTGGGTGACGTGGCGCAGGAGAAGTAGCCCGCGCACCTGCTCCCCCGAGAGTGGCAGGTGAGGTTCCCCCCGAGGGGTCATCTAAGACAGCACGCTGGGAAGTAACAGAGGAGAGGGATAAGAGGGAACATCCTCTATGTCCCGGGCTGGACATGCCTGGGAAGGCGCCCACACATGGGCTCCCTGCTGCAGGAGGACCCTCCCTGCTGCAGGAGGACCCTCCCCGCTGCAGGAGGACCCTCCCCGCTGCAGGAGGACCCTCCCCACTGCAGGAGGACCCTCTAGGCTGCAGGAAGACCCTCCTCGCTGCTGAAGGACCCTCCCCACTTCAGGAGGACCCTCCCTGCTGCAGGAGGACCCTCCCCACTGCAGGAGGACCCTCTAGGCTGCAGGAAGACCCTCCTCGCTGCTGAAGGACCCTCCCCACTGCAGGAGGACCCTCCCCGCTGCTGGAGGACCCTCCCCACTGCAGGAGGATCCTTTCCACTGTAGGCAGACCCTCCTCTGCAGCAGTCACCCACCAGCTAGGGGAGGGGGCTCCAGAGAGAAGGTGCAAGGGGGACCACGGGCTTGTAGACTCTGCACACTGAGCCCCAGACCCAGAATCCTGCATCCACCTTGGTTGGGGGGGGACAGATCCATTGCTAATCGTTCCCCATTTCTCCCCCAGGTCCAGGATGAAGCCGGGAGGGCGGGCACTCGTGTGCAGCCCATGGGCAGGCAAGTATGGCCGTGAAATAAGCCAGGCACAGAGAGAAAAACACTGTATTATCTCAAACATGGAATTTGGAAAGCCATCCTCACTGAAGTAGAGACAGAGGCTGTTATCCCAAACCGGCCAGGGAGGGCCTGGAGGATAAGGGAAGCTGCTGCGGACTGCCTGGAGTTCCACCTGGATGGCAGGAGTGAGTTGGGGGGCGTCCCGCGTGGAGGGGCCGCTCTCTTAGTAACAGTGTATTACATCTCAGAACAGCTGAGAGAGGATTTTAAATGTTCCCACCTTAAGAAAATGATAAATATTTGAAGTGATGGGTGTGTTACTTTAGCCAGATCTATTGTTCCGTAATACACCACATCCGTATGTATCACGACCTCACCTTGTGCCCCAGAAATTGACACATTTATTGTTTGTCAATCAAAAGAAAACTTGAAAAAAACCCCCAAGTTCTCAATGTATGTTGCTTAGTGCTGGAGTCATGCATTTATAAATGAGCTTTTGAAATCGTTTACAATTAAAAGGACCTGAAATAGCCTAAATGTAAACATGTTTGGATCTGTGAAGTGAAGGTTCTAAGTCCCTGTCTCCAGACGTCTCTGAAGGGACCTTTCAACATCTTGCTGGAACCCCCAAGGCACCCTCAGCCTCTCTCTATCCCTGCCCTGGTCAGAGCTCCAGGGAAATACAAAACCTGTTTGTGGTTTTGACACTCAAAACACCGTGAGTGGCAAAAGGTGGAGAAAACAGCCCCTGTGATTTTCGTGGTTCCTTCTGTTTTCCCCGGTACTACTTCCCTCCTCGTGAGGAGTGGGGAAACACGTTTCGCAAACTGACCCGGGCCTGGGAGTTTTCTGTGACAGCCTTGGCAACTTTCACCAAATTTGTAAGATTCCTGTGGTGAAGTGAACTGCGGCTTGCTCCCCTTCATATTTCAAAGCAGAATGCTCGTTTAGACGGATGGTTCCCAGACTCTGGGCTCTGAGAGTGAAATCTCAGACTCATGCAGGAAACAAGCCTAAGTTTGTCAACTCTTTCTTTTTGCCAAACAGGAATTTGGGGAAAATAATGTTCTTGACTATTAGTATCATTTCACAACAAGATGAACATTTTTTAAGATCAAAACAATAAACACTATCTTAGCTTTAGGGAGTGCCATTCCCAAGAACGCAGTTGACTGCTACAGGCTAATGACAACAGTCAGAATTCTGACAGGAAACAGATGGTGCCCTCAAAGGGTTAAACTAAAAAATATTCAAAGAGGGAGGTGCCTGTGGCTCAGTGAGGAGGGTGCTGGCCCCATATACTGAGGGTGGCGGGTTCAAACCCGGCCCCGGCCAAACTGCAACAAAGAATAGCCAGGCACTGTGGCGGGCACCTGTAGTCCCAGCTGCTCGGGAGGCTGAGGCAAGAGAATTGCCTAAGCCCAACAGCTAGAGGCTGCTGTGAGCTGTGAAGCCACAGCACTCTACTGAGGGTGACAAAGCGAGACTCTGTCTCTAAAAAAAACCGAAAATTCAAAGAAAGAAACAATTTACAGAGATGTAGGCAAAGTTAAGAAAGAAGGAAGGAAGGAAGGAAGGAAGGAAGGAAGGAAGGAAGGAAGGAAGGAAGGAAGGAAGGAAGGAAGGAAGGAAGGAAGGAAGGAAGGGAGGGAGGGAGGGAAGAAGGAAGGAAGGAAAGAAAGAAGGAAAGAAAGAAATCCAACATGGGAGACTGCAGGGAGCTCACCTTGTGACCCCAGCACCCTGGGAGGCCCAGGAGGAGGATCCCCGAGCTCAGAAGCTGGAGACCAGCCTGAGCAATAGCGAGACCCTTCTCTGCTAAATATAGAAAGACTAGCTGGGCATTGTGGCAGATGCCTGATCTTAGCTACTCAGGAGGCCAAGGCAGGAGGACCACTCAAGCCAAAGTTGCTGTGAGCGGTGATCACACCACTGCACTCTATCCAGGGCACAGAGTGAGACTGCTGAAAAAAGGAAAAGACTCCAACCAGGGACAGCGAGTTGCCCAGAGACCAGCACCCACAGGAAATGGTCTGTCCTCCTCAGCCTGGGGGGTTAGGGATGGGAACCAGGTGGTAGAATAAACACAACCATTGCCAGGGCCAAGATGAGGAAGAGACAGGTGGGGCTAGAAATGTGACCCCTACCCCTGCCACCCACCCAGGACCCAGCTGGCATCAGAGGGCCAGGAGACCTGAGGGCCACAGGCATGAGCCAGCCCCTGGGGCCGGAGCAGGTGGAGGGTGGCACAGACCAGCCCAGGTCAATATACTCCCACGGGACCAGGGGTCAGACAGAGGAAAGGATGGTGGGCACGTTCATGTTCTTCATTTCTACTGGGGGAAAATAACAAGAGACATTTTAAGACATAATCCTACTTGTAATGAGATGCTTGATACATATGCCACTTAGAGGCTTGAATGGCCAGCAGTGTTCCATGAAGTGGTGCTCAGATGGGCAACTCGTTCCAGTATTTTATTTTTATCACACTCATTATTAAAAATTCAATTTCACATCGGTATAAAACAGAAGCAACAGTCAACACTCTTCACTGAGTCTGGAACATTTTGCCAGAATAAAGGAAAGCCAAAATATTACAGCTTGTACCCCAGGCACTCTGGTTTTTCATGGATAAGGGACAAACATAGGGGTTTTAAAGATAAGCTTTTTATTTTAATTTACAGAAATGTTGTAAAGATAGTGAAGTTCGTAGACCTCACAGCCAGTCTCCCCAGCCCTCTGCGTTAGTGTGGCACATTGTCAAAACTGATGAACTAGTGGACGGCGCCTGTGGCTCAAAGGAGTAGGGTGCCGGCCCCATATATGGGAGGTGAAGGGTTTAAACCCGGCCCCGGCCCCCCCAAAAAAAACTTATGAATGAGTAACGATGAGTAATTTTTAACCCATGTCCACACTCCATTCAGTGTTTGCAGTTTTCACTCTGCACTCTTCTTCCGCTCCAGAATCCCATCCAGGACGCTGAATGTCAGCAAGGCTCCCTAGGTGTCTCAAGGCTACGGCAATGTCCCAGACTTTTCTTGTTAGTGGTGAGCTTGACATTTTTAATGCTGGTTAGCTATTTCATGCAGTGTCCCTCTGTCATGATCCGTCTTTCTCTCATAGTTTGACTGTGGTTGTACATGGCCTGTCCCATGGGGTGAAGACCACTGCAGGAGGCATTGCCCACTGTCAGGCCTGCTCCCCACCAGCGAGGAAGCCTGATCAGGTTGCACCCTCAGGGCTGCTCCTCTCCCCTCTCCACCCATCCGGTTGGAGGAAGTCACCTTGCTCCCACACGTGCAGGTGGACAGCCACGTCCTGCCTCCTGGAGAACAGAGGACTGGATGGAGGCCAGAGGACTGGCCAGAGGCCGGAGGACTGGATGGAGGCCTGCCTGCTTCTCTAGTTACTTACTTAATCATTCACTTAAGTCAGTATAGACAAGGACTTTTTTTTAAGTCCCGACTTACAATCCCACACAACTTTATTCATCTTGGTATTCAAACTCCTCCACCTCAGGCCATTAAGAGCCACTTCCATTGGCTGGTTCTACAGGCCCCTCATCGCGAGCTTGTTTCTGAACCAGTTGTCTACTTTAAGGCTCTACAATGTGCCCCAGGCTCATTTTCTACCTCTCCTAATAATCAGCCTTTGCTCCAAGGGTCAGAACAAATGGTGTTAAAACGAGGGCCTGGGCGCTAAGTGTGTTCTTCTCCCGTCTTCAGCTAACAGAGCAAAGTGTGTGTGGGGGGGGCTAACTTCTGAACGTATGCCTGCCTGTAAATATCTCTACATGCAAATATCTACAATACGTGTAGCGTGAGTCTGAGTTCACGCTGGCATCTCCCACTCTAACCCTAACCCATGCTCATTCTTGCCTTCTCCCCTGTTGTCCAGCAAACTCACGCTTCCAGGAGTAACACACTGGCCCCCACTGTCCACATGCCGTGACAGCGCAGGTTCAACCCCAGCGGTGGTTTTGGACTTGCCAGCCCCACAGGAACCCTTCACATCCAGCTCCTTCCCTTTCATCTCCACCCCTCTCCACAGTTACTTAGGGCAGCAACTCCTCATCCTCCTCCAGCCCTTTTGGTGACTTTTTGTTCATAAATTTGTAGCAGAGATAATTTGCTTGGTTGTGTTCTATATTCCAGCCTAGGATCTCCAACCTTCTACATGCTTTTTAAAAGATTGCTATCCTATGTTTGCCAGTGTGATGAAAATATGTCAAATGGTCTATAAAACCAGTATATGGTGCCCTATGATCGCATTAATGTACACAGCTATGATTTAATAATAAAAAATAAATAAATAAAAGATTTCTATGCATGAAAGCTCACTCTGTGCTGAGAAGTTCTGTGGGTTTTGATAAAGCTGCTCATGAAATGCTCCCCTCACTGTAGTTGCACAGAACGGTTTCAGCACTCACAAAGCAGACCCCCTGCGCTCTGCCTACTCACTTCTCCATCCTCCCCACACTCCAGAAATCTGGGGTCAGATCACAGACGTCCTTAGATGCCACTGCAAGCAATTTGAATTCTTCTCTAGAAAATGAGATGTGGTGCAGTGTTAAGAGCAGGTTAGGAAGCAGCAGCAGACATGGGTGCCCAGCAGACGGGAGACTGGGAGACGCCCAAATGCCCAAGGAGGAGACTGAGGATCTGAGCTAAGTGACAGAGGGAATGGAAACATGGTTCCAATTTTTGAAGCCCCAGCATAGGCCAGACCCCCACCGGCTGCGTTGTGTGTATTACTACGCTGAACCTAATAACATTTCTCTGGGACAGAATGTATTCTCCTAACTGTTCATTTGTGGAGACGGGGATTCAATGACACTAAGTATCTTGCCCAAATTCACATAGCTGATAAATGGTGGGCCTGGTATTTATATCCAGAAATTTGATATATTTTTAGGCTCCTGCCTCACTGACTTACCTCAACCCATCCTCTAGCTCAGGCACCCTTGACTTGTCTGTAGGGCGAGGGCGGCTGCTCAGGTGGCTGCCTTCCAGACGAGTCACTTAGAGCTGTCGTCTGTGACGGGCTGGACGACCATGTACACTGGAGATGTCCATGGATGAACCAGACAATTCTAATGATATTGAATTGGAGGAAAAACTGTACCTTCATTCCTGCTTCTATGTTTATTGTCTCAAAATAAAGATATAAACTTTTAAAGCGAGCATCCTGTGCTCAACAAAAGAGGACTCGGGCTATTCTTCAATGAGCTTTTAAGGATTTCTTTCCCGTTAAACAATAAAACATCATAGAGTCAAGTGTATACCTGTGTATTTGGAACACTGCAAGAAATGATCGATGTCATTGCCAGGTAACTGGCTATGCTCTTTTGAAAACCTAAACTAAACTAAAAACAGGAGAACCTGAGGGTTCATAAAGGAAAGCACAGGCAGCGGTGCGAGCCCAGCCGACCTCCCACTCGGAGATCAATGCCCTCCCTGTTGCCGTGGCAACGCTCATCTGCTTCCCCTTCAGGCCTCTGCCCATTATTATATCCAACACCAGAAATGTTTTATTTCACCAGCATCGTCCTTGGACCATTATGTTTATCCATCTCCCTGCACTTAGCACTCTCCTCCACAGGGTTTTAAGGGATTGTACTCAGAAGAAAAGAGATTTCAGGTGCAGGGAGTGGCTTCCGATTCAGCTGGATGGAGCAGGGAGCCAAGACGGTGAGGAAGGAGGTACCCAGACGGCCTTCCCAAGCAGGGGTCCTCAAACTGCGGCCCACGGGCCACATGAGGCAGTGTGATTGTATTTGTTCCCGTTTTGTTTTTTTACTTCAAAATAAGATATGTGCAGTGTGCATAGGAATTTGTTCATAGTTTTTTTTTTTAACTATAGTCCGGCCCTCCAACGGTCTGAGGGACAGTGAACTGGCCCCCTGTTTAAAAAGTTTGAGGACCCCTGCCAGTGTAAAGCATTTCGGATCCCCAAGAAAAAAACTCTAAAAATTCCATTTAAAGCAAATCCCACCTTACTGATAAGCTAAATCAGCTTCATAGAGGTCTAATTTGGCTTCTAAATGCAGGTAGCTGAAATAATGGGGGTCATATTCCCACTTGTTATTAGTCTGAACTCATCAAAACATAATGTCTAAACTAGGGAAATTATTAATTCCACCAGCCTCTCATACTCACACAGCACAGGGAGTCTCCTGCCCAATTTATGAGGACACATTTTACCAGGGACAGTCACACCCTGACATGTTCTCAGGAGATGGCCGTCGAGGCCTTGCGACCACACTCCTATATTCATTAATTCCCTGTGCATCCGGAAAGTTTTATTAAGAGGGCATGTGTGGTGCACACTGATCTACTTGAGAATTTCAGTCAGTCCTGCATGCCTAAGGCAGCTGAGTGAACAGGGATTTTCTGTTTAGAAGAGGGAAGACTAAAGAGCCTGGAGAGGACAGCAAATTTAGGACACCACCACGAGGTGGAAAACAGTCACCACGGGTGAGATAAGTGATCTTGTCCTGTTCACATGTCCCGAGGCTGGAGTGTACAAACAACCAGCCCACAAGGGTCCACCCACCATCAGGGCAGAAGGTCAAGGTCTTCCCTCCCACAAACCCACAGGTACAGGCCTGACATTCAAGCTAACACAGTCCTGCGGGATGAAAGTACTGTCAGGAAGCTCAGGATGGGTAGGGTGTCCAGTCTTGAACAATCCACAAGAGTCTGGCCAAGGAAAAACCAGGATTATTCCTTCAAATGTTTGAACAGCTGTCACGGAGAATGAAGAGCAGACTAGACCTACGTAAAATGACAGCAGGCTAAACGAGGCAAATGGTGGATATCACAGAGACGCTTGTGTTGTTATAGGCTTTCAGGTGTGTGTGCGTGCATGTGTGAACATGTGCGTGTATGGGTGTGTGCACTGTATGCGTGCGTGCGTGCGTGTGGGGTGTGTGCACACTTTACTCTCAGAGCAATACTTCTCAGCTGTTGATGAGCACTTGAATCCCTGGGCATCCAGGTGAATGCAGATTCCAACTCAGGTCTGGATCAGGGTTGACGTTCATTTCTAACGAGACCCCAGTCTTGCACAAGCTGCAGCCCTGGGACCTCAGTCTCACTGCTGTGGAGTCTGCAGACAACAGGGCTCATTAGGACAGACCAGGTTGCAGGTCTCTGGAAAGTATTTAAGCAGAAGCTACTATGTGTCGGGAATGCAGCAGAAAGGATATAAGATTGTTAGCCATAGGGGAAACTGGGTGGAAGGTGCACGGAAACTTCTATACTGTCCTTGCAATTTTTCTTTAGATCTAAAACCGATCTGACCTTAAAAGTTTTTAAAAAACCAAATTCCTCTTGAGAAAGAGGAAGAAGGATTTGTTGCTGTGGCTTTTTAAAAATGTATAATGGACACATAATGTTGTACACGTTTATGAGGCACGTGTGATATTTCAGTAGGAGTATGGACAATGTGTGATGATCACATCAGTGTAGCTGACACATCCACCATCTCAAATAGGTATTACTTGTGATCAGAACACTCAAAACCCTCTCTTCTAGCTATTTTGAAACATGTAATACATGTTTAACTCCAGTCACCATGCTCTGCTGGCTGCAGAACACTGTTTAATCGTACTTTCTTATCTGTCAACCAGTCTCTCCCCCAACCCCAGCTTTACCACCATTGGTGACCACGACTCCACTCTCTGCTTCTCTGAAGTTGACTCCTGAGCCCCCATCTGTGGCTGAGACCGTTTGGTGTTTGTCTCTCTGTGCTTGGTTTTTTCCACCTAACACATGTCCTCCAACTTCATCCATGTTGCTGCAAATAACAAGATTTGGGGCTTTTATGGCTAAATAACACTGCAGTGTATACGCACATTTCTGTATCCATTCACCCCCTGATGGATGCTCACATTCACTCCACACCTTGGCCACTGTGAATAGTGCTGGTAAACACGGGTGCAGGTGTCTCTTGTAATCCTGATTTCCTTTCCTCTGGATACAGACTCAGTGTTGGGACTGCTGGATGACAGGGGAGCTCTCTTTTTAATACTTTCTGGGCTCTCCGGACTCTTTTCCATCATGGCTGTCCACTTTACATTTCTGCCAATAGCACATAAAGGGTTCCCTTTGCTCAGCGTCCTCGCCAACCTTCATTGCCTGTTGTCTCTTTGACAACAGCCATACCAACAGGAGTGAGGTGATACGTCGTTGTGGTTTTGATCTGCGTTTCCCTGATGATTACTGATATTAGCAATTTTTTGTGTATCTGTTGGCCATTTGTAAGTCTTCTTTTGAGAAATGTTTATTTCCATCTTTGCCCATTTTTTTAATTGGGTGATTTAGTTTTTGTCATTGAATTGTTTGAGCTCCTTGTATGTTCTGGATATTAACCCCTATTGGATGTGTAGCTTGCAAATACTTTCTTCCATTCTGCACATTGTCCCAACCATTCTGTTGATTGGTTCTTTTGCTATGCAGAAACTTTTTTCTTTGATATGATCCCATTTTTATTCTTTATTTTTTGACATAGAGTCTCACTTTGGTGTCCTTGGTAGAGTGCCTTGGTGTCGCAGCTTACAGCAGCCTCAAACTCTTGGGCTCAAGTGGTCTTCCTGCCTCAGCCTCCGGAGTAGCTGGGACTACAGGCGCCCGTCACAACAGCCAGCTATTTTTAGAGATAGCGTCTCGCTCTTGCTCAGGCACCTCTTGAACTTCTGAGCTCAGGAAATCTACCCACTTTGGCCTCCCAGAGTGCTAGGATTACAGGCAAGAGCCACCGTGCCCAGCCCTATAATCCCATTTTTTTATCTTTTCTTTTGTTACCTGTTGTGAGGTCTTACCCATAAAACTTTGCCCAGATTAATGTCCTGAAGTGTTTCACCTGTGTTCTTCTGATAGTTTCATAGTTTCAAGTCTTATATTTAGACCTTTAATCCATTTTGAATAATTACCCTTTTAGTAAATGACAAAGGTTTTTCATTGTGATTATGGAATGATCGTCCCAAGGCATTATAGATAGAGGCCAGAGAAAGATAATTAGTGGATTTGAAAGGACTGTGATGTTCCAAGAAACACCTGGCAGTAGATTAGGGACCTGGAAATGAGCAGAAAGAAATCAGCATGTGGGGGGGACCCTGGAAACAGGGGGAAGCCAGTCCCCAAAATATGTCTAGACGTATTAATGACAGTATGCCTAAAATCAATTTAAATTTTTCTGATCATTATGATATAATGACTGCACCTTTGTGCTGCCTTTTTCACTTGTAGACAACTGCCTTGAGTGGTATTTTTGAGAAATAAAGGAAAATATGATGCTGGGAGGTGCATGTCAGTGCAAGGTCAGAGAACAGCCACGAGAGGCAAAATGCAGCCAAGAAAAAGAGGTTCCAGAAGCTGGAAATCAGAACAAGAAACACGGGCCCCCCAGAACCTTAGAGGCAGCCGTGAAGGGGACGGCTCTCTGAAAACATCTCCCCCTGTCTGAAGGGCCTGTAGCAGGAGAAGTGCAGTTCTGTGTGGATGTTGTGTGATGTGATGGGACACGTTACTGCGGATGTTGTGATGATGGGACATGTTAATGTGGATGTTGTGATGATGGGACACGTTACTGCGGATGTTGTGTGATGATGGGACACGTTACTGCGGATGTTGTGTGATCATGGGTCACGTTACTGCGGATGTTGTGATGATTGGACATGTTAATGCGGGTGTTGTGATGATGGGACATGTTACTGTGGATGTTGTGTGATGATGGGACACGTTACTGCGGATGTTGTGATGATGGGACACGTTACTGTGGATGTTGTGTGATGATGGGACACGTTACTGCGGGTGTTGTGTGATGAGACACGTTACTGTGGATGTTGTGTGATGATGGGACACGTTACTGCGGATGTTGTGTGATGGGACACGTTACTGCGGATGTTGTGTGATGATGGGACACGTTACTACAGATGTTGTGATGATGATGGGACACGTTACTGCGGATATTGTGATGATGGGACACGTTACTGCAGGTGTTGTGTGATGGGACACGTTACTGCGGATGTTGTGATGATGGGACACGTTACTGCAGATGTTGTGTGATGATGGGACACGTTACTGCGGGTGTTGTGTGATGGGACACGTTACTGCGGGTGTTGTGTGATGAGACACGTTACTGTGGATGTTGTGTGATGATGGGACACGTTACTGCGGATGTTGTGTGATGGGACACGTTACTGCAGATGTTGTGTGATGATGGGACACGTTACTGCGGATGTTGTGTGATGATGGGACATGTTACTGCGGATGTTGTGTGATGATGGGACATGTTACTGCGGATGTTGTGATGATGGGACACATTACTGCAGATGTTGTGTGATGATGGGACACGTTACTGCGGGTGTTGTGTGATGGGACACGTTACTGCGGGTGTTGTGTGATGGGACACGTTACTGCGGATGTTGTGTGATGATGGGACACGTTACTGCGGATGTTGTGTGATGATGGGACATGTTACTGCAGATGTTGTGTGATGATGGGACACGTTACTGTGGATGTTGTGTGATGGGACCCGTTACTGGCAAGCATAGAGCACAGGCTTGTTTTCAAGCTGGAATTGTGAAAGTATTTGCCATGTGCAATGTTGTGAGCGTGAAACGTCAGACTCCAGCTTGCCTCCACCACTTCAAACAAAAGGACGTTGAAATTGATTCCTTGCCATCTTATTTGGAAAAATGATATGCCAGCACAGAAACGTCCTTTCAATTATGTGTTCCTGGCTTGCTGCCTTCTGAAAAGAAATAAGGCAGCCCGGCCCCAACTTCTAGAACAAAAACAACAGCACCATGTAACAGTTAAGCCAAAAAGCAAACCCTCCAGAGCAGACGCAACCCACCCAATGCTGCCAACTTGCAGCTCTGCCACCCTCCATCTCCCGCGTACACGAGCGGAAATGTTTTTAAGATGTGCACAGTTCCGAGTGGCGGCTGTGGCTCAGTGAGTAGGGTGCCGGCCCCATATATTGAGGGTGGCAGGTTCAAACCCAGCCCCAGCCAAACTGCAACAATAATAAAAAAAATAAATAAAAGTGAAGTCCCATATTTCTTTTAAAAAAAAAGATGTGCACAGTTTCACTGATGACAGAGCCCAGGTCTGTTAGCAGAACACAGTTCCCGAGAAGAGCATGTTAGATTCGAATGCAGGAAGCCAGGGTCAATTTAAATTCCCCAAACAATTATTAATTGATTATACCATGTATCCAGGCAGTTGGAAAAAGGACACAAAATTCAGTAACACAGTCCTGTCCTCAAGACACTTTTGGTTTGATGCACGAGGTAAAACCAGCAAACAAATGGCTATGTAAAAAACGTAAAAAAAGGCTGCAAGATGAAAAGGGTTCCGGAGATGGGCTGCACAGTGTGAACACACTTAACACTCCTGAACTCTACAGTTAAAAATGGGTAAGATGGCAAACTTTACATGTGTTTCACCACAATTATGAATTTTTTTAAATTTTAAATAAAAATATATGAAGACAATTGACCTCCCTGGAGGAAACGAGAGGAATAGCTTGGCACTGGTTTAGCCCCAGGCAAGATTAGATTCTGGAGTAAGGAGCTGAAAAAGCATCTTACCCAAGAATATCCACGTTAGAAATAAAACAGAGAAGTTCGTTCAAAACCCACTATGGAGAATCATTTATCTTTTTATTTTTGGCTTTTTTTTGTTATTTTTTATTTCGTTGCTTATTTTTTATTTCTTTACTTTTTTTTTTGTTGTTGAGACAGGGTCCCACCCTGTGCCCCTGAGCAGAGTGCAGTGGCGTGGTAGCTCACCACAACCTCAGATTCGGGCTGCAGGCACCCCGCTGCCTCAGCCTCCAGAAGCCGCTGGGATTACAGGCGCTCGCCGCGGCGCCCGGCTGGGTTTTTCCATTTTTCATGAGTCGGGGTCTCACTGTCGCTCAGGCGAGTCTCGAACTCCTGAGCTCAAGCGATTCTCCCTCCTCAGCCTCCCACAGTGCTGGGATTACAGGCGTGAGCCACCGCGCCCGGCGAGAATCATTTATCAAATGCTAAGGGAATGTGCAGAAAACTCAAAAATCAGAACTGGCATAGAAATGGAAGAAAGGAAGATGGGCAGAGATGGGCAAGGGCGTGGCAGAGCTTAGGAGCACACCAGGGGTGGACCCCGGGAGGGACGGGTGGCCGACTCCGCTCAGGGCTGCCCCAGCCCCACCGCAGTTGTCAGGTGTCCACTCAAAGTGTGTAGAGACAAAGCCAGGCGGCCAGACAGCCAGACTGGACACAGGGAGCAGGGAGCCCGGATATGCCAAAATGGAAGGAGGGCGATCGGGGAAAGTGAGAGTTAAAGTGAGATGGAATGGACGGAAGAATTTTAACATATAAGATTTCCATGTGGTAAGAAAAGGTAACCACTGAAGCCAGAAAAGACCAGTCAGAGTAATGTACACCACAACCCGGAACACAGGGAATGGAGAAAATCATGTGAGCTAACCCGAGACAGAAGGCTAGGGTCACACCATTGGAGTATCTCAGGGCGTATGAAGCATTAAACAAATTTAATCTGGCCACAGTGTTTTTAGTTGAAGCAGAGCAAGAGAATACATAAAAGGGTTTATGTTTAAAGGGTTTTCCAGCAACTCAGGGAAGAAGATCAAACCCCTGCGGTTCTCGGTAGCATTTCCAGCTACTGATATCTGGTAAGTGAACAATAAATGTTTTTTTTAATTAGTAGATCAATGCATAATAAAGAAACATTTGGTGAAAGAAGAGAGACGGAGCTAAGATAATGACAAGGGTGATGGAAAATGAGGAACAAACCGAAAAACATAGTTGAGACAAAAATCAATGTGATTTAAAATTAAATTAGAAGTGGAGAAAGAATCTCTGATTTTGAGGTTTGGAGCCTGGCTGCTTCCACTCCAACCTGTGCACAGGAAAGGGATTGTTATTTTTAATCTTTCCAGTGCAGGTATAAATACCCACAGTACCGGAGCACAATAAATTAATAATAATTTGACATGAAAATGAATGTACAGAATGTAAGTGTCTTGGCACAGTAACTGAGAGAATGCCAGGAAGGCTGTGTTAACCAGTGTGATGAAAGTGTGTCAAACGGTCTGTGAAGCTAGTGTATGAAGCCCCATGATCATATCAATGTACACAGCTATGATTTAATAAAAAAAAAAGAAAGAAAATGAACGTACAAATTATCTGCCTATATTTTAGAAATGGCTTTTAAAATAGTCTAAGCGCTCTGGATGCTTCAATGATTGAGCAGCTTAGGTCTCACCCAGTTGTTCTCAGCAGAAAATATAAAAAGAAAAAACACTAATTAAGTAGAAAAGCTGCCCTGTTGCTCCCCTTGCAATGTTAGGAGCAGCCCCTTTTACTTTAAGTGCTCCTAACAGGTACCTTCTAAAAGGCCGGGGCTCTGGTGAAAACAAAACTCAATGTTCCCAGCTCACTGTGTTTGGTGTTTCTGTCTCTGCCCTGGCGGATGGGAATAGAATCAAGATGATCTACATACTTCCTGCTGTGACATCTGGCCATTTGCTAAAACAGATATTTGCTTTTTACACCATAGATATCTTGAGTTTCCCCTGGGCATAAAATCATAGGAGAAAGAGTTCTCTCCTAAGTGACAGAAACTTAGAGCGTGAATTCCATTGACAAATCTGATCACACTTCTCTTTGAAACCTTAAACTAAAGTTCAGACAAGGGATGATGATGACTGGCTACCTTAATAGTAAGGTGTTACTAAGATTGTCTTTCTTTTTCAGAGTAACACAAGCATGTGAGATTTCTCTAAAGTAGAGGGAGGCACAAATAGACACAGACCTGCTGGCTGGAAATGGGGCCTCTTCTAAGAGCTCTTTAATCTCCTTGGTACGTTCTGTGTATGTAGGAAAATAAAGGCCTGGACCCTGACCATAGGAGATTTTAAGTATAGGACAAACTTGGACCACTTCACATCTGACCTGGCAGGAACAAATTCTCAAGGCCAGGAGATCTCTCTGCCAGCAACAAGAACTTAGTGGGCATAGTCAGGACATAGCCATGCAGACAACTGCACACAGTTCTCTTCTGGGGTTGTAATCTCACAGTCAGAACCAGCCCAAGATCCATCCAAGCCCCTGCTTTCCCAGTAACATTGCCCACTGTTGTCAGATTCCTCAGCCTTCCCTGCGAGTTTGATCCGATGTCCCACAAACATGACAAATTATTGACACTTCTGAAATCATCGACATAGTCACAGCCCTTTCTAATTGTTGGTTTCAATCTGAGAAGACTCAATTGGGAAGGAGCCTGGCAGACAATTCCCTGGGTCATCCAGGAGGGCGGAGACCAAAACACCAGCTCTTCAGCTTCGAAGCCTACGACAGCTGGCAGCTAACAACTCTTTCTTAGGGCCAAGGATAAAAATACACAGGGTAGGACATTTTCCATAAAATGGCTAAGAAGGAATGAAAAATCACTGGAGAATTATTGGAGGTCTTAAAACACCTTGTTCATCTTGAAGAGCTTCCATTTCTAATATGTCTTCTCCCTAAATACTATTCCTGCCATAGCCCGGATGGAATCTGGTATGATTGAAAAGGGAAAAGTTCAGAAACCTCAGTAAATTAGGAAAAACAGACTCTACACCAAGAAAACAGAAACGTAAGAAACACAAGGGAATTTGCTTTCATAGGAAAAAAAAAAAAAAAAAGCCGGGTATAGTCCTCATAGGGAAATTCATATTATCCCCAGGATAGGGCTGTAAGTAAATTGCTGTTACCACCATCACATTTTTCAGATTTTTAAAGCTAACCTCAGGCCTGCCAGAAACATGCCCTATGCTCTTATAAAATGCTATTCTGCTTGGCAAGTTGTTTTCTGTGCTTCTCTTGGGGGACATGGGCCATGGAACCCCCAGGAACATTCTCATCTGTTGATCATGTGACGGGGTGCCAGGGACTTCAAAGTGTTTTACCAACATGAAGTCTTTTAGCCCTCACAACGACTACTATAGCTTGGTGGTATTTTTCTTAAAAATAAGGAATTAAAAGAACTTTGCAAAGGTTATGTGAGCTGAAAGGCAGCAGAAGCAGGACTCAACCCCTGATCCTGGCCTGGGGTGGTTTCTCTACTGACAGAGCTGGAGGATGCTCTGGGCTTGAATCTGGCTTATCACCCTGCATTTGGGCGATGGAAATAAATGTGCCTTCTTTATAATATCCCATCATATCCCTGAATCCGAATCTACAATGATGGGGACTAGGGGAGCCCATGGAAATTGAAATTGCAGAAAAGTCACTTGAAACTGGGGGTTTGAATGTTGGGTAATTTGGTTCCCATGAAGAGTGAGCTGGTGGAGCTGAATTAAAAGCCCAATGAGAGGACAAATTTAACTTTCAGTTTTATTCAAGATTTGTGAACAGAGAGCAGCGTCTCAGTCACGTCCACTGGCCTGTAAATGTTACCATGTTTGTTTATTGAAGTGTGGTCAACCCTTCCTTATTGTTGGATTCTGGGTGGAACTCGGGTTTTCTCCAGCTATATGTATGTATCTGGGTACAAATGTCTATGAGATGTGTTTATATGTAAGTATGTACAGAGCCACACAGAACACTCCAGTATCTCATATTTATTTATTGCACCGTC
This sequence comes from Nycticebus coucang, assembly GCF_027406575.1. Lineage (NCBI taxonomy): Eukaryota > Metazoa > Chordata > Mammalia > Primates > Lorisidae > Nycticebus > Nycticebus coucang. The sequence continues at coordinate 1,057,314 of NC_069784.1, read as the reverse complement.
AACAGCCTAGAATCTAAGAGGGAGACAAAGAGTGGGCAAAATGTTCTCTGCGCTCAGAATAGCTACGACGAACATCATGTGCTCGGAGTTCACCACCCTACATTTCACTCATTATTGCTTACAAGCTCGGTATTTTGCAGACTGCTTATGTTTTTGTTCCACTGCTGATAAAAAGTAAATAGAAAGAAAAGATTGTTAGAGATCACCAGTCCTCAGCAGCCCCCAAAATGACAGTTGACAGATATATAATAAAACCATTGAAAAGTACATTCAGAGACAGTAGCTACTGATTAAACACCTACTGTGGACTGAATGGGTGAATGAGCAAACCTTTCCGAATAAATCTCAGATACAGTTGGTTTATAGAAGTTCATGTGAAAAGGCCCAGTGCTGTAGTCAACTGTGTGTAGAATATTAGTCAAGAATCAGTGCTATGTGTGGCTGAGCAAGCTGTTTTATTCAGCGATAGTTTGATTGCAAGACACAGAATTAACCTAGGCAAGCTTCAGTAAAGACATGTGCATGCGTGTCCCCATCTGTCCGTCCTTCAGAGTGGGACAGTCATTACCAGAAGGATTCAAAGATCTCACAGAAATAAAGACCAGCTGACTGTCATGGAAACTGGAGCCATGGGCAGGGCAGCTACAGCCACCTTGCCTTCCCCTGGGCTAGGTGTCTCTCATCCGCGTTGGTTCGGCCTCCATGGGGCTGTTACCTAGTCACACCCTCACTCGCAGCCTCAGTGTTACACCTGTTAGCTCGTCTCCCCAGAGAGAGATCTGAATTCCAAATTCCTAGGAGAGGAATTTGATTGGCCCCAATGCTACCCGTAGTCAACCTGGTATAGCCAACTGTAGCAGGGTCAGACGTCGCATCCCTTCCCGCCTAGAGTGTCCATTCAGCATTTATCCAGACAACCACCTGCTTAGCTGTTTACATGTAACACATGGAACCACGTGGAGCTCACATTCAAGAAGAGTGAATGGGTCGATCATGTTTTAGGCTTCACGTGTGAAAGAAACAGAATGCTTCATTTCAGTCACTTTAGTGCAGAAAAAATTATCCAGTTATCCATCAAAAAATGTAATGAGTATCTGCTATATTGCCCTACAGCACATGCCCTACAGCATTTATGGGGCTGTGGGGGAGTACAAAATGAGAGCTAACTCTTGCTAATGAAGGAATGTCCGTTGCAATCTTCAAATGTTTGTCATGTATACAGCATGTATTTTAGTCTATGCTGCTTCAGAAGGCAGAATTCAGATCAGAGAAGGAAAGCTACATAAGGGAAGGGGAAGAATGATCTATCTAACGCTAGTGGGGTCCAGAAATGGAGTGGGAAAACTCCAGGAGATTGCACACACACCCCCACCATGGCAAGTCGTGTTAATAGAAGGAATACTGTCAAGTGATTCTGAGATGGCAGAAAGGGTTTAACTTAGACTAAAGTCTCTTTTAATTCTAAAATCCAAAATGAAGCTTCAGAGAGTGCAGTCTAGAAGCATGATAACACCGTCTGACACTAGGTGACCCCAGAGAGGGGCTTCCCAATAGCTAACTGCATCACTCCCACCCTTGTTCCTCGTGGATGTACTCTGTATACAGACGGCATCGCAGAAATGCCAGAGACCCACAGTCCAAAAGAACATCATATGAGCAAAGTAGCAGGCTGACTACACAAATGGATGGCAGAGGCCCTGCAGGGTCTGTTATGACTAATCTGTTTCCAGAACAATACTTAAAAGGCACAGAAGTTCTAGCAGAAAGAGAAACAGGCTGACGTCTCTGGATGTGTGTATGAGTGTGTGTGTCCGCCTGTGGTGGCAATAAAGCATTTATGTCCAGGAGCTCGAAGATCCTCCGTATCCCAACCCCCAAATAAGATGCAGTGCTGGCCACAGAGAGACACATGAGAGCCGAGGGTGTCACATGCGCCTGGGCCCCACGGGGCTGAGGGTTTGCATCCTGGCTCCCTCTTTTCACTCTACGCTTTATTCTCACTTGTGAAGGAGAAGCAATCCCACCACCTGCACCACACGGTGATTATAAGGAGAAAAGAAAGCGCACAGCACAGCACGTGACCTAGTGCAGCGCCCAGGCCGTAGTGGGCACCCAAAGTCACTGTTATAAATTCACATAAGAATAAGTATGTGTTGGCTGCTCTGCCTGAATTTTCCCATTATTTTTTCCTGTTTTACAGATGAAGCAAAGTTTTATGGATGAAGAAGTTGAAACTTAGATAAGTTAAGTGAATTGTTAAGTCAAATAATGAGTGTTAGGGCTGGAATTTGAACCCAGGTAGTTTTAATCCAAGAATTTAAATCCGACTAAATGCACCCTGCCTGCGCGGAGTTTCACACAAGCAATCTGGGAGAATGACCTCTCCAGGCCTTCAAAATCCCTCTTCCTGCCACCCCGCCAATCATCTCCAGTATTGCAGGAAATCAGGCGGCCTTTTAGCCGTCACCTCACATCGCATTTTTCCCCATGTCTCTGGTCAATACAGTTCCCCATAAGGGAGCTGAGTCAGGATGGGCGGCCGCATGGCCCAGCCAAACGGAGGACCCACAGGGCCAATGACTGCAGAGACCTCGGTGGGACCCAGGTCTCCTGAGTCATGACCCTGGCGCTTCTCCATGAAACTTGGCCCCCCCTTAGCTTTTATAAGAAGCCCTCATGCTCTTCTGCATATTTACTTCCAAATTTTTATTTTTAGATCTACTGTTTCATTTGGAAAGAAACCCCAACATTAAAGAACGACTTCAAAACAATCTGCAGGTGAATAATGCTTTGAGCACTAATGATACCAAGAAGCCTTCAGTGTATTCAGCTGAACAAAAACAGTCATCCAGTGTTCTCTACCCCAAATGGCCCAAGTAACTTTAAAAGCTACTCTGAGGTGTGGATTGCTCTGAGAAATGACTAAACAGCCCTGAAAGCTGCACTCCGCTGCTCTTTATAACAGATTAGGCAATCGGGGTGGCAGGAAGATGCTGGCTGGAGGGGCCCGGATACAGCCCCAAGCCAGCTCCAGACTTGTGATGGGGTCGAGGCACGAGCTCAAGTGCTGGAGCGATAGCCGGGCACCAGCTAAAAAGATTCCTGTTGGACCCTTGTGAGAGCAGGTGGTCCCCTCAGCCGTCTCCTGTGGGTGGCACCTGCTGCTACCCGGGTGTGCCCTGCTTTAGTGGCACAAGGCCCCTGCTCCCTATAACTCCCCCAAGATCCTTGGGGGTGAAAGGTAAATGGTGATGCCCAGAGATGAGACAGCAGAGGAATGTTCAGGCAGGTTTATTGAAAGAGGAGGATGATCCACCTAGGCCGTGCAAAGATGGCTTCTGTGCCCGGGGGCAGTTAGAGGCCCCTTGTACAGGGGGGCTGTGGGGGGTTGCCTGTCAGGTTAAGGTCTTTGGGTGGAACTTCTGGGGGTGGGGCTAGCCAGAGCCCTGTGTCCTTGTCTTAGGAGGAGAGGAGGGGGAGGGGAAAAGTTTGCATATGGCTGTGTTAGGACCCCCAACAGGAAGCATGTAAGCGAAGTCTCAAATCCACCTGTCAAACATAATTCTCTGAGACTGCACCGCCTCACACTTCCTGTGGGATGGAAAGCAGCACGGTTTCCTGGAGTGTTTCTGTGACAGTTGCACACACACACACACACACGTGTCCATCACTGCACAAAGAAGCATCCAAGTGCCTCTCCACGACCGGTTCTCTGCTGCAGGCCCCAACCCCTGGACTGCAGACAAGGGCCAGTCTGCAACTGTCAGGAGCCGAGTCTAGGGCAGCTCCTTATGAGAATTTAACATCTGATGGTCTGAGGTAGAGCCATGATGCACTTCAGTCATCCTCAAATCACTCTCTTCTCCCCATTCGTGGAAAAATTGTCTTCCATTAAACCAGTCCCTGATGCTGAAAAGGTTGGGGACCACTGCCTTAGGGAACAAGACGACGAAACTCTCTGGCCTTCTGGGGTATTCTGGTGTCAGGAAGGTGGGAGGCGGGTGGGAAATAAGTACAGCGGTCTGATGATGCAGTTCTCGAACTCATCCTAGAAAAGGTGATTTGAGGGGGGGTCTGGGAAGTAGGCACACAGCTTCCCAGGGAGTGGGGAGAGGGCACTCGAAGGTCACCGAGGTGACGTCCGGCAGTGAGGGCTAGCGTGCTTTGTCTTGGGTGAGTTTGTGAACTTAATTTTCAGACCTCTTAAGTATCTCTGAGGGAGAAAAATAAGTTAATTAAGAGGTCACTAATAAATACAAACAAGGCATTCTATGACGAAATCTTATACAGTGAAGGGGATGGGAGCGGAGGTGGGTATAATTTAAAATTAGGTGACCAGGGAAGATCTCCAGATAAAGCACATTTACCTGACATATTTAAAGGGAGACTAGACAGATTTTCAGGGATCATTTCTATAGTTTGTTACTACTATATTTAAAAGTTTGTAGCTGTAAGGTGGTGCCTGTGGCTCGAGGAGTAGGGCGCTAGTCCCATATACCAGGGGTGGTGGGTTCAAACTCAGCCCCAGCCAAAAACTGCAAAAAAAAAAAAAAAAAAGTTTGTAGCTGCAAAAACAGAAAAGTGCATGCAATCAACATAAAGTGGTATTTGTAATCATCTTTAGAGGATTTGGTTTGCAGTGATTTTGTGTGTGCTGGGTCCCGTGTGCCTGTGTGTTTATAATTAATTGGACTTTTTTGAGGACATACTCAAGCATCTCTATTTTTTGAAAGATATTCCAAGCAATTCTGATACATAATCAGATATAAAACTGTTTCCATCCCACCTTACATTTTCGATTCTATGCTCAGAAAGACCCTGATAATTCTGGGTGTATTGAATTTAGTATTTTAAGTTATGTATTATTTTTAAAAATTTTTGAAATTCTCAACAATTAGATTATTAGAGTCACACATCAACACCTTGTGAGAAATACTAGTGAGAGCTGAGTGATGTGAACAAGTGAAGAGGTCAGCATTGTGCTCTGTGAACCTTATTTATTGTGAGAGGAACCTGGACAACATGCTGTTTGGTCTTGTCCTCCAGAGGGACAAGGATACAGGGAAAGGCGGTGGATGGAGGTCGGACGGCAGATCGGTGGTGAGGGGGAAAGCCCAGGGCATGAGCTCGTCTACCGGCCCACTGGCCCTGTCCGCTCCATGAGTTCTGAGACCCCAGCCCCTGCTGAGATTGTGTTCACTGCTCTGTCCCCGCACACGGAACTACACGTTCCACAAAAAGAGACGCCTATGTCTATTGAGTGGTCCAAGTGTTTTAACCACAGCTAAAAGCATGTTCATTCTAGATGAGTCCTCAGGCAGCTTCTGTAACATCAGCTGCAATTTTAAAGAAGAGGTACCCAGAGCCATGTTGAGAAAATGAGGTGACCAAGAAATATTCAAGCTATAAAAATAAAATGCCATAATTTGTTGGATTTGTATTCAATAACAACCCATTCATCTGGTGGGGTTAAGAAATGAGTAGATTCTAAGAATGAAAATATCCTTTTGGGCGGCACCTGTGGCTCAGTCGGTAAGGCGCCTGCCCCATATACCGAGGGTGGTGGGTTCAAACCCGGCCCCGGCGAACTGCAACAACAACAACAACAACAAAAAATAGCCGGGTGTTGTGGTGGGCGCCTGTAGTCCCAGCTGCTCGGGAGGCTGAGGCAAGAGAATCACTTAAGCCCAGGAGTTGGAGGTTGCTGTGAGCTGTGTGATGCCACGGCACTCTACCGAGGGCCATAAAGTGAAACTCTGTCTCTACAAAAAAAAAAAAAAAAAAGAAAGAAAATATCCTTTTAACAATAAAGTTTTTTATTTTAATAAAGTAGGATGGAAATTTTTTTAATTTTATTATTTATTTATTTTAGACTATTGAGGGAGTAGGTATGTCTTGTTTACACACTTTGTACAGATTGAGTCAAAGTTATAAATGTACCCTTCACCCAGAGAGTGTACTCTACCTGACAGGTGTGAATAGTTGTAATTTTTATTACAAACACCTGTGGCTTGTCAAGTACTGCCTACATAGCAATGATCACACCACTTGCCTTTAATGAAATTACGTTGGTTATGAAGCAAAAGTTGTAAGCAGACAAAAAATATCTTTGTCTAACTCAAGCAAACAAATAAATACCTTATTAGAATGTTTTTAGAGTAACGCCCCAAATTAACTGATAATTGGACAACCAATCTTAAAAAGATCAGGGACCGTGTGGTTCCAAGGTTGCCTGTGGAAGGGAAGAATCCAGACCCGTAAAGGACAAATTAGCCCCACAGTTTGTGTCACTGTCTCACCACCCAAATCCCTGCAAGAAGGTGACTGGCTAGCTGGGATCGTCCACCCTCAACAACCCAGGGGAGGGATGGCAGCTTATGTGAAAGTCCCTCTGGAACCAAAAGCAACTTGGGCAAGGTGGTTTCCAAAGGAAAGTCACAGTGCTGCCTCCAGAAGAGAGCAGGAGGGACCCTGAGTGTGTGGAAACAGAGTCCTGCGTGAGAATCAGCCATCACCTGAACGCCAATGCCTTCAGCACTAAGTTCCAATTCAAGGTGTTCCCGGAACCTTCTCAACTGTTCAGGGCTAATTTTCCCCTTTACTTCATGGTCTCGGCTTCTGTACATTTTCAGTTTGTAATGTTTATAATTCTTTTGTTTCTCTTCCCCTTTTAAAAGGATGGTGTTCTTGCCACTTTCAGCCCTACACGAGGCAGCCTCTGTCACGCTCCTCCTTCATGGGGTGGTGGGTTGGAGACGAAGGAACCAGCCTGTTAGGTGGGTGTGCATCACTGTAGGTCCCTGACCAAGGCGTGTGACACACACATAGATTTGTGTTGTCTACATTGGCTGCTCAGAGACTGCTGCTAATGTTTAGTTGTTTGGCTACTTAGTGACTAGACAGGGAGCTTCTCTGCAAATGATAGGCCTCCAATTATAAGAACACAGTGTTCTTTTATAATTATTATTAAATGCATTTTCCCCATTTCAATGAAAAGAAGAAAGGAGTAAACATTTTCTCAGTTTTAAAAGAGTAAAAATGAAGCCACAGAGATCTTGGGTGCGTTGGTAGAAAGATTAACACTGCACCCAGGGGTCCTGGTTTCTATTCTAGAAGTTAGTCACAGAGTCAGCTATGTCAATATCAGGAGATCTACAGAATTATAGATAAGAGGAAGCTTAAAACTCAAGGGATTAGGGTCGGATACAGCTGGTGTTTGGCACAGACAGAAAAGCACACACGGAATCTGCTAGGTACCTGCTGAACACACGCGGCCCCGGATACCTGCTAAACACACACGGCCCTGGTAACGGCATCCACGGATGGAACAAACACTGATTTCCTTGTTCAATCACTTTTAGCAACAACTTGATTGAAGATACTTAAAATATGCTTGCTATTTTGCAAGTGACACAAAACTGGAAAAGATTGCTAATATATAGAATGACAGAACCAAGACTCTGGCTGGAACTATTGGCTAAAATTTAATCTTGGTAAAACTTAACATGGATTGTCCCATGTTGATTTTAAAAGACTTACTGAACAGACCATTGCATAATTAGGATTATTAGATGAGGACTTTTTGCTTATCTGTGATGGCGGAAACCACAAAAATTATCCATGAACTTTTTTTTGCTCACCAGCTCTCCTTCGCGTTTGTGTATTACTGTGTGGCCCAAGACAACGTTGCTTCTTCCAGTGTGGTCCAGAGAAGCCAGCAGGTTGGACACACTGAATTGGCCCCTCTCTAAGGTCCCTTTCAGAAACAAGTATCTGTATGAAACCGATGTGCTTTCCTGTCTACGTTCTGGCTGACAGCAGGAGGCCTATGTTTTGCTGCAGATGGTAGAAAGCAGAGAAATGCCCCCACCAGCTTATTCCTCCCGTGGGGCTCAGGATCACCTTTTTCATACGTCTGCCTGATGTAGTGAAGGACTCTGCAATCCCAGGTCCGGGGCACTCTCCCAGGAGTTAAGCAGTCCTTACCAGGGAAAGTGACTTTGGCATTGATCACACTCTCAAAAGAAAGGAAAGAAAGAAATATAGCCACAGGTAAATGACCCAGAGAAATAGGGTTAATTGAATAACAAAAAAATAGGGAAAGACTGCTTATTAAAAAAAGAAGAAGTCTCCTTATTAACGTCTTTAGGCACCCCACCTTTTCTCCTGAATGACAGTCCCGTTTAAGAATTACAGTTCTAGGCTCTGGCGCCTGTGGCTCAAGCAGCTGAGGTGCCAGCCACATACGCCTGAGCTGGTGGGTTTGAGTCCAGCCCAGGCCCACCAAACAACAATGACGGCTGCCACCAAAAAATAGCCAGGCATTGTGGCGGGTGCCTGTGGTCCAGCTACTTGGGAGGCGGAGGCAGAAGAATTGCTTGAGCCCAGGAGTTGAAGGTTGCTGTGAGCTGTGACGCCATGGCACTCTATCCAGGGCGACAGCTTGAGGCTCTGTCTCAAAAAAAAAAAAAAAAAAGAATTACAGCTCTGATCTGGGTTGCATCATTTTAATGCCTCACAATAGCAGGCCCTGGGTGGGCTTTCCCCCTTTGCTTCCTATTTTAAATGGATGTTTGGTAGTACTTCACAGCTACGTGAGGTTTTAAAGACCCAAGTTGCTCTTTGTCTTATCTTTTGAACTAGATTTACAGTAGTGTATTTATTTACGAAGGTGGGGAAAGAAAGTTCTACTGTGTTACTAAAGTTTGGAAATTCATCTGGGACAATAAACAAAAGTAATTACAAACTCCCTGCCAAGTCTTAGGGAAGTGTTTTCAGCACTTTGTTTATGGGCCAGAGAGATGAAACACGCCTCTTTGTTCTCCTTGACGTATTTCTGGCCAGACTAAAGTGATGAGGATTTCTAATATCAAAGGATGTTCCATTTCTATTTTGGACTTTGGAAAGTTTTCACAGCATGAAATTTACTAAAATCAAAGTATACTCTGTCCTGCCTGTAATCTCTTTCCCTCATCCTGGACCACTTTCCTCTCATAGTTCAGATCTTTGCTTTAAAATATTATTTCTTCATAGAGCCTTCCTGAATACACTATAGATTGTGTTTGTGAGTAGCTCTTTCCTGAAAACATGATTCTCTGTTTGTCTATCAAAGATTTGGTCAAAGGTCTATTGGAAAAGCAAGTCAAAAAGATCATTATTTTGACTGGCCATGTGGGCAGAAACACAGAGGTCAGCAGCCTTGCAAACACTGCAGACGTGAGCACTGACCCAGCCCCGCTGCCGTGGTCCCCAAAACTTCTCAGGATGACAATGTCGTCAAGATAATGTTTTGGGAAATAGTAAAAATTTAACTCAAAACATGGGCATATTTGGCCACTAGTAGTGGTTTCTAATCAGTTTGCCTCAAAAATGTGCCCTTTTTCCCATACCCTGAACCCCACAACCTGTTAATGTGCATTCCTGGGGGCAAGGACCGAGTCTGTGGCAGTCCTCAGCTGGTGTCTGCTCAGAGAAGGCACTTGGGAAAAGTCATCAGGTGAATGAAGGGACTCCACCTCAAGTCTGGCTGTCCTCCATGACAGCCAATCAGGAGTCACCAAACTCAGAATGAATGAAAACTGACTCCTGCAGGGGAAGTTTGAGTATGAAACTAGTAACTTTGGAGTCCAGCATGTCCTGATTTCCTGGCATCTTGAGTATTGTCTTTCTTTCCTGCTATTTATAAGAATACCTTGGAGCGTCCTGTGGGAACTGCCCTCAGGGGCTGTGTTGTAAACCACAGGAGAGGGACTGGCTCATTAATTTCCCACTCCACTGCCCCTGAATAATCATCAATCATCTACTGGATTCACCATATTTGACTTCAGATAATTCTTGATGAGCATTTAACATTATCTAATCATTATGAAATATTCTGGACACTTTTGGAATAAGGGTAAGGTGTCCCCACACATTGAGTTCTTGGACAGAGTAAACATCCATTCATTATCAAGGATTTTTTCATTGCTTAACTTTTCATGTAGAGTTTCATTCCCATCACATAAACATAAAAAAGTGATGGTGCAGTGGGAGTAGTTATGTCAGCCGCTCTTGATCTATTAAAATGACAACATTTTATAATTTTTTTCTTTCTTTTTTTTTTTAGAGACAGAGTTTTACTCTGTCGCCCTGAGTAGAGTGCTGTGGCGTCATAGCTCACAGCAACCGCCAGCTCTTGGGCTTAGGTGATTCTCTCGCCTCAGTCTCCCAAGCAGCTGGGACCACAACACCTGGCTATATTTTTGTTGCAGTTTGGCCGGGGCCGGGCCCAAACCCACCACCCTCAGTATATGGGGCCAGCCCCCCACTCACTGAGCCACAGGCGCCGCCCCCAACATTTTATAATTTCCTTATAAATCTCAACAGCAAAGTCTTAAGTGACATTGGGTATCAGTGGTGCGACTAATGTCAGAAATGTCCCCCTCTTTGCTTATTTGCGAGAGAGCCAAGTTTTGGGAAGGGCCCACTGGGGATTTACTGTTTTCGCTTACAACTTTGTCAAGGTTGTTGGTAGTAACTCTGATTAATACGTGTTCTTTCGTTCAGTGATACTGAGACAAAGCGGCACACCGGGCGGGACCAGAGCCAAAAGCTGGAGGTCACAAAACACTACCCTTCAACTCAGTGTTGAGCAAGCCCAGCCAACAATTAGCAAATTCCTGCTTCAAATGTGTGGCTGCCAATTTCTTGGCCTCTGATAACTTGTGTTTCACCCCAGGGCTTGCCAGACGCCCTGGAGATGATATCTGATCTCCCAGTGAGGTGGGAGCAGTTATTTCAGCCTCTCTTGAGCTATTAAAATGCAACATCAGCACAGTAAGGTTTGAAACATGCTATTGTTTAGGGAGGAATGTGTTCATCTAGTGGCCCAGTGGAATTTGAGTTTCAGATAAAAACCAGACTAGAATTTAGGGAAAGGATGCCTGAAAGCCAACCAGACAGGGAGGGAAAAATTTCCCACCAAAATAAACCGTTTTCACTTTGTTGGCCCCATGCCATGCTTCAGAAGCTTTCTGCCTGAGTCTGGCCTAATCTCACATCAAATGTCACTGCTGTGTGCTGTGTGCAGGGCAGCAGCTCCAGATCAGTGCGATAATCCGCAAAGGGCCAAGAGGTGCTGACAGAGGAAGGAGAATGGGGTGCAGGTGCCCACAGCCTGTGCACATCGTGTAAAGCCAGTGCCCACGGGAGCTTCCTGGGCCCAGACAGGCCGACTCAGCCTGGTTAGAGAGAGTGTACGTGTGTCTCAGATGACTACCTGGGCATGTGTGTACACACTCTGGCTAATTGTGGTCTGCGGCCACTCTCTCCTGAATCTGATCATTCTAACTAGACTCAGGGAGTTGATTTTCTCTGCCTTGATTTTTCTGGCTGGAAAGTTCAGGTGCAAACATCAAATGTCTCATTATACCTTCTGCTTTCCACCCTGTGCTCCCTCTGGAGAACTGGGGATCAGCCCAGTGCTCCCTGCAGCACATATTCTAGGCCTGTCATAACCCGGCTCCAGCCTCACTCTCTGGCCCGGTAGCCACTTCTCCTGTGCATGCATCAACTCTAATCACCCACCTCAAACACAAGTTGTGACGTCCCACTGTGGACCTTTGTTCATGCCACTTGCCCTGATGTCCCCGCCTGCTCCTCTCCACGTGGCCTCGGCTCCCAACTCCTGAGGACACGCTCAGGCCCTTGCTCTCGCAGACTGATCAATTTTGTCATCGCTCAGGCCAACCCCACGCTGGTTCCACTCCTGCGTTTACTGTTTACTACACTAAGTTCACAAGTACACAGAAGTGGAGTCCATCCAATTCCCATAAGCACAGAGGGGATGGATTAGTGAAATGGGTGTGTGTGCCACACAGAGAAATGGAACTGGAGACCACAATCTTAACTGAAGTATCTAAAGAACGGAAAAACAAATGGCACATGTACCCACATCACCGGTGAGCACAAACCTGCACGGAGGGAGTGAGACTTGCAGGGAACAAGCTGGGGAGGGCTGATGGGAGGGGCGGAACCCACCTGACAGGTACGGAGAGCACCATGTCGGTTGTGGCCACACTCACAGCCGTGACTCAAGCACTACAACCTCAACCTACATCACAAAAAACATTTGTACTCCTGTAATATTTGAAATTAAAAGAAAAAAAGAGCAGGGAATTACGCTCTGCCTCTTAGAGGACAGAGCATCTGTGTGGATTATTTGGAATTCTTCTGTACAGGAGATCTGTGTGTTCTCCCTTCTTCACTATTGAATCAATCATCTTGTATCAGCAGGTATGTGGTTATAGGCATCTGCCTTACACTCTGGGTCACGTCCAGTGCAACTGTGCTGGTCTTGTTGCTCACACGGTCCCCTCTGGCCATAAGGGACAATCTCCGTTACCATCTCCGTTGCTGCCCGGGGCTCTCTTGCTGGGCTTGCTCTGCTCCCCCCTCCCACGTCAGGATTATCTTCACATCTCCTGCCCTGTGCTAGAATTGGCCATTTCTCCTGGAAGCCCTGGGGAATGGCATTGGGATGCAGGATCTAGGTGTCTGTCTTCCATTTTATTTATTTTTACTTTCTCAGTACCCACTTTGTAATTTTCCAAAGTATTTCAAAAGATATCTTTTCTGTGCAGAGTCCCATGACTAACTTCTCCAGTAAATCTCTCTGTTACATAGTGTATTGTTTTAACACATTATTTTTGGGGAGCAGGGGGAGAGTGTCTGCACACAGCAGGGATCCAGATCCACAGAGAGATGACACATCCTTTTTTTGTTTTGTTTGGAGACAGAGTCTCACTCTGTTGCCCTGGCTAGAGTGCCTAGTGTCAGCCCAGCTCACAGAAACCTCAGACTCCTGGGTTCAAGCGATCCTCCTGCCTAAGCCTCAGCCTCAGCCTACCAAGGAGCTGGCTCTACAAGTGCCCACCACAACGCCCGGCTAATTTTTTTCTATTTTTTTAGTAGAGATGGGGATCTTGCTCTTGCTCAGGTAGGTTTCAAACTCCTGAGCTCAAGCAATCCACCTGCCTTGGCCTCCCAGAGTGCTGGGATTATAGACGTGAGACACCGCGCCCGGCCAGGAAAAAGAAAATTTTTAAAGAAAGCACAGGAGGCAGGTGAAAACCTTACCTATAGAGAAGCAAGGGCAAGGATCACGTGGGGGTTCTCCTCAAAAACCACGCACACGAGAATGCTGCAAGAAAAAAATACCACCAACCTAAAATTCTGTATTCGGTGAGGTGACTCTTCAAAAGAGACATGAAGACTTTATCAGACCAGAAGGGACTTTGTGGCCAGTGCACCTGCCTCAAAGGAAGTATTAAAAGATATTCTTCAGAGATAAGGAAAATAATATAGGGTGGAAACTCCAACCTACATAAAGATGGGAAAAATATTTGAGGAGAAATAAATGAAGATGCTAGGAAGCAGGAGGCTACAGGAACCTCCTGGATCTCACAGAGACCGCACTCCCCCCCTCACCCTGATGTGTTCCTCAGTAGGGATTAAGTTTTTAAATTTTCTCATTTAGACTTGAGCTTGGGGATTACTTACAGCCATCAAAGCCGTTCTTAGCCCTGTGGCTGCTCTAGGGGAAGGGTCCCACTCACCCCCGTCTCCACCTCGTGAGTCAGTAAGGCCGCTTGGAGTCATCTCTGCAGTCGTGACGCTGGCAAGTGTGTGCTGCGCACCATTCAGGCTGCTCGCCGTGTGAGTGGTGTGGCCCCCAATTCACCAGGCATTCATGTGCGTATTACATGCTGCCTGAGCCTACTGAAGCCACTGGAAGGGAAAGGAAGTTACAGACCTTTCAAAACAAATTTATGCCACAGACTTCCCAGACCAGGAACAAACATACCATCAGCTGCAGTGTTGAAACTAGAGTCGTTTTCTTTACCTGTGATTTGGACTCTGCTATACTAGTGATGCTGAAAAGAAAGAAAAAAGATACCTAAAATAAACGAAAATAAATGTATACGGAAACAAAAGGACATTTCCTATAAAAAGATTTAAAATTAAGCGTAGAAACATTGAAGAGACTCAACCCCATGTTGTTTTGGTATTAAATCTACATATTTTATACTTTACACCCTCATGTGAAGAGAGTTTCACCTGTGGCTGTGAGCAGGCTAAAGGTTTACATGTAACTGAGAACTCATTAAGTGTTCTAGTTTAAGTTGAAATTTCCTTAAGTTTATTTACAGAAATGGAACATGTAAAAAAAGGACTCTAAATTCAATATTTTTATGAATTAGGAATCTTTAATTAAAATTGGTAATATATTGAAAGATTTGCTATTAAAGAAAACCTTTTCTTTTTTTCCTTTTGCAATTTTTGGCCAGGGCTGGGTTTGAACCCACCAACTCTAGTATACGGGGCTGGCACCCTACTCCTTGAGCCACAGGCGCTGCCCTAAAGAAAACCCTCTTTACTTAATGTGATCACCAGAGGCTCCAGAGAAAAACAAGTATTAATTGATCCTGGCAGCAAGTTTGACATGGTTCCACTCATTCATTATCTTGATATTATAAAAGACTTTAAGAAGGAAGATAAAATTATAGCCATAGGACATACGAACAAGAGATGCTATTTGGGGTTAAAAAGACAAAAAGAGGTGGGCTTTCCTTTTATATAAAGAAAACTCTAACTCTTAGTTGTTTTCATGTTTTTAAATTTCCCATTAATGTGAAGATCCGAATGATTAGGTTACATTGCTTGTGTTTCTAAGGTAAAGATCAAGTTCTAGTTGAGCCCTTCTCCAAGGGTGTGTGCTGCACACCCCCACCCTGTGCCCTTTAGGTGAGAGCTCACCAGCCCCTCCCTCCCCCCTCCCCCACTTGAACATACTTGTGTTTATCTATTGGCTTCATATTAGTATTAAGCACATTGGACACTTGCTTTTCCATTCTTGTGATACTTTACTAGGAAGAATGTGTTTCAACTCCATCCAGGTAAATACAAAAGATGTGAAGTCTCCATCTTTTTATGGCTGAGTAGTATTCCATGGTGTACATATAGCACAGTTAATCCACTCATGGGTTGATGGACCCTTGGGTTGCTTCCATGTCGTGGCTTAGTTGACCTTCATTAAATTAATTACTACTGATTTTGTTCCAAAATAAAATTAGCACAGCCAAGAGCAGCATTGACTTTCTCCACAGGTTGGTAAAGGACTTTTTGACTTAGGCTGCCCAGCGAACCAACAGTTTGTTCTCACAAGTCTTCCTGCCCTGTGACCAAAGGAACATGGCCCCGCCTTCTTTGCTGCAGGCCTGGGGTGGCCAGGCTCCCCATTCCCTCCAACTCCTCCTGCAGCCTCACTCTCCCCAGCCCCCTGGCCCTATGTCATAGTATCTTCACTTTATTGTGTAAAACCTTCCAAACCCCTTCCTCTGTCCCAAGTCCCTACTCTTAACACTCAAGTGGTTTATCTGAGTTTAAATAAACAAAAACCATTTCTTCTTTAGCCATTAAATGGCAACATTCCATCTGCTCCATGAAATAAATTCAATAAATTTAGTCCAAGGGCTGACACTTATAAATCACTTTTTTGTTATGGATAGCTGAAACTTAAGAAAGGGTGAGTCTTGGCAGCAAATTATGCCTAAATTGCCCCACAGTCAGCTCCCAGGTTGTACACAGGGCAGTCCCTGTGCCTGTCAGGCCCCAGCCCAAGGCACCGCTCAACCCTCTCTCCACACCAGCTGCTGACATCCTCTCTGCCAGACCCCGGCCCAGGGCACCGCTCCACCCTCCCGCCACACCAGCTGCTGACATCCTCTCTGCCAGACCCCGGCCCAGGGCACCGCTCCACCCTCCCGCCACACCAGCTGCTGACATCCTCTCTGCCAGACCCCGGCCCAGGGCACCGCTCAACCCTCTCTCCACACCAGCTGCTGACATCCTCTCTGCCAGACCCCGGCCCAGGGCACAGCTCCACCCTCTCCCCACACCAGCTGCTGGCATCCTCTCTGCCAGACCCCGGCCCAGGGCACCGCTCCACCCTCTCCCCACACCAGCTGCTGACATCCTCTCTGCCAGACCCCGGCCCAGGGCACCGCTCCACCCTCCCGCCACACCAGCTGCTGACATCCTCTCTGCCAGACCCCGGCCCAGGGCACCGCTCCACCCTCTCCCCACACCAGCTGCTGACATCCTCTCTGCCAGACCCCGGCCCAGGGCACCGCTCCACCCTCCCGCCACACCAGCTGCTGACATCCTCTCTGCCAGACCCCGGCCCAGGGCACCGCTCCACCCTCTCCCCACACCAGCTGCTGGCATCCTCTCTGCCAGACCCCGGCCCAGGGCACAGCTCCACCCTCTCCCCACACCAGCTGCTGACATCCTCTCTGCCAGACCCCGGCCCAGGGCACAGCTCCACCCTCTCCCCACACCAGCTGCTGGCATCCTCTCTGCCAGACCCCGGCCCAGGGCACCGCTCCACCCTCTCCCCACACCAGCTGCTGACATCCTCTCTGCCAGACCCCGGCCCAGGGCACCGCTCCACCCTCCCGCCACACCAGCTGCTGACATCCTCTCTGCCAGACCCCGGCCCAGGGCACCGCTCCACCCTCTCGTCACACCAGCTGCTGACATCCTCTCTGCCAGGCCCCAGGGACAGACCCATCATCATTGCTGGGCGTTGTCGGTGTGTCACGGGAAAGCAGTGCTATTAGGACATAGTTTGTTGTTTGGAGCTTACACACATTCTTTGCCACTTCATTGAAAATATGTTTTCATGAGACCTCATCCCATTCCACCTACTGCCAGCTAAATTTATCTCCAGAGTTTAACGATATAAAGTGATTAATTAGGGGGCGAGCTATTTCCTGAGTGCTCTGGACATGACTGTGCTTCCCCGACTCTGACTCACACGCTGCTTCAATCGTCTGTCCCTGAACAAAATGCATTTATTTATGTTTTCTGTGGTTTGTTGTTCTCCCTTATTTTTTCATCCTTTCAGAGACCTAATCACAACTGATTTAGAAAAGCAAAATTGTTTTTTCCTCTCTTTATAAAATAGTTTTAATTAAAACACAACCAGAGCAATTCCAGTAAGACCCTAAATCATGCCACTCCCCCTCAATTCCCTCTTGTGGTCCCCCTCTCTAAGTAAACGCCAAGGTCCTGAGAAGACCAATGATACTTATTTGCCATCAACAAGCTGCGGTGTATGTATACCATGGAATACTATTCAGCTATTAAAAAAGTTGGAGACTTCACATCTTTTACATTCACCTGAATGGAGTTGAAATATATTCTTCTTAGTAAAGTATTGCAAGAATGGAAAAATAAATACCCAGTGCACTCCATACTAACATAAAATCAATATATAAATAATTACATGCTCCTAAGAACAACAAAACATGAATATAGTCCAGTTTGGGGGTAGAGGGAAGCGGGAGGGGGGAGAGGGAGGGTGTACAGCAGAAGGAGGGAGGGTGTGAGGCGGGACCTCACCTAATGCGCACACTGTGAGGGTGTGTAACACGCCCCCCAGGTGAGGGGCTCTTCTACAAATGGAACTTTACCATGGAAGTGAGAACAAGGTAACCTAAAAATTTGCACCCTCATATTAATTTGAAAAAGATAATAATAAAAATAAAAAGACCAATAACGCCCCAGAGGATCTGCCCAATCCCCTCCACACCACCCCACCTCCCTCCGTGCCCGCCCTGAAAGCTCGCTGCAACCAGCAGGCAAGCTCCAGCCTGCACTGGATTCCTCTCTGGGGAATCATCTCCCACTGCCTAGGTAACTGGTACCACAGCCTTCAAACACCCTCTCTCGGCAGGGCTCCTGAGGATTGTGCTCTACACAGAAGCCACTGTCACACGTGTGCATGTTCTAGGCCCCCTTCTTCCTTCTTTTTGCCTTAGTATTCCCACCAACATATCACACAGATTAAATACTTATGCAGTTTATTCTTGGCTTCCCTACAAAAAAGAGGGAATCTCAGGGCGGTGCCTGTGGCTCAGTGAGTAGGGCGCTGGCCCCATATACCAAGGGTGGTGGATTCGAACACAGCCCTGGCCAAACTGCAACAACAAAAAAATAACCGGGTGTTGTGGTGGGCGCCTGTAGTCCCAGCTACTCGGGAGGTTGAGGCAAGAGAATGGGCTAAGCCCAAGAACTGGAGGCTGCTGTGAGCTGTGACGCCACAGCACTCTACCGAGGGTGACAAAGTAAGACTCTGTCTCTAAAAAAAAAAAAAAAAAGGAAATCTGCATGGAGTGGGGTGTGTCTGTTTTATTTTATTTTATTTTTTTTATTTTTATTTGGTGTGTCTGTTTTACTCACCGCTATATCTCCAGCACCTAGAGTAATATCTAGTGTGTGCTCAATGAATTATTCTTGAAAAAATGAATACATTTTTTTAAAGAGTTGAAAGAATAAATCTACGAACAGTCTCCCCGTGTCTGTTCCATCTCACAGTGCACATCTCTGCTCAAGAACCTTCACCTCTGCGCACCTGTTCTAGCTGCGTCCGCAGCTCAGTCTTGTGCCTCTATCCTCACCCAGTTCTGCACAGCATTCCCCATTGTCAATGTTCATTACTCAAATATTTTTTGCTTTCAAGAACTATTTGCCTTGCCCATTTGAAGGTAAGCTCCATGAGGGTAAAGAACTTGTCCCCAGTCTCCTCAGCTTAGAATATGTTGGGTTTTTTCTAGTTAGAAATCACCTGGCTGTGATGTGTGGGTCTGTTTCTGGCCTCCTGATTCTCTCCCATGGATCTGTATGAGGCTCCTTTCCTTCCACATAACTAACATGCAGCTTCATAAGAAGCCAAAATCAGGGAGTACATTAATCTTTCCTAAAAATTTTGCTGGGATTTTGATTGTGATTGCATTAAAACTATACCTCACTTTCAGAAAAAAAAAAAAAAAGGATGCTCAGTCTTTTTTTTTTTTTTTTTTGTAGAGACAGAGTCTCACTTTACCGCCCTTGGGTAGAGTGCCGTGGCGTCACAGGACTCACAGCAACCTCTAACTCTTGGGCTTACGTGATTCTCTTGCCTCAGCCTCCCAAGTAGCTGGGACTACAGGCGCCCGCCACAACGGCCGGCTATTTTTTTGTTGCAGTTTGGCCGGGGCTGGGTTTGAACCTGCCACCCTCGGCATATGGGGCCGGCACCCTACTCACTGAGGATGCTCAGTCTTAATAGTGAAATAACAGAAAAATTATTAACTCATAGTTTTCAGCAAGGGCTGAAATCAATCATGAATCTCTCTCTGTTCTCTGCTCTTTCCCTCCCCGACTTGCCAGCAGGCTCCCTGCCGGAACTCTGCTTTTACAACATGTCAAAAGAGCAGACAGAAAGGAAATGGGAATCTTTCTCTTTCAAAACTGCTTTTAGAATCTATTTTATAGCCTCAAGTATTCCTGAGTCATCCTGGATGAACAACAGACTGTGAGTGTCAGGCCTCAGACCCTGCCTCAAATCCTATCTCACACAGTAGAAAGATCCCCGTGATAACGGCAAGTCAGCTGTTCATCGTGCAACCACTAAGAAAGTGGCTTTTCCTTTTTTCTCTCTCTCTTTCCCCCCTCTCTGTCACTCTTTCCTTCCTTCCTTCAAAGAAGACAAAATAAATTTGATACTTTTATATCCTAATCTTGGTCTCGAGAACTTGTTCCTCAACCCATGGACTGTGTAGTGAGCTTTCCACCCTAACGAGGCCAACGTCTTAACAATAAATAGTCCTTGAGGGGGACATGTATCTGAAGATCCCAGAAGCAATGGGGACCATGTCCTATTCCCAGGTAGCACCTTGAGAAGGTGGCAAGGTCCCAAAGGGGAGTGTCTTTGTGGTGTCACATCTCAGCAGAGACGCCCTGCCGAGATCATGAGGTCACAGCAGTAACATGATACATCGCAGCCAGAGCTGAAAGGTTGAAAACTTGCTCCTTGGATCAAGAATTGCATTACCCTAGGTTTCAACAGCAAGAAAAATAGAGTTGAATTTCTCATCAGTTCAATGAGATGGGTGGCGAGGAGACAAAGTACTAGTTTGGGTCCTCCATAGAAATAGGGCCAGCAGGGTATATGACAGATGGACAGACAGACAGATGGATGGATGGAGAGACAGGCAGAAAAATGGACAGATGGATGGACAGACAGAAAGATGGATGGATGGATAGACAGATGGGAAGACAGACAGTAGGATGGACAGATGGACAGACAGATGGATGGATAGATAGGAAGACAGACAGACAGAAAGATGGATGGATGGATAGACAGATGGGAAGACAGACAGTAGGATGGACAGATGGACAGACAGACAGATGGATGGATAGATAGAAAGACAGACAGGCAGAAAGATGGATGGATGGACAGACAGATGGACAGAAAGACAGACAGATGGACAGACAGACAGACAGATGGACAGACAGAAAGATGGATGGATGGACAGACAGATAATGGACAGACAGATGGACAGACAGCCATGTCAAACCAAACAAGCCACAGAGGAAGAATTTCTCCTTGGGTAAGAAGACACACACTTGAAAACGAATTAAAGGACACTTTAATAAGAAATCACATGGCCCTAAATTGCCAAGAACTAAAAAGCAGAAGGAAAACTATATAGGTCACAACCTAATCTTTTTAATCTAAACAAAATAGCTTTTTAGTTAACACTATTTAATCTTACTACAGTAACTCTTCTCTGAGAAACTCTATACCAGTTAAATTCCTATTTGATAGGAGGCTGAGGCAAGAGAATCGCCTAAGCCCAAGAGCTGGAGGTTGCTGTGAGCTGTAACGCCACAGCACTCTACTGAGGGCAACAAAGTAAAAATAAATAAAAATATTCTGATTCCCTAATATATGTTAGCTGTATTTATCCTGATTAAAATATTTCTCAGTCCAAATTAAGAAATACAAACCCAAATCAATTTGACCTGTGAAAACACATGAAATTAAACTCTTTTAATTGCTTGTACTGCCCAGAAGCATATGAGGCTTGGCAGTCTCGACAAGCTTTCAAGCACTTAAATAATCACTTGGGTTATTTTAAATACAACAGAGTTTGTAATCTGACTGATTGGCTTTACAGAATAAAAGAGCCCCTAACAATGGACTGCAGTTTCAAAGAGTAGAAAAAAGCAGAGAGAAAAGAAAAATTTCCTGGCTTTCCTGGCTTTCCTGGTCCTCAAAGTTGGGACCCCATCGGAGCCTGCGTCAGGCCATCAGGGCCCTGCACTCACTCTGCCTCCATCCTCTCTCCTTTACCACAATGTGACCCGGCCAACATCCCAGCTATTGCATTACTTCACCTCCTAAATCAATAGCTATTTTATTTATACTTTTCTCAACTATAGATGTCAAGGTTAGTTTTTGAACTAGTTTTTGAATAAAACTAGATGTGGTGTGACAGCAGTTCAGAGGGGCACTTAAGTCAAAGGGAAAGAATAGAAAATCCAGAAGGAAGCCCTGGGAGTATAAACTTTACTATGTGGTCATATCTGAAATTTAACCAATCATTTCACAAGCTGGCATACTTAGCTAAAGATAGTGGTGATACAGGATTCCACCACTCAGGGCTGGACAGGCACCCCACCATTCTCTAGGCCCAAGTGAGCTCAGAGGTCAGACCCGCATTTCCAGGCACAAACAGTTTGCCTTTTTCAGGACACCCGTTGGGCTCTAACAAGATCACGAACAAAGCAGCCTGAGATGGTTTTTTGGGTGGTTCCACCTTGAGTAGGGAGCGCACACCCTAATCCCTTCTCACAGACAAAAACTGTAAAGGACCTGACAACCTTGCCCTAGTGGAGGAAAAACTACATTCATCCATTTGTTAATGCACTCATTAACTCTGAAAAGATGTTTTTCCACCTACCAAGTCCTGACCAAGTGTAATTCTCAAGACCTAATACCCCTAGATAAAAGAGCCCATCTAGAGACTCCTCAGTTCTTTCCCCTTCCAGAAGCTCTGGTGCTTTTTACTTCTGTATTCCTTTCTGTCTAATAAAAATCCCATCTTACCATATGGAGGTGTATAGCCAGTACTGCAATCAGTTTGGAACTCTTCCATCACTCATAAATCTGTACTACATTTTATCAGCTGACAAACATTTGAGTTGTGTCTGCTTTTTCTATTAATTTTGGGGGGATTGGTTGTTTAACATGAAATTCACATACTACACAACCCACCCTTTCTGTGTACAGTGTGATGGATTTAGTGTATTCAAGGAGCTCAGCTCTGATTCCAGAGCATCTTCAAGCCCAGAGAAGCCCCCCACCCAGTCCCTCTTCATCTCCTTCCCAGGCCCTGGCATCCATGGACCTGCATCCTGACCCTATGGGTTTGCTTGTTCTGGGCATCTCACGTAAATGGATCATACAATACAACCTTGTGTGCTGACCTGTGTTCAAGGCTTGACGTGCTGTAGCCTGTATCCGAGCTCCGTTCCTGTTCGTGGTTGAACAGCCCCCTTGTAAGCACACACCACGTCAGCTGTTCGTTAATTAATGGACGCTTGTGTTGTTTCTGCTGTTGGGCTGCTGTGATATTTGTCTCTCTTGAATGTATGCCTGGGGAGGGGACTGTGTCATAATAACTCAATGTTTCACATTTTAAGGGACAGACAGACTTCCTCCAAATGGTTGAGCTATTTCACATTCCCACCAGCAATTTACAAGGGTTCCAAGGTCTCCTACCCTGGCCACCACTTGTTTTGTCTTTGGTGACAGCCGTGGTGGTGGGTGTGCTGTGCTGCCCTATGTGGGTCTTTTTCTTTCTCTTCCCTCAGGTCTCCAACTTGCATCTCCCTGATGGGTGATCATGTTGAACACTTTTTTCTGTGCTTACTGGCCATTTTCACCTCTTCTTTGGAGAAATACCTGTGCAGATCCTTTGCCCTTTTTCAACTGGGTAATTTGCCTTTTTATTATTGAAGATGGGAAACCACTGAGCAGAGAAGGGACATGCTCTGACCTGCATCTTCCAGGCTCACCCTGACTGTTGAGGGGGGTCTGAGGAGAGACAGGGCAAGGCAGGGCGAGCAGCGAGGAGGCCAGTGCAGCCAGCTGGACACAGCGGTGTCCTGAACCACAGTGGTGGCAGTGGACGGTAAGCGTTTTCACTGTGAATACATTTTGGAGCTGGAGGCGGCAAGATCTCCTGATGGGCTGTGTGTGGCAATGACCACTGCAAGGCCTTGGGCCTGAGAAACTGGACAGACTGGGGCATGATCACCATGATGCTTAGGAGGCATCCTGGCAGCTGGAGAATAGTTCTGGGCACAGAGAAGTCCAGGCCAGAGGTTAAAATGCAGGCGTCAGCTGCCTACAAAAGGCCTCTGCAGCCAGGAGAGATGGGGGAGTTCACCGAGACAGTGAGTGAAGAGCAGGAAATGCTTTTGTTGAACAAAGGAGTTTACTCCCTAACGCATATTCTTCTATTAGGTAAATTTCAAGTTAAATCTGTGGGAAATACGTTAATACTGCAGCTACTCGGTCATCACTCACAGTCATTTCTTACTCCTGTGTCTCAGGTCAAAAAAGGCCCATCTCAACACCACGCAGGTGTCTGCCCTGCCACCTCCACCGTCCCCTCATTGACATGAGCTGTGGGGAAAGAAGAGATGAATGTCGGCGCCTGTGTTTGGTGGGGGGGACCCTCTGCTTCAGAGGCTGTGCCTAGATGGTCCCACTATGACAGAAACACCAGGCCAGGCAAAGTGACATGGTCTACACCATACACTGGTGGGACTCGGGCATCAGTGCCCAGGATCAGGTGCTTCTGACTTGCTGCAGATCCCAGCCTGGTATCTTGAATAAATCAAGCGTCTCGTTAAACCCAAGTTTAAAGCTTGACTCACCTCCATCTGTGGTGAGGCACACAAGTAGCAGGGCTGTGGCAGAAGCTGGAAGTGCGGAGAGGGCCTGGGCCGTGGGCGGGGGGACCAGCGCACAGTTTGGGGGGTGGGCTGTAAGAATCACAGAACTTCACAGCATATGGTGACATTGTTTGTTTCTCATGGAAGTGTGGGAGAGTTCTGGGCATGTCAGGGGACCAGCGCACAGTTTGGGGGGCGGGCTGTAAGAATCACAGAACTTCACAGCATATAGGGATGTAATTTGTTTCTCAACTGCAGAAGAAACAGGAGTGTTGAGGCAGAGGCATGGGGGGCACTTATGCTTTAAATTAGTAAGTGGAATGATTATCTAGCTAAAGTTGAACTGATGATTTTATTATTTAATTATTCTAAGGGGAAAAATGAACATACAAGTCTAAGTAAATATCTAGTAATTAATTTGGAAGTGTGTAAACAGATATAATTATCTAATTTTGACAGAGACATAATGATCTGTCTCCGAGCGTGGTCTTCTCCAGACAAGCACTCGGGAGGCCACTCTGCCTACACGGCTACTGTGGGGAACACGAGTGATTGTTTCAAAATAGATCATCTGTTAATTTTCCTTGGAAATTGTTTTCTCTTATGGTCATTTCTTAGTTATGTTGGTATTTACCAAATTTCTATTTCTATTAAAAATTCAACTTTAAAAAATTTAACTTTACACTTAGCTGGACAACACAAGCAAAAAACCCTCAATTCCCTAATCATCTGTCTAAATCCACCTGTGACCCATCTGGCCTACTCCAAATGTTTCATGCATGAGGAGGACGTATTATTATTCCTTAAGTATTATTTTCTACTACTGTGTTATGCTCTTCAGAATACATAGAGCACTTTATTTTTTGAGACGGAGTCTTTAGGCCATGGCATCACAGCTCACAGCAACCTGAAACTCTTGGGCTTAAGTGATTCTCTTGCCTCAGCCTCCCAAGTAGCTGGGACTACAGGTGCCCATCACAAGCCTGGCCAGGCTATTTTTTTGTTGCAGTTGTCATTGTTGCTCTAGCTGGTCCGGGCTGGGTTCGAACCTGCCATTCTTGGTATATGTGGTCAGCGCCCTACCCACTGAGTTTCTACAGCACTGCCCTAGAGTGCTTTTTTATTTTTTATTTTATTTATTTATTATTTATTCTTTTGAGACAGTTTCACTGTCGCCCTGGGTACAGTACCATGGGGTCACAGCTCACAGCAACCTCAAACTCCTAGGCTGAAGCGATTCTCTTGCCTCAGCCTCCCAAGTAGCTGGACTACAGACACCTGCCACAATGCCTGGCTGTTTTTTGGTTGTAGTTGTCATTGTTGTTTGGTGGACCTGGGCTAGATTCGAACCTGCCAGGTCCGGTGTATGTGGCGGCGCCCAAGCTGCTTAAGCTACAGGTGCCGAGCC
Source organism: Nycticebus coucang (assembly GCF_027406575.1). Lineage (NCBI taxonomy): Eukaryota > Metazoa > Chordata > Mammalia > Primates > Lorisidae > Nycticebus > Nycticebus coucang. The sequence continues at coordinate 1,032,071 of NC_069784.1, read as the reverse complement.
TAGAGCGCTTTTTTAGAGCATCAGGTTTCCCTCTGTTTCCAGTCATTCTCTGCCCCACGAGCGTCAGGCACAGCCAGGTCTGAGGGGGCCTCTGGTGTGTGTGACGACATCCCCCGACTCTCCCCTTCAAGCATAGTAAGCCGAGGCGCAGAAGTAGCCAAATTCACATTAGGACTGTCCAGGCAACACTGGCCAAACAAGTCTCTCGGTCTCCTTTCCAAATTTAATGTATCTCAAGAAAAATAAAAACATTTTCGTTTAACAATGTACATAAAAGCCTTGGTTAGGGTGTAAATGGCAAGTTTCATTGGAGGAGTGGTCGTCACCACACACACGCGCGCGCGCGCGCGCGTACACACACACATACACACACGTCACACATAGAGCCCCTGCCGCAGCCTCAGGTACCTTTCCCATCACACTTGACTTGGGGTCGTGCATGTCACTCTTTCACCCGGACAGCTCGGCTACTTGAAGGCAGATTATAATTCAATCCTATTACACTCTAGGATTTTTGCAAATAAAATATATCATGAGGCAGAATGGAAACAGGAGAACTAAGGATTACAACTGACGTTCAGGTCAGTTATCACAGGACTGATAATTTCCCACATGTGTGCGCCTTACTATGCTTGGAAAGTGCCAGCATCCTCATAAACACTTTGGTTCTATAAGAGTACAAAATCCAAATTTTGCAATCTTTGAAAAGGCACATTTTAGTGGCACTGCCTTAGGATTTCCCTGAAAGCATAAGCAATGCTTTTAATATAATGAACCATTTCAGTTTGCAGAAGAGTCTTCATCAAGGAGATTATCTCAGAGGTGAAGATTTCCTGAGGACTGTGAGAAAACTGTGTGGGTTCCTAGGTGGAGGAAAAGTACAAATCACAAGACCAGCTAAGAACTCGCACTGGGCAGGTGACGAGATGTGACAGGGCTGCCATGTCCCCAAATATTTCTATCCTTTTATAAACTGCTGAAATGTTTTCATTGTACTTGGAAACACTGCCCTTCTTAGTGATCAGCAGGTTACGAGGATGGCTCTTAAAAGATGGGTGGAGGGAGGGTGATTGGTAGGACCACACCTACGGTGCATCTTACAAGGGTACATGCGAAATTCACTAAAGGTGGAATATAAATGTCTTAACACAATAACTAAGAAAATGCCGTGAAAGCTATGTTAACCAGTTTGATGAAAATATTTCAAATTGTATATAAAACCAGCACATGTACCCTGTGACTGCACTGATGTACACAGCTATGATTTAATTAAAAAAAAAAAAAAGTGTCAAGAGTTTCAGACCTTTCTCAGGGATGAGAATCACCAGTCATTATTTCTCTCCATGAAAAAGTCTGGTGGCTTTGCTTCTCAGCATCACATGGTAGTGGCTACTTAGAAGACCCCACCTGGGAGAGGAGGTAGTGACACTCACAGGCACACACAGGGGCATTCAAGGTGGAGGATGGTGCAAAAACTGAAGAGAGAAATCTTGTTCTTAGGGGAAGAGGTGGAAAGCTGCACTGGCCTTCCTCCAACCTGCTCACGTGACCCCGTTCCAAGAACCCAAACTGAGGCAGGTACCTTCAGTATTAGGGCAGCTACATTAAGGTTTAGCCTGCAGTGGGAGGCCGGGCCTGGGAACTCAGTCACCAACCCAGACTGTCCTTTCTGTGGGAAAAAGTGTTTTCAAGTCTGCCTGTTCTCCGGGTGTTTGGAACATGCTAACAAATTGCTTCAAGACCAACTACTAACACACACAACTGGATGGGTCTCCAGCGCATTATGCCAAGTGAAAAAAGGCAATCTCAAAAATGTCACGTGCTGTATTATTCCATTTATATAACATTTTTGAAGTGGCAAAATAATAAGACACAAAAACAAACCAGTGTTGGCAGGGGCTGGGCCTGGTGGTGGACGGGCAGGTGTGGTGGCTACATGGATTTACACTTGTCACAAAATCATAGAGAAACAGACATGTTTACCAGTGTTAGTTCCCTAGTGTTGACACTGCACCTTATCTAAGAGGTAACCGGAGACGCTGGGTAAGCCCCTCTCTACTGTCTTAGCAACTTCCTGTGAACCTACTTCAGTTACTGACTTACTTATTTCAATTAAGTTATTTCTGTTAAAAAGAGAACACCTTCATAAGATTACTTACTTGCAGACAGTATGTGAGGTATTTTCTCAGTTTTAAAACATAATCAACATGCTTTGACTCTCTCAATACATCTATGGAAGAAACTGAATCTTTACATAAAGAAAAAAAAATGCCCAGCCTTTGTATCACCAGGAAGAAACTTTTGTATTGCACACTCACATGTAATAATGTTTCCTACTGACATTTATTATTTAAATGATACTTAGGCACCACAGAGTAAATGTCTCCCAGCAAAAATCTAATAATCTTCAAATCTAACATCCCTTCATGTAAGTGCAGGGATATAACTCTGAAAATACAATCAAGAGTTAATGCTTTAAGGCCATATATTGAGGATATTTTAGTTATTTGAAATGTGTATAAGCAACAAAGACACTTTTGAAAAATGTAGCATAAATTAATCACAACTGGAACCTTAGAAAAGTTATTACACACCAACCAGACATTTAAACTGGCACCTTAAAACTTATTGCTGTGATTCTGTTGCAGGCTAGGTTATTGCTCAAAACTGCCCATTTCAAAACATCAACAAATTCTCACTCTTTTGTTATCTTTTGAGCAAGGTGACATCACGATAAAACTTTTCAATTAAACTTTTCTTCTATGTTAAAAGTGAAATTTATTACAATACAATAAGGGCAATTGCCATTATTAAAAATGCTGGTTAAAATTACGAAGTATCTGAATAATGTTTCTAATATAAATATTGGAAATAACAGCTCTGACAATTTGATATGTACACAGAACACTGAGAACATAAAATCCCGTACAAGGCCACATATCCGCTTAGGTATCACTTTTACCTTCTGGTCCCGGGGTCACAGTAGCTAACTACTCAGATCACCAGGTCACAAACCTGGAGGTTGGAGCATTCTGAATGTGTTTAATCATCATGCTGGTCTAAAAATGTTTAAAAACCACTGGTTATATTCAGATCCAGTGGTTCTACTTCTAATTCTTCTCTTTTTCAATAGGGGGCTGGACAAAAAGATGAGTTAGAAAAACTGTGACTACAGGACCGGACATGACACGTAATCCCTATGACGGCTCAGAAGGTGGCATAAAGTCACAGATGAATGTCCAGGACGTGAGAGACAACGGCTACGTCTACGTGCGTGCTCGTTGAGCCGGCCCGCCCCCTGCTGTGCGCTCACTTGGCTCTTCCTCTTTGGGATGGAGAGTCCAGGGCACATAGGAACTGCCGAGGGTGGCCCGGGCAACGAGCTGCGGAGAAGGGCCAGATTATAAGGGGACATTTGAAAGTTTCACCTCTCTATCCTCCCAACCCCTGTTAAAGCAGGAGCTGGTGCCAGCTCAGCCCCTTCCCCTCCTCCCACAGCAGGCCTGCACAAACAGCTGCTGCCTTCAGAGGACGTCTACCGTCACCATCCCTGCTGGGGACACCCACGCCTGCTGGGGACACCTCTGGGGGTATGCTGTGGTATGTCTTGCTTTGTTTTTTTAACTTATTTTTTATTATGTATTGACAAATGATATTTATGTATATTTATAAGGTACAAAGTGGTGTTACGGTTTTTGAATAAAATGTGGAATGATTAAGTCAAGCTCATTAACATAAACATCACTTGAAATATTGAACATTATTTGTGATGAGAACATTAGAAATTTACTCTTAGCAATACTGGACACGTACAGTACCGTTGCCTCCTGTACTCGGCATGCTAGGTGGCTGGCCTCACAGAGATCAGACTATTCCTCCCATCTAACCAAGGTGTGGTGCCCTTCCAGGACCATCTCCCCACTCCGAGAGCAGTTTTCACAGATTGGTGGAACAGCCCCTATTTTGTAGATCTGAACACTTCATAACACAGGAGTTTAACCCCACCCTCAACATGAGGGCAGGTGAGACATTTCTTACGAGCAAGCAGGTGACATGGAGAGGTCTGCGGTGCAGTAGGGACAGGGAAATGCTGCTGCCTCCTCGGTGATGGCGTCCACATGCAGGGCTCACCGACACGCCAGTGCGAGCTGTTGACTCTGTGTCTCTGACACACTCTGGGAAAGATCTGTGCTCCTGGTCCAGGATCCCGCTCGGAGAAACAAAGGTCTATGGCGCAGAGGGAGCCGCCTCCACCTTTCCAGCCTGACACCTGCCTCCCGTCACCTGCCACTTGTCACTTGCCTCCCATCACCTGCCTTCTGGAGCACATCCCCTGCGAATTCTGGCCTGCCGCAGCATCTGTGAGTCTGTGTTAATACACTTCTGAGAGCACCAAGACTACACGAACAGCAAAAAGTAACATAATTCAACTTTAGTAACACAATCTAAACTCCAGAGGTCTATTTACGGAGAATAAAACTGATCTTTTACTTATAAAGTATTCCTTAAAGAGAACATGATATAAAGATATAAAAAAACCAGCATATTAAATTTCATAGTAAAATGCCACATGTGCACACGTACACCTAAGAAACTCAATGCATTCTGTCAAACTAAGGTACTACTACCAGTCCCAGCTGAAATCATCTTCTCTTCCAAATACAAGGAAAAAACCTTGAATTGTAAGGAAAATGACTGCATTCCCCGCCAGCACAAGGCCACAGGCTCCCCATTTGATCTGAAACACAAGAAAAGAAGGATTAAATCCTTACTTCCTTCACATTGCACTATTTGCAAATCTCTGTTATTTTCTGCATTAGAAATATCCAATGAAATATCACACAAAGCTGCTAAAAGGCTTAATAATGTAACAGGCAGAAACAGTAAATTGTTCAGTAATTAGACTAATTACTTCTGTGATGCTTGTTAATTAGGTCTGGTATAACCACTAACATTTTCCTTATTAGCCATATTTCTCTTGTTATTTTTAATTGACCGTGATTGCCTTAAGTAAAATACAAGTAGTAAGGTTACAAAACAGTCCAGATATAATATTGGGTACGGAAAGTTCTGCATATATCAACTTCTTTCATAGAAAATACAAACTGGAGAGTTAGGGATTCACTTGTTTCTTTTTTAGACAAGAAAATGACTTTAAATAATATTCTGCATACCAATGAAAGTAGTTTTCCAGCTGGGCTGAGGGTTCTGCAGAGGCTCAGCTGGGAGTGAGAGTACCCTCTAGTGGGCATTTCTGTTTTAATTTAACCAGCAGAAAGACCAAAGTTTCTTTACAAAAGAAGATGGCAGTATCAAAGGGAAAGAAATTCTGTATAAATATTTACAGTAGCACTTAAGAAGTGTTATAATAAAGAACAGAATTCATGACACGGAAGAATAAAGTCACGACAATCTTGTGTTCAAAACCTTCGATGCTTCCTCCCTGTGTAAATAGAGCTCGCCCCGGCGGTGTCCAAGTCCCTGTGAATCAGGCTTCAGTCTTTCTAGTTGTGATTGTAACTGCTTGCTTCTGGCCCATCGTAGCAGCCTGTCCTTCATTCCACGTACTGCATTTTCACACCGGGGTGTCATTCTACATAATGCCTTCCCCACTTTAATCCAAATACCCTCATCCCTCCAGGCCCACATCCAGGGCCACCAGAACGTCTCTGCATTCTGATTGTGTTTCAGTGACTCCGAGAGGGTACTGACCATCGAACTATTTTTATGTTCCTTAGGAGCAGAGCTAGTACCTGGCTTTTATTTCTGGTGTTTTACAAACAGCAGATGTTCTGAAGATGTTCATGAATAAACAAGGTCTGTGCATATCTCATCTCCAATGCCCCAAATAAGAGTCCCATAAAATTAAAACAGAATGTAACTTAGTTAGGGGGATTAAAAACAGATAGTGTAAAGGCAGTGAGCATCAAAGAACTGAATAAACTGTAACAAAATACATTGCAATGTATTTTGGAGAAAAAAAAGAAAATTTTTCTATTGGATGTGAAGATGTCATCTCATTCATCACACCTCCCAGCTGCTACACAGTTGTCCTTGAACATATAACTACTGCACTGAGTTGAGAATTGAGTCCAGGATCCCATTTGCAGAATAAGATTTTGATAAGACCTTCATTTGGTAACTAGAAAAGTATTGCCAGTGTGGTCCCTGTGTTATGCTATTAGAGTTAAGAGGCAGGGATTTACTTGAGAACAATTCCAGAGAACAGATTAAAGTAGAAAGAGCAAGAAATGACGATGGTTGTAAGAGAAACAAGAAAGCATTCTGCCAACATGGCTGAGATGGCGACAGGCAGATCTAAGTGGAGGAAGTGAGGAGACCAAAGGGACAGCCAGCTCCTCGCAGAGACTGTAAGCAATGAAAATGGAACTGAGGTCTAGACGGAGGCCTTGCAAGTAAACTCAGCAACCAGTTGAGCAAACAATAGAAAACAGAACTTACCACGGCCACACGAGCAAGAATAACAGGAAACCCAAAGGCAGAAACAACAATTCCAGTAGTGAAGAAATACGCCAGTTCCCGGCAGGCGCTGCTGGTTGCATCAGAGTCATATGTGACTCTTTTGGCAATGAAATAGGGAAGGGGGGAGATGGCGTGGAAAATCAGGACGAACAGGGGCCAGTACACGCTGTCAGGCGGATCCAGGCAAGACCCAAAGAGAAAAGGTACATTTTAAACAGTTATATTTTAAATGAAATATTACTATTTCAAAATCACTGTAATTTTAAATGTCTAGGTCAGAAAATTAGTCATGAATATTAGAACGTAAGATGATTTCTACCAGGAATAAGTAAGTAGTGATAATTTAAATTACTAGTCCCTTAACATGTCGGTAGATCACGGTGTAAGAAACAACCATATGACGTAGAATTTAGAAACTTCACTGTTGTTTATATTACTAAGTGGCAATTTCTTTAAAGACAGAATTTTAACTTTGTCATCCCTGCTTTCCCTCTAGAACACAGCCCTGCTGTGGGTTTGCACAGACTCAGTCAATCAAGACCTTTTTGGTACACGCACTCTGAACACCTTCCCATGGCTTAGAATTAAACCCAAAGTCCTGCCCTGGCCTACACAGACTCACACAATGTGGTACTGTCTGTTTCTTCCCTTCATTTGTTTAATCTGTAGCCACCCAGCCTCCTGTCTGTTCCTGGAACGCTCTGAGCCCATCACTGCTTTCGGGGCCTTTGCACAGCTGTGCCCTCTGTTCAGAATGCTCTTCCCCAAACTTACGTTCGCCAGCTCCTGCCTACCATGTGGTCTGCACAGACAGCCACCCACCTAACAGTGGCTTTCCTGACTGCTGCTCGAAGGTACCCCAGGTCACCCTCAAACCCCGTTTTAACTTTATGCACAGGGCTTGTTCCCATATGAGATTTCCCTGCTTATGAGAATAGGATCTGACCAATCTTGGGTGTCACCTCTTCTCTCCAGGGCCAGAATGGGTAAGGGACTGTATTGATTCTTGTTGAATGAATGAAATAATAAATGGATTCTAGGAGGAATACATGAAGATAAGTATGCTCACTAGCAAAAACTTTAGATGCATGCACTCTGAATTTTATTATAACAGATAACAATACTCTAATGCAAAGATAAAACAAAACTCAAATGTCAATGATTAGCATTCCTAAAAAATTGCCATCTGACGTCCAATCATGTTTTCCCTAAGTATTTCAAAAATAATTTATATATTTTTTCCTCTATTGGCTACACATATTTTTTTTTTTTTTGAGACAGAGTCTCTCTTTGTTGCCCTCAGTAGAGTGCCGTGCTGTCACAGCTCACAGCAACCCCAAACTCTTAGGCTTAAGCGAGTCTGTTGTCTCAGCCTCCCAAGTAGCTGGGGCTATAGGCGGCTGCCACAACACCTGGCTGTTTTTTTTGTTGCAGTTGTCATTGTTGTTTAGCTGGCCCAGGCTGGGTTCAAACCCGCCAGGCTTGGTGCATGTGGCCGGCGCCGTAACCACTATGGGTGCCGAGCCTATCAGCTACATATTTTTTATGCTTCATTTCTTAAGAAAAAAAAATATTCTCTCCTCATTTCTATGTATACCACAGTGATTCCTATCACCACAGTATTAGGATAATCCAGACCAACACAAATACTGGTAACTACAAGGAGGACTTGGGGTTGGGCGTCCCATTTCAGATGCAGATCTAGGTAACCAAAAAGAAGAAAGGAAAGTCTCCTTCATCCCAAGGATTTAGGATGGAGACACTGAGTTTGGATTCCTAATTTTAAACTACAGGGATTATGACACGTTCAAGAATCACCAAAGGATGCTATGGAGGAGGCCCTAGAGCAGTGGTTCTCAACCTTCCTAATGCCCTGGACCTTTAACACAGTCCAAAGGGGTCACGACCCACAGGTTGAGAACCGCTGCCCTAGAGGCTCTCCAGTTCAAAGCTAACTTTTACCCCTGAGGACAGGAGATGCAGAGAAGGGGAGAGGCCTGGAACAGGCCCAGAGGTCACCGGGAACGCCCACAGCCAAGCGTTCTTAATTCTCCCTGGAACACAATGACACTTTCCCAAGAAACAATCTGCGGGGCTCTATGTTCCTGCTTAGAGTAAGCCACTGAATGTGTACCATGCAGTGGACACGGAGGCCAGGGTTGGAAAACTTTCTGGAAAGGGCCAGAAGTAAACATTTAGGATTTGCAAGCCATAAACTCTTTGTTTCAACTGCTCAACTCTGCCTTTTTAGTTCAAAAGCAGACAAAGACAATTCATTAGCAAATCAGCAGGGCTGCGTCCCAGTAAAACTTTCCTTACAAAAACAGGAAGCAGGCCGCTAGGCCAGTGTGCTGGCTTCTGACACAGATGATGATCCTGGGTCACTGGCATTCTGTACACGATTAATTTCTATTAGCAGTAATGGGCCATTTCCTTACCTTACAGAGACACGGAGTGTAAGAGATAGTTTTAAACATCTAGATTCAGAGTTGGTTGTAGAATAATGGAGAAACCTTTGGTCAAGACACTCAGATCAAGCCCACTTCCATCCTTGCCACTCACTGCTGAGCGGTCAGTGACGTCTCCACCTGCTCTGGCTTTGGCTTCCCAGGTAGAAGTGAGGACACTGACAGCTCAAACCCACGGCACTAGCTGTGGAGGCTCTGGGCAGATGGACGCTGGGCCCAGGAGGGCCCCTCTCATGCCTAAGCAGGTCTGAGTGCCTGGCCAGGACTGGAGGGGAGTCTGAATGCAGCAGTGTGGTGAAGGCTGCTGCAAGCCCCAGTAGTTGACCATGTCAGTCACCTTTACCCAGCCCACCCCCGGGGAGACATCCATACCACTTTATTGAACCCTGGCATCAACTATAAAACCCGACCGAAGGCAGTCGGTCCTGCCTTCCCATCACTCTCCTTCCCTTTCCTCTGCCACAGCCTGAACTTTGCGTGACGTGTGTCCACAGCCCCGAACCTTCTCCCTGACAGCACCTTCCTGTCTTGTCCCACATTTTGGCCAGAATCACTTTTTAACATGACCCCTCCTCCCAAGCCTGTTCTAAGACTCTCAACCTGCTCCTACCCTACAGCCTGAGTGGAAAACCGAACAACCCCCATGCAGGGCACATAGGGCCTGGGACAGCTCTCTGTGCAGGGCAAGCAGGGCCCAGGACAGCTCCCCTCCCCCTGCAAAGCACCAGGGCTCCCCTCCCCGTGCAGAGCACATAGGGCCTGGGACAGCTCTCTGTGCAGGGCCAGTCCTAAACCCCCCACGCCCAACTACAGTTTATCTCTGCCAGCAGGAGCCACGTGTGGCTTCAACAGAGCTCCATGTGTTTTCAGGTCCCAGCCTCAGCACATGCCTGTCCTCTGCCCGATGCCTCCTTCCCTGAGAGCTGCACGGCACCTTCTGTTACGTTTACAGTCTGTCTTCACCACTGAAGTACCGGCTCTGAGAACAGGATCATCATCCTCTCCTTTCTTAATCCCCAGTTCCCACACCGTGGCTGGCACAGGTAGAGCTCAAATGACAACTGTGGAATAAACAACTTGCTGAATATTCCATCTGCCTGGAATGCCCTCCCCAGACTCATAAGCCTAAGAACTCCTATCTATCCACCAAGTCTCAACTCAAACACAACCTCTGCAAGGCAGCACCTGAGTGTCCCCAAGGCCCAGGGGCACCTGCCGACTCTGGGGGCTCACATGTCTCCCCGTACCTGCCGACTCACTACAGACCACCTGCCTCCCTCCCACCCACACCCAGAGCTGTAGCTCCTGCAAGACAGGACTTGTTCCTTCATCCTTGCACCTCAGCTGGTCCTGAGTAGGTGTCACACTAATGCTTATTAAATAAATCAGTCAATTTTTAGAAGAGCTTTTTTCTGCACAAATATAACTGACCCAGGAAAGGACACTGTTCATAATCCCAGCTTCACTATCTCATTGTTCAGTACTTAGTGCTAATTTGACCAAGTCTTCAACACCCACACCAGTTGTGACAAAGAAACAAAAAGAATAGTTCCTTTTGAAAAGATAACTTACCCATAATTCTCCAAGGCACAGCCCAGCAAAAGAAAAGTCAGCCCTATGGCCCCGCTGAAGGATAACGCCACAAGAGCTGTGAAAACAAAAACAACATTTGAAGGTCCCAGACAAGTGGTCACCAGGGGCTGTAGGCTGCAGAGAAAATGGAGAATGACTAATAACAGGTGCAAGGTCTCTTACGGGGCTGAGGAAGGGTACTGTAGGAATACAGCACCGATGGTTTCACGACCTTGTGAATACACATATACTAAAAACCAAGAAATGTTACACTTCAAAAAGGTTAATTTTATGGCGTACAAATTCTATCTCAAAAATTATTTTTACTAAAAAAAAGTCCTCAAATTGAAGCAAATGTAGCAATTTATTATTATTTCATTAATTGATGTTACCTTTGACTAGCAAATGACTGCTGCTCTGAACTACCTGTCTGTCCCCACATTCAAGTGCTGAAACACTACGCCCCACTAGAAGATGCCATTAGGAGGTGGAGCCTCCAGGAGGCAATTAGGTTTAGAAGAGGTCTTGAGGCTGGAGTCTCTTTCACTGGACAGGGGTTCTCAAAAGAAGAGGAGACCAGAGCTCTTTTTGTGTTCCACCAGGTGAGGACAAAAAGGGACCGTGGCCATCTGCATACCAGGAAGCAGATGCTCAGGACACCAGGTCCCCAGACACTTTGATCACGGCCTTCCCAGCCGCCCAAGCTGTGAGAAATAAACTTTACTGTTTAAGCCACCCAGTCTATAGTCACCCAAACTGACTGAGACAACTACCTATTTGTACTACTTTAAAATCACAAGATAGAGAAAGATCTGAAGTGATCCCACCCCCAGCTAATGTGGGAGTTCCCCTGTGCACCTGACAGAGGCCAGCTGGCCAGTCCAAGCAACTCCTGTGAAGGGACGCACACTCTACCTGGGACAGGTCATTTCACTGTGACTGTGATGGTCTCTCAGTGTTGGAACCTCCTTCCTTACCTTACATGCAGAACTGCCACTCTATAAACACGCCTTTGCCTCCCAAACTGCAGCACTTCAAATATTTGAAGATTGCCTTCATCGACTACAATTCCCAATTAATCAATATTTATTCCCTGCATCTGCTGGACACTCATTTCTGAGAGGGTAGGGACATATCTGTCTTGCTGCAGAGTAAGACACAGGCAGAACATCAGGGCTGTGAAAAAATCTTGACCTGAATCACAAACATGGATCAAATCTTAACTTTGCCACCAACTGCTTGTGTAACTCTGGGCTGAAGCTGAACCTCTTTAAACCTGAGTTCTCACCTGTAAGATGGGAATAAGGGTGCTACTGTATTGAGTTTATGGGAATTAAATAATCACATTAAGTGCTTGGCAAAAGGAGGTGATCAGTAAATAAACAGGAACTGATGTAGGGACCTCCGTGCAACATTCTTTGATAAAAGAGTAAATATATACTTTGCTATAAAGTACAGATCAAAAGCACAGGACACTATATTATCCAAATTTTCTTTTGAAAAAATCCATAATACAATGAATCATCAATAAAACTAATGAACACATTGTACTGCTTCCTTTTACTTTGAGAGGAAATGTAGGGGAACTTTTGTAGAAAGAAATCAAAGAGCTCTTAAGAAAACCTCTGGGGCGAGGCATGGTGACTCATGCCTGTAATCCTAGCACTCTGGGAGGCCGAGGCAGGAGGGCCGCTGGAGGCCAGGAGTTTGAGAGGCTGCAGCCACACCTGGCTGTGTCACCGCCTGCAGCTGCTTCACAGCCTATGAGCTGTTCTGGCACGGAGGCTCACCAGCTCTGCCTCCTAAACTGCTCATCAACTTCAACCACGGCCACTAACCTAAGGGCGCTTAAATTCCTGCCCAGAACAAGGCATGTTCTTTGACGCTCCCTGCCCAGGGTCAGCATTATTATTCTCTCCACTTGGAATACACTCCACCTTCACCCCACGCCTTGCCAGGTGAAGCCTTATTGATCCCTTCAGGTTTAGTTGAGAATCGCCTCTTCCATGAAAACAGTTCCTCTTTCTCCCTGTGCCAGGGTCAAGCAAACCCATCTGTATTAGTCTCCTAAGGCTGTGGTTATAAAGCACCACAAACTGGGCAGCTCAGAATAACAGAAACTTGTTCTCTCCTGGTTCTGGTAACCAGATTCCCGAAATACAGGTGTCAGCACCCATACTCCCCTGAAGGCTGTAGGGACCACCTTTCCTCGCCTCTCCCTGACTCCTGATGGTTGCCAGACATCCTTGTGCTCTCAGCACCTGCATCCCTCCAATTTCTGCCTCAATCTGCACATGGGGTTCCCCGGGTATCTCCATGTCCCACTTTCCCTCTTATTCTTGTAGAGACACCAGTCACTGGACTAGAGCCTACCCTATGCCACTATCTACCATTTTAACATCTGCAAAGAACCTATTTCCAAGTAAGGGCACATTCACAGGTCGTAGCAAATTAAACTTGAACATAAGACACAGGGGAAACCAAATTACTTTGAACTCTGTCGTCCAACAATAATATCTTCCTTACCTTTTTATCCCATGTCTCTACCATGCAACAGTTGGAAGCTGAATTATTTGCAAAATGCTCCCTTCCCTTAGTCCTTTTCCATTTCATACACTATCTTCCTTTTAGGACATAACAATTTCGAACACATTTTGTAGTTTCTAGTCATGCAGAACGAAGGTGCTACTTCCATCTGTTTTCTGCACTGGCTTCAAAGGCTGTTACACAGTGGACACCGTCCAAGTAAGCCACGTGCGTTAAACTGATGTCAAATATAAGAGCCAGTCAGGAATAAGATACTGCTTATCTACTGCTCAAGGCTCCTGCCCGCAGATAAATTCACAGTGAGCACACAGGTACACACGCGCATGTACACGCACACCGTACACACGTTTACAGCCGATGTTGATTAATTGTGGGTGCACAGTTTAAGGATGATAGAAACGCCAAGGCAAAACACAAGTTATGTACTCTGTTGGAAAGACAAGAAAGGGTACAGCGCCCTCTGCAAAACGGGCTGCACACACACACATCGCACACTCACCGCACGCACGCACTGCGCAGCCTTCGGCACAAAGGTACAGTGGGTACAGGGGGAGAGTGGACACCGAGGTCAGCAGGGTTGAAGCCCCGCCCACTCCAGCGCCACGTCGCGGGGACAAGACACTTCCGGGCGTGTTTGTCCCACGGCTGCCAGCCGGAAACCTCCCGAACAGGGGGGATGCGGCCCCAAACCTGAAAGGACCGCAGACAAAGCGCCTCCAGAGACCGGGCCCTGCGGGCAGGGCCAGGAGGAAGGGCGGAAGGGACGCAGGACGGAGCGGAGACCCGGTTAGACGCGCGGGGCGGGAACCGTGGAGGCCGGGGGCTGAGGCTCCCCCGCGCCGCAAGGAACAAGGAGGGACTGTGGGAACCGCTCCCGCCGGCGTCCAGGACGCAGCCCAGGCTGACCCGGAGCGTACGGCCGGGATGTACCTTTCACTCCCGCCATGTCTCCCGCGCTGGGCCGCGGCTGCTTCCGGCTCCCACCGCAGCCAAGCCAAGCCCGCGGGCGCCGGGTGGACCCGGTGCCCTCCCTGGTCACGCGGAGTCCCGCCCTGCCGGCATTGAGCCCGCCCACCTCGGTTCTAGCCGCGTCTCCGCCACTCAGAGCCCGCCCCTGCCGACCCAGAACTCCTCCCCCAACACGCAGAACCCCGCCTTTGCCGATCCCAACTCCACCCGCGCCACTCAGAGCCCCGCCTCTGCCGGCATTGAGCCCGCCCATTCTGGGCCTAGTCCCGCCCCTGCCACGGAGAGCCCCCGCCCCTGCCGGCCCATAACTCCGCCCCTGGCATGAAGAGCCCCGCCCCTGCCGGCTCATGACTCCACCTCCGGCACGCAGAGCCCCACCCCTGCCTGCCCAGAACTCCGTCTCCCGCCCGCAGACCTCTGCCCCTGGCGGCTCAGAACTCCGCCTCCGGCACGCATAGCCCCGCCCCTGCCTCCCCAGAACTCCGCCCCCGGAACTCAGAGCCTCGTTCTTATTGGTCGTGATCCCCGCCACTCAGAGCCCACTGATCTGGTCTGGGCCTCGCTACTCTAGCCCGGTCCTGGCTGGTTTAGAACTATACCCGGGTTGTAGAACTTGTCACCCGAGTTCACCCAGCGAGTTCCAGCGTGCGCGGCTCTCTGTGTCTGGAGCGTCCGGCGGTCCCGAACCCTTCCAGCTCGGCCCTGCTGTCTGCGAGGACCTCGGCACTGGCCCAGAGTCGGAGGAGGGGCAGCATGATCTGCCCGGCGGGCGCCTTCCGGGCCTGTGGGGCGTCTGCGGGGCGGGGGTCGGACCCAGGGAAAAGCATCCCAGGCGCCTCGTTACCGCTCCGACCCTGCCCCCTGGCGTCGGCTCTCTGCTGAAAGGAGCGGTTTTTCCTTGGTGCCCTGATCTATTTGCAGAGACAAAGACCACAAAAGCCTTTCTATGGCTTTCCTGAGCCTTATAGTGACCACTTTTTGTACGTTGGGCCTCAAAGCCTGCAGGTAGCCATGGCCGGCGGCCGGCCCCAGAGCCCCTGCGCTCGCCTTCCTGCGGGGTGCGCACCTGATTGGGCAGCGTACCTGAGTGGGGCGCGCACCTGTCTGTCCGGGGAGCTCACCTGTCTGGGGAGCAATCCGAAGGCTCCGTCCTCGGGGAAGGCTGCAGAGAGGGCCGGACTTGACCGTCGCAGCTGTCTGGGGCCATTCCCTCGGTCCAGCTGAGAACTGCTCCGAGGTGTGCCACGGTCCCTTACTCTAGTTTTTTCTCAGTTTTCATCAGGACTGAAAGAGAAAGAGGTCTGTGGGAGGTCTCTTTAAAGTGCAAATTCTCACCACCGCCACCTCGCCGGCTCTTTGCTCAGTTCACTGTTTCAAAAATTGCACACTGAGCATTTGAGTCTGTTCCTGTCCCAATAAGTGAGTAATTATGTGTCCTAACTCTCCTCACAGCGAAGGGGGCACTCACTAAAACATGACGCTGTGCACACCTGACTCCCCGCGGAAGCTCGGCGACCTGGGTCTCCACTGCAGGGCGCTCTGTGGCCTCAGTCTGCACAAGGTCATTACAGCGCGTGCCCCTTTGGCTTAAGGATTATTTTGAGCTAAAAGCAATTGAGAAGCAGATGGTACAAGAAAAGCCCCGTGCCTTCCCCTTACCTGCCAAAAAACAGGACCTAAATATACAAAGATGTCCCCGCAGCCGACTGGACCAGGAAGGGCAAAGGACTACTGGACACAGCCTTAGACCCAAGGAGCTGACACAACGAATTTTACTACTTAGCCTTTGTCTACCGCTGGTTTCCACATGTTTATCTTCCTACAACTTGCTGCTCCTGCAGATTGAAGGTCCTTTTTCTATATCTTGCAATTTCTTTCTTTCTTTCTTTCTTTCCTTCTTTCTTTCTTTTTCTTGAGATATGGTCTCACTTTATCGCCCTGGGTAGAGTGCCGTGGCCCCACACAGCCCACAGCAACCTCCAACTCCTGGGCTTAGGCGATTCTCTTGCCTCAGCCTCCAGATTAGCTGGGACTACAGGCGCCCTCACAGCAACCTCCAACTCCTGGGACTACAGGCGCCCGCCACAATGCCCTGCTAATCTTGTAATTTCTTTAAAAACGTATCTATCATTCCTCTGTCAGGAATGTAAGCCCCACCGCTAACCTGACTTCTGAGTTGTCTCTGGGTATTCTTGCGTGTTGCCTGCACTGCTCTCACGTCCATACACTTCTGTTTTTCTCTTGGAAAGCAGATTTTTCCCTCCCCTACAAGAGCTTATTGCCCTGTTTTGAATATCATATTCCAGTACCTGTTAAAGCACATTAACTAACTGCTGGGAGCTAATCCCTAATTTTAGCTCCCTGAGTACTACACAGCCAGCTCACCAGGAAGGACTTTCCTCACCTTAATTGATAAGGCCATTCTATAAGGTTAATTTCCCCGTTTTCCCTCCCATTCCCAAGCAGCCAGTTTGTCTCCAGATGGTGTAAACAGGGTTTACTGGAACCTTCCATGTTAGCCAGTCCCACTGAAGAGAAATGATTTTGGAAAAAACTGACAGCACATCAGAGACAGAGCTTGGCTGAAGTGCCCCAGGCTTAGCAGTAGAACGCTGAGGAACCACAAGAATGCTTGCCTCTGCCCACACTAGCCATCCTTCCCAGGTCGCAAACACTTTGGAGAGAGAGTCAGCTATCTTCCCAGGGGCTTCAACCGTCTAAGAAAATCTGCTTTTCATTTGCCAGATGTTGCACTGAAAATATTTTTCTTCCACTTACTCATTCCACATGTTCTCAAGAATAAGTCATCAGAAACAGAAATTAAAACCCTAGAATCAGATCCCCTCTCCCCAGCTTGCCTTTACTGTGCTGTTTGGATACATTAGACCTGTAGCCTCTGTCACGCTGCCCAGAATAACAGTGGACTTCTGAGGATGAATTCTAATGGCCTCTTTTTGCTTTGGATAATCTCACACTATGAGCTAGGTTTTACTGGTCTCTGTTTTACAGATGGGAAAACTAGGTCTCAGATAGTGACTAGTGAGTGTGGAAGCTGAAGTTAAACCCCTGTGGCAGCCCATATAGCCTATGGCTAGGAGGAGTGAGAGTTGTAAGAAATACCTGTATAGCTCAATAATGGAACACTGGTAGAAAGGGTATGGAGAGGGATTTAGCTCCTAACAAGCATGAGAGCTCGCGAGATGAGAGCAGTGGTGAATCGGCAATCTCTACACCTGTGGTGTTGAGAGGCACGAGATCAGCCTTATATTAGGCTGGAGGAGCAGGCAGTCAGGAGCATGTGCATTCTATTACGGACCCGCTTACTCTGACTCTGTCTCCTCTTCTGCCTGCAGAACACCAGCACGGGGTCTCTCTGCTGAAAATTACCAAGCTCTGCTAAAGACTAAGATCTATCTTTGTAAGAAGACTGCTTTACTCTCGACACTGTCTCTCTCTCCAGCTAAAGTAGAGAGCCCTCAGGCACTTAACAGACCTGAGCAAGGTAATTTAGCAGTCTGCGTCCGGAACCTAGTTAAGCCTGGCCAGAGATCTGGCCAGTCCTGGGCCCTGGCAAACCCCAAACTGTTCAAGTCTAAAGTCGGCTGGTCAGCCTTTGTACTATTCTCCACAGCGGGCCTTATGCAGGAAGAAGGCAAGAATTCTCAGAGTAACTAGAAGTAACAGTGACCTCTTAATAGGACATCAAATCCACTTGTTGATATGATTTTCTCCTTCTTATCTATTCATATCTTGCATACAGTATATTTAAAATATTGGCTGAATTAACAAATATTAATTAGCTTACCATAATAGAATCACCTTTCTCTATCCCAAGGACAAGATCTAGCCTCAGACCTCAGGGCTGGATAAATGTATCCATGTTTCCATTTTCTTAGGTAGGATTTACAAAGCCTGCCTCTGAAAGCTTTATTTTCTAATTGAGTGAGAACATATATATGTATATAGATACAGTAGCTGCCAGGGACATACACACATCTCCACTGGGCGGGCTGTCAGTCAGCACAGCAAGGGGCAGCCCCTTAGTGCAGCAGAGGGCGGGCTGCCGGTCCGCACAGCACTGGTTGAAATCAGCAGGGTTAGTTTTCCTTCCTAACTCTCCATCGCCCTTTCCTTTCCCACAGTTCTTCCCTTTACAAAACATACGCTGCGAGTTTCTTTGCCATTTTATGCAGACAGTTCTGTCAGGTCAAGGAGACAGGACCACGAGCCGAGCCACAAGGTCCCTGGGCTGCCTTTTCCCGCTCCCGGATTCACTCCCCACAGGAGGTTTCAATGTGACTCCAGCCCCAACACTGACCTGCAGTGATACACTTTATCTTATTTACTATCTGTAACAATAGTTACTACTTACTGAGTACCCCCTTGGTAAGAGTTTATTTAGACAATCTCTAATCCCTCCCTTGCAAAGTTGTTAGAATTCTACTTTAAAGGTGATAAAATTAAATTTGCTAGGCATGGTGGCCAGGAGGCTGAGGTGGGAGGACTTCTTGAAAAAAGGAGTTTGAGACTGGCCTGAGCAACACAGTAAGAGCCTGTCTCTAAATAGATAAATATTTAAAAATTAGCTGGGCACGATGGTGCACAACTATACTCCCAGCTACTCAGGAGGCTGAGGCAGGAGGATCACTTGCCAGTAGACTGAGGCTTCAGTGAGTTGTGATCATGCCACTGCACTCCAGTCTGGGAGACAGAAAGAGACCTCATATCTTAAAAAAAAAGAAAAAAAAATCAAAAAAGGACTCAGTTATGAAACTTGTCCAATGTAATAGTCTATAAATTAAAGAAACAGGATTCAAACACACTCTTTTGCAAACCAATAGGTAAACTACACCCAAATACCTGGTTTATCTTTAGAATAATCAAAACCTGTTTAAGCTTGACTTACATTCCCTGATGGGTGTTTCTAGCAGAGAAGCTGATCTGTGCTGAGATAACTGTTTCTGGAAATTCAACTTTTTTCTTGTTTTGTTTTTGGTTTGTTTGTTGGGGGGGAGGGGGCATTATTCCTGAAGGTGCTGAGTCCCAAGTGGCAGCAAAGCCAGCTCCTCTGCTCTCTCCCTTCTCCAGAAATCCACTTAGCGTGCATACTGTCTTTGGATAGAGGACATGTCAGACATTAAACTGATAAGAACAGATATTACATTTGGTGTTAGCTAAAAGGCAGGGAAGCTACTGAAACACAACTTTTGCATTCATTCCTTACACACGGTTTCACTGGCAGCATGAGGGCCCAGATTGAGTCCTCTGGCAGATGGGGACAGCACAGTGACGGCTCAAATGCTTTTGATCTGCAGCTTTTGTTTCCAAGTGAACATGCTGCTCTGTCCTCAGAAAATGAAAATATCTGGGACTTTGTTTCTAATAAAATCTCAGATTCCTGGGATCAATCCCTTTGATATGACATATAAGTACACTTTCAAAAATCCATCAACATTCTAGCTGGGAGACTGGGATTCTATGTCCATTCTTCTTGAAACATAATATTCACACAGCATAATCAAAAGTGCATGGGTGCAGAAGTGTGTGTGTGTATGTCAGGGCAGAAATGATGAGTATATGAACCCAGAATCCTGTCAGACTACATTTCAATACAGATGTTATTACACACTTTTCACATTCTCCCCTTACAACTTTCTATAAATGTGAATCCCGTTGGAAGATGTAATTCAAGCTTATCATCATATTCCTACAGGTACAAAAATGACAGAGGCTTCTACAAATATTTTTGAGCCTTTTAATATACATTACAAATATTTTAGACCAATCACATTTTGTTGTAACATATTTACAAAACAAAAAATATATTACAATAAATATGAATGAAACGGTGGATCTGACCAACAACAAGCTCTGTCACAACCAGATATTTAAAAGGAATGCAAAAACCTGTTGGTCTGCATGTATTAAGAGTTTTGAGATAAAGAGGAGTCCAGATTTATAATGTATCCGGAAAAGAGATGTGGGGAACCCCCAAATTTAAGTTAAGTAAGATTCTTTCTCATTACTAATTACATAATGTCTAATGATGTTTTACACTGTGAACATTGATGAATGTTTCAAACATGATACAAAGCTAATGCGGTGCTATCATTTCAGAATGTACATGACACCCACAGAATATCCTCTTAATAATTATCATTATATACTGTAGTTCACACAGTATCTACAAGTGTGAACGAGAAAAAAAAACAGGTCACAGCAACATGTCTCACATTCCAATTTTAAATAAGACAAGCATATACTGGATCAAACATTATTTTATAATACGTTAATAAATACAGTTTGTTATGGTTACCTTGAACAGTTACAACTATATATTTCAAAAGAGAACATGTTATGCAAGTTTCAGATTGCCAGTAAAATAAATAAGGAAACTTTATAACAAAAAAAGAGAGACCGAGAAAGATCTATCTGGAACCTAAATTATTTTTGACATGCCGCTTTTCCGGTGCTATTTGCCACAAGAAAATTAAAACAGAAACAAAAAAAAAAACTGATCAGTCTTTAAAAACAACTTTTCACAATATTGAGCATGGACCTTTTAAGATTAGCATGGAAATCTCCTTACCCCCTCTGCTTTGCATATATGTATGTATACAGCGCACACTGTGTGTGTGTGCACCAGAATCTACCAAAGTCACAGGACAGCAAACTGCTCACCCCTCCAAATGAGAACCAGATGAAACACTCATGTCAAATCCAACCAGGGTAAGGTCTGGAAAGCTTTCATTCTTGCTTTGCAAACACAAATGTCCCTGTATGAATGTTGCTCCTGTGAATCCCCAATGACTTTAAACACAATAAACCACACTGTAATAATCCCAGGGGTCTAGATATACATGTGGGGAGATGAGACCTGGTTCCTCGAACCATCTGATGAGCTCTGAGGTGAGCACAGCTCCCTCGCCGCAACCCAGCCTTTCTTAGACTCAAGTTCCATATCACTGTCTTCTGCTCTCTAACCACAACCACTCAGAGAACCTGAGAAGGCCAAGTCCTGACTCCCTACCAGTCCTGAGAATTGTAAATGGACTGAACTGCTTCGCAACCTGTTTCCAGCTAAGAACGTTTTCTTGGCTAAACAAAAGGAAGAGCAGTGAGCTTTATGGCAAAATCAGAAGTTTCTTCCAAATCATGTTTAGAGTTGTTATGGTATGAAGACTTCTTCTCTAAGCAACCATAGTTTTCCAAAGGGTAAGAAAGATAGCCCAACATCTTGACCAGGGATAGAGGTTTCCACATCTTCAGGATGCCTATTTTCTTTAGCCAACATTTTCACTATTTTTTTGCTCATCTAGAAGGAGTTGGTGGTAATCACTGTACTGTAGTGTAATCACTTTCCACGATTCAAATTCTTTTACGTTTTTTGTCCTCTTGACCAAAAAATGTACACAGTATTATGCTAAAAGCCTTAGTAAATTTCCCCTAAAAAAAAAAAAAAAAAATCCTTGGTGGCTATGTTCCTAGAGCCTGCATAAAGCCACTGCTGAGATTACATCTTTCCAAGAAAATCTAAAAAGCATTATTTTAAACCATCGTATCATTCCATTATCATAACTTTTGCTCATTAATCCTATCCTCAGACAATGAGATGGGTGTTACACCTTCCAGGTGGAGCCTGCTGCTCTCCATCTCCCCCAGACAGAATGCTGAACGGCTCCCCAGGACCAGCGTGGATGCCGCCACTCGGCACGGCCATCTCACTGAAAGGTCCTCTCCTGTTTTGGATATTTTATGGCAGGGACTTGGAGAAACCAGACATCCACACTGTTCGTCAATGAGAAATTAATTCACAAGATATTTTACAGCTTAGTGCTGAAAACACGTTACTGAAGTTTAGGTTCATCTTCAAAAACCTCAGAACTGTGACACACACAGCGTCAGCAAAGTCTGCAGCACAGGTGACGAGCTCATGGTTTAATACAAGGGCTTCTGGCCTTGGTTTTCAAATTCAGACCAGGCATCGTTTAGTTCCATGAAAATCATCTTTGCATACTGTTCATAGGGCTGCCCGGTAGCCTATGGAGAGAATAAAAACACACATTAGATACCACAGAACGAAATTTTATTTATGTTAAAATTTTCATCGCTAATATGTGCCGTGGTTGAAATGCTTTTCTATTTGGCCATTTCTCTTTTTACTGCCTAATCCATATGGCCCTGTGACGGCCCTAAAATGTGCTCACCCTAGATGTTCACACAGGGCAGTAGAGCATTCAGGGGGCAGCAGATGACGCCTCTCTGTTCTTCAGAAGTATCTATCGAATGACAAACTTTACCACAGCCTATCTCCACTGACTGTATTTCTAAACCCCTGTCTTCTCATTTCTAAAAAAAGTTAAGTTCTTTGTGATCCACAACAAAGGCATAGAGTTTGTAGATTTTTCTGGGTTCTTGTTTCTCATTTGATTCATCAAAATTCAAGGACTAACATTACTTCTCATTAACTCATCCATTCAGACTAGTCACAACAGTGTGAAGGGATGAAATCAAATTCAAGTGTGTGCCCCCAGGTGGTACTTCCCTCCAAGCTTTAAGTCACATGATTGGGACAGTCTCTATGACACAGAGACGACTCGCTTCCATCGGAGCTGTTTCTATGTATTGAAACTGTCGATATTAAAGTAATGCAGAGCTACAATGTATAAATAATAATCAAAAATCTAATTTCTTGCTAATAATATTGCCTATACTTGAATGAATTAAAGGTAGGAAAAGAGAGTGGGTGTAGAGGAAATAACATGTCACCCTGCCCACAAGATAATCATCCAGGGGGCAGGTCACAGGTCCAGAGATGCAGGGAAGCAACTTATTCCAAGAGTCCTGGCTGATTATGTGTGTAGCATACAGACCTCTATGGGAGAAAGAACTTCTGACCTTCGTTTTTCTTGATGCGAGATGTTCACTTAATGTTCTTACAAGCTAAAATGGATGACCTAAAATATTCATTCCCCCACAACTTGTCCATTCACATAAATTATATTAACATTTCAGTGCCAGGGAGATTCTGCCCTTGAGGCTTTTATCTCTGTCCACACAGCTGTCCACAGCTCTCATGTGCACACTCGGTGTCACTGGAGTTTCTCTGTCATGTGCACACTTGGCGTCTCCGGGGTCTCTTGTCATGTGCACACTCGGCATCTCCGGGGTCTCTTGTCACGTGCACACTCGGTGTCTCTGGGGTCTCTCCATCCTGTGCACACTCGGTGTCTCCGGGGTCTCTTGTCATGTGCACACTCGGCGTCTCCGGGGTTTTCTGTCATGTGCACACTCGGCGTAACTGGAGTCTCTCCATCCTGTGCACACTCGACGTCTCTGGGGTTTTTCCATCCTGTGCACACTCGGCGTCTCCGGGGTTTTTCTGTCATGTGCACACTCGGCATCTCTGGAGTTTCTCCATCCTGTGCACACTTGGCATCTCTGGAGTCTCTCCATCCAGTGCACACTCAGCATCTCCGGGGTCTCTCCATCCTGTGCACACTCGGCATCTCTGGGGTCTCTCCGTCATGTGCACACTCAGCATCTCTGGGGTTTTTCCATCCTGTGCACACTCGGTGTCTCCGGGGTCTCTCCATCCTGTGCACACTCAGCGTCTCTGGGGTTTTTTCCATCCTGTGCACACTCGGCATCTCCGGGTTTTTTTCTGTCATGTGCACACTTGGCATCTCTGGAGTCTCTCCATCCTGTGCACACTCGGGGTCTCTGGAGTCTCTCTGTCATGTGCACACTTGGCGTCCCTAGGGTTTTTCTGTCATGTGCACACTCGGCGTCTCTGGAGTCTCTCCGTCATGTGCACACTCGGCGTCTCTGGGGTCTCTCCGTCATGTGCACACTTGGTGTCTCTGGGGTTTTTCCATCCTGTGCACACTCAGCGTCTCCGGGATCTCTCCATCCTGTGCATACTCGGTGTCTCTGGGGTCTCTCCATCATGTGCACACCCAGCATCTCTGGGGTTTTTCCATCCTGTGCACACTCGGCGTCTCTGGGGTCTCTCCGTCATGTGCACACTCAGCATCTCTGGGGTTTTTCCATCCTGTGCACACTCGGTGTCTCCGGGGTTTTTCTGTCATGTGCACACTCAGCGTCTCTGGGGTCTCTCCATCCTGTGCACAATCAGCGTCTCCGGGTTCTCTCCGTCATGTGCACAATGGCCACGTCTCTAGGGCCTCCATGAGGACCCTCTGATGCACAGCCAGTCCAGATTTCTGGTGGGGGTGTCCTTCCTGAGTTCTTCACATTGGGTTCTGGAATGTTTCCTTGCTAAGTGGAAGGTTTCTTTGTTGAGTGGAAACCGTCTCACTAATGTCACCAACCGCAAAGTTTTTTCATACTAATCCCAGCTATACTTACTGTTGTATCAACTAAAGTGAAAAGTTATCTTCTGTCCAGCTCTTTGCTCATCCTTACTGTCATAAATCAGGGCACAATTCACTCCTAAGCCTTAAAAGTTAGTCACTTAGTGAATCTCCCACCTCTCTAAATAAAGCCCCTAATAACATATAAATTATTTTTGCCCACTTCATAAAGTATAACTATTTGTTTAAATATCTGATTTTAGCCCATGGACTTAATTTTATTAAGTAAATGGCTTAATCCTATGGTCCCCAACCCCCAGGCGGCAGACTGGCATGGTCCATGGCCTGTTGGGAACGGGGTGGCACAGCAGGAGGTGAGCAGCAGGCGAGCAAGTGACTCTCACAGTATTCACAGCTCTGCACCACTCACGTCACTGCCTGAGCGCCGCCTCTTGTCACATCAGTGGAGGCATTAGATTATCGTAGGCCTGGATACCCCACTGTAAACCACACATGTGAGGGACCTAAGGCGTGCCTCCTTATCAGAATCTAATCCCTACCCTGCACTGTCCATGAAAAATGTCTTCCATGAAACCAATTCTAGGCGCCAAAAAAGTTGGGGCCACTGGCTTAATCAACCAGCAAATTGTAAGTAAGATGTGTGCTCCTAAGTAATAAAGTGGGGGCCAGACAAGCCATGGGGCAGGTGGCGCACTCACCTTGTCGGGGTGCACCACCAGGACGGCCCTCCTGTACACCCTCTTCACCTGCTCCGGCGTGACCAGGTCCGCCATGCCGACCGGCTTCCACTTGGTTTCCCCTGCCCACAGCACTGTGTGCATTGTGGAAAGGAGAGCTCTGATATTTCTCTCTTTGCCTTCAATCCATTCCAGAATCTGTAAATGCAGGGAGAATTAAGAATTTCAAATGCCTTCTAGTGACGCTGGAAACCCTACCTGCTCCAGCAACTACAAAATACTTGGGGCACGGTGAACATTCCAGGCTGTTTCCTGCTCCTGGAAGGCTTTTCCACCCCCACATCCTCTACCTGGTTGTTCTGGTTAACTCTGCTGAGGAATTTCACAGTTAGACTCTGAGAGTCTGAATCCCTTCCTCTTTGGGCCCTCAGAGTTGATGTCTCCCTCCCAGAGTATAAACACCAGGAGGGTGCGCACTGCATCTGTTCCCTGCACCAAATTAATATCCTTCATGGAAAAGCCTTGCATGTGTGGTATCACAACAGGAGCCACACTTTACTGTGCTGTCTGTTGTCCATCCTTCCCTGCATCAGGCACAGCTGTGCACAGAAGGTGCCATTCCCTGTCTATCTATTGTTTCTGGGAAACCGGATAATACACCTGATCCAGAGTGGAACTCAGAAAGGCTGAAATGAATCCATCCGTCCAGTCGTGCATCCACCCTTTGACCATTCATGGTTTGAATCTTCACCATCTGAATGAATGAGGTAATAAGCTAAAGGATCTAACACCACGTGGGCATCTAGCCCCTAACAGTAGTGCAGTGAGCATCTGTTGTGGGGTGAGTGGGTTACTCAGGGTTCAGGACAGCTCCTCCCCTAAACCCTTAAATGCCCTGCATCAATTAATTAACCAAACCAGGTTTAAAGGAATAAGTAACTTTCTTTATGGAAAACTTTCATATTTCACCCCCAAACAAAGGCTGGCAAGATGGAGTGCAAACTTTTTGGAAGGAATATTCAGCCTCTGTGATGTTTTATGAAGTGAAAATAAGCAAATGAAGGATCTTAACGTTGTACTGAAAAATGTATCAAAGATTCTGTATATCTCAACAAACATGGGAGTCTGTCAGGAAATTATGGAGAACAGTGATGTATTTTTTCAACATGTGTAAGACTGGCTTACTGTGCAAGTCACCCTGCTTTCCAGAAATTTTCATGCAAAGACAGAGCTGGTCTGCTTTCCTCAAATTGCCAGGTCACCATACTTGGTGTTTCGGTGTGCAGGAATCCACCCTTCCATCTGTGAAGAGCATTCCCATCCCATCAATCTTTACAAACTCTACAAGACCTTACACCATCTGTCCACATAACCTCTGTTTCTAAGTGAGTCCATGCTCACCTGTCCACGTCACATCCTCAGCTATGAAATAATGTTTGTTTCCTCAGCTATGAAATGACTGGGTTGGACTTGCTGACTTGCAAACTTAAAAAAAAAATGCAGAAACATAATTCCCCCTCCCCAAATCAAATCTTCTGTAGGCTTCTAGAATCAAAGACAGATTAAAAATAATAGAACTAATCTGGTTAAGAGTGGAGAGGCAGTGGGGAAGCCCTCAGGCTTCTTCTCCACTTTCCCAAAGTCCAGGTCTCATGTTACAATTCCTGGGGACATAAATATGTGTCCATCAGCACACAAAAGATCATGGTGGCTTCTTTCAGTCTGACCTGACAAAAAGCTCTCAAGGCAGAAAGAGAAAATCTTTTTTTGTTGTTGTTGTTGTTGCAGTTTGGCCAGGGCCAGGTTCAAACCTGCCATTCTTGGGATAT
This sequence comes from Nycticebus coucang, assembly GCF_027406575.1. Classification (NCBI taxonomy): domain Eukaryota; kingdom Metazoa; phylum Chordata; class Mammalia; order Primates; family Lorisidae; genus Nycticebus; species Nycticebus coucang. Next base: position 1,005,189 of record NC_069784.1, on the reverse strand, counting down.
GGGGCTGGCGCCCTACTCGCTGAGCCACAGGCGCCACCCAGAAAGAGAAAAATTCTAATGACTTATCATTAGAATACAAATACCATTTGAATAACAAACTCATTACTCACATGAACAGCAAACACGGGAGTCTATATTGCTATGCCACAGAATAAAATTTATTTCATTAGAGAAATGAAATGGCAGGTGCCACTGTCTCCAAAGCTACTTTGCCATTAAAGGACATTACTGTATTCCAGTCGTAGCTTCAGGGATCAGTCGTAATATAGCAATTGCCAAAAATCTAAAACAGTACTTCTGTAAGTGCTGTGGTCTGAATGTGTGTGTCCCTGTGGAAATCGTAGGCTGAAACTCTAACCCCCTCGGTGGTAGTATGAGGAGGCTGGGCCTTTAGAAGGTGGTAGGGCATGAGGGCACAGTCCTCATAAACGGGATCTCGTCCTCAGGAGAGAAGCCTGAGAGCTCTCCTCTGCCCTGCGGGGCACGATGAAGGGACCACAGTCTAAACAAACAAGAGGCCCTCACAGACCCTGAGCTGCTGACACTCAACCCTGGACTTCCCAACCTCCAGAATCAGGAGGAGTGAATATCCGCTGATCATAGGCTGCCCGGTTCATTTTGTCACAGCCTGGATGCACTATGACACAGGTGAGTCTCATGTTGATGGCGCCACACACAGAACTTTGCCACAAGACCTTGTCACAGAATAATCACTGAGTCAGGGCTCACTCACTTTGAGTTTCTCAGGGTCCATTTCCTTAGCCATTTCCTCCTTTCTCATCTCAGCGATTGTTCGAGGCCCCTTTTTGTCTTTGTGAGCATTGAAACCCTGGCCAGATAGCAAGTCTTCAAAGTCAGCTGCTTTTTGTTTCCCTTCTGCAATATAATTTTGAAAATCGTTATAGTTTTCATCCTTAAACATAATATAGCATCAACTTTTCATAGCACTTAGAGTGTTCAAGGTGCTTTCACATAGGCTGAAACCTCCACACCTAGACTGTGAGTAGGGTGAGAGACTCTTGTATCCACTTTACAGATGAGGAAAACTAAGTCTGGAAGCCCTAAGAGATCTACCCAGAGTCCTATAATGTGAACACAGCAAGGCCAGGACTGCAGGCTGGATCATGAAGCTAAATCTGATTCCATTTCCAAGGTACCTTCCTTCCAGATGGAGGTGTTCATGACAGCCCCACTGTAAATAGTGAGTATCTGAGATGGAAGTTCCTGCCCCTCTGTAAATAGTGAGTATCTGAGGAGGAGGTTCCTGCCCCACTGTAAATAGTGAGTATCTGAGGTGGAAGTTCCTGCCCCACTGTAAATAGTGAGTATCTGAGGAGGAGGTTCCTGCCCCACTGTAAATAGTGAGTATCTCAGGTGGAGGTTCCTGCCCCACTGTAAATAGTGAGTATCTCAGGTGGAGGTTCCTGCCCCACTGTAAATAATGAGTATCTGAGGAGGAGGTTCCTGCCCCACCGTAAATAGTGAGTATCTCAGGTGGAGGTTCCTGCCCCACTGTAAATAGTGAGTATCTGAGGAGGAGGTTCCTGCCCCACTGTAAATAGTGAGTATCTGAGGAGGAGGTTCCTGCCCCACTGTAAATAGTGAGTATCTGAGGAGGAGGTTCCTGCCCCACTGTAAATAGTGAGTATCTGAGGAGGAGGTTCCTGCCCCACCGTAAATAGTGAGTATCTCAGGTGGAGGTTCCTGCCCCACCGTAAATAGTGAGTATCTCAGGTGGAGGTTCCTGCCCCACTGTAAATAGTGAGTATCTGAGGAGGAGGTTCCTGCCCCACTGTAAATAATGAGTATCTGAGGAGGAGGTTCCTGCCCCACCGTAAATAGTGAGTATCTGAGGAGGAGGTTCCTGCCCCACCATAAATAGTGAGTATCTGAGGAGGAGGTTCCTGCCCCACCGTAAATAGTGAGTATCTCAGGTGGAGGTTCCTGCCCCACTGTAAATAGTGAGTATCTGAGGAGGAGGTTCCTGCCCCACTGTAAATAGTGAGTATCTGAGGAGGAGGTTCCTGCCCCACTGTAAATAGTGAGTATCTGAGGAGGAGGTTCCTGCCCCACTGTAAATAGTGAGTATCTGAGGAGGAGGTTCCTGCCCCACTGTAAATAGTGAGTATCTCAGGTGGAGGTTCCTGCCCCACTGTAAATAGTGAGTATCTGAGGAGGACGTTCCTGCCCCACTGTAAATAGTGAGTATCTGAGGAGGAGGTTCCTGCCCCACCGTAAATAGTGAGTATCTGAGGAGGAGGTTCCTGCCCCACTGTAAATAGTGAGTATCTGAGGAGGAGGTTCCTGCCCCACTGTAAATAGTGAGTATCTGAGGAGGAGGTTCCTGCCCCACTGTAAATAGTGAGTATCTGAGGAGGAGGTTCCTGCCCCACTGTAAATAGTGAGTATCTCAGGTGGAGGTTCCTGCCCCACTGTAAATAGTGAGTATCTGAGGAGGAGGTTCCTGCCCCACTGTAAATAGTGAGTATCTGAAGAGGAGGTTCCTGCCCCACTGTAAATAGTGAGTATCTGAGGAGGAGGTTCCTGCCCCACTGTAAATAGTGAGTATCTGAGGAGGAGGTTCCTGCCCCACTGTAAATAGTGAGTATCTCAGGTGGAGGTTCCTGCCCCACTGTAAATAGTGAGTATCTGAGGAGGAGGTTCCTGCCCCTCTGTAAATAGTGAGTATCTGAGGAGGAGGTTCCTGCCCCACCGTAAATAGTGAGTATCTGAAGAGGAGGTTCCTGCCCCACCGTAAATAGTGAGTATCTCAGGTGGAGGTTCCTGCCCCACTGTAAATAGTGAGTATCTGAGGTGGAGGTTCCTGCTCCAATGTAAATAGTGAGTATCTGAGGTGGAGGTTCCTGCCCCACTGTAAATAGTGAGTATCTGAGGAAGAGGTTCCTGCCCCACCGTAAATAGTGAGTATCTGAGGTGGAGGTTCCTGCCCCACTGTAAATAGTGAGTATCTGAGGTGGAGGTTCCTGCTCCAATGTAAATAGTGAGTATCTGAGGTGGAGGTTCCTGCCCCACTGTAAATAGTGAGTATCTGAGGAGGAGGTTCCTGCCCCACTGTAAATAGTGAGTATCTGAGGTGGAGGTTCCTGCCCCACTGTAAATAGTGAGTATCTGAGGTGGAGGTTCCTGCCCCACTGTAAATAGTGAGTATCTGAGGTGGAAGTTCCTGCCCCACTGTAAATAGTGAGTATCTCAGGTGGAGGTTCCTGCCCCACCGTAAATAGTGAGTATCTCAGGTGGAAGTTCCTGCCCCACCGTAAATAGTGAGTATCTCAGGTGGAGGTTCCTGCCCCACTGTAAATAGTGAGTATCTGAGGAGGAGGTTCCTGCCCCACTGTAAATATTGAGTATCTGAGGAGGAGGTTCCTGCCCCACTGTAAATAGTGAGTGTCTGAGGAGGAGGTTCCTGCCCCACTGTAAATAGTGAGTGTCTGAGGAGGAGGTTCCTGCCCCACTGTAAATAGTGAGTGTCTGAGGTGGAGGTTCCTGCCCCACTGTAAATAGTGAGTATCTCAGGTGGAGGTTCCTGCCCCACCGTAAATAGTGAGTATCTGAGGAGGAGGTTCCTGCCCCACCGTAAATAGTGAGTATCTGAGGAGGAGGTTCCTGCCCCACCGTAAATAGTGAGTATCTGAGGAGGAGGTTCCTGCCCCACTGTAAATAGTGAGTATCTGAGGTGGAAGTTCCTGCCCCACTGTAAATAGTGAGTATCTGAGGTGGAAGTTCCTGCCCCACTGTAAATAGTGAGTATCTGAGGTGGAGGTTCCTGCCCCACTGTAAATAGTGAGTATCTCAGGTGGAAGTTCCTGCCCCACTGTAAATAGTGAGTATCTGAGGTGGAGGTTCCTGCCCCACTGTAAATAGTGAGTATCTGAGGTGGAAGTTCCTGCCCCACTGTAAATAGTGAGTATCTGAGGTGGAAGTTCCTGCCCCACTGTAAATAGTGAGTATCTGAGGTGGAGGTTCCTGCCCCACTGTAAATAGTGAGTATCTGAGGTGGAAGTTCCTGCCCCACTGTAAATAGTGAGTATCTGAGGTGGAAGTTCCTGCCCCACTGTAAATAGTGAGTATCTGAGGTGGAAGTTCCTGCCCCACTGTAAATAGTGAGTATCTGAGGTGGAGGTTCCTGCCCCACTGTAAATAGTGAGTATCTCAGGTGGAAGTTCCTGCCCCACTGTAAATAGTGAGTATCTGAGGTGGAGGTTCCTGCCCCACTGTAAATAGTGAGTATCTGAGGTGGAGGTTCCTGCCCCACTGTAAATAGTGAGTATCTGAGGAGGAGGTTCCTGCCCCACTGTAAATAGTGAGTATCTGAGGTGGAAGTTCCTGCCCCACTGTAAATAGTGAGTATCTGAGGTGGAAGTTCCTGCCCCACTGTAAATAGTGAGTATCTGAGGTGGAGGTTCCTGCCCCACCGTAAATAGTGAGTATCTCAGGTGGAAGTTCCTGCCCCACTGTAAATAGTGAGTATCTGAGGTGGAGGTTCCTGCCCCACCGTAAATAGTGAGTATCTGAGGAGGAGGTTCCTGCCCCACTGTAAATAGTGAGTATCTGAGGAGGAGGTTCCTGCCCCACTGTAAATAGTGAGTATCTGAGGAGGAGGTTCCTGCCCCACTGTAAATAGTGAGTGTCTGAGGAGGAGGTTCCTGCCCCACTGTAAATAGTGAGTATCTGAGGAGGAGGTTCCTGCCCCACTGTAAATAGTGAGTATCTGTGGAGGAGGTTCCTGCCCCACTGTAAATAGTGAGTATCTGAGGAGGAGGTTCCTGCCCCACTGTAAATAGTGAGTATCTGAGGTGGAGGTTCCTGCCCCACTGTAAATAGTGAGTATCTCAGGTGGAGGTTCCTGCCCCACTGTAAATAGTGAGTATCTCAGGTGGAAGTTCCTGCCCCACTTTAAATAGTGAGTATCTCAGGTGGAGGTTCCTCCCCACTGTAAATAGTGAGTATCTCAGGTGGAAGTGCCTGCCCCTCTGTAAATAGTGCGTATCTGAGGTGGAGGTTCCTGTCCCACTGTAAATAGTATCTGAGGTGGAAGTTCTTGCGCCACTATAAATAGTCAATATCTAAGGAGGAAGTGGAACCTGGGTTGGTACTGAAATCTGTGCATGCTACCACTTCCCTGCCCACACCTGGCTGGGGGTCTCAGTTAATCCCAGAATCTTTTCCTCCAAGTTCTCCTGCCCCCTCACAGTCTTCTCTCCCTGCCTCAGCATGGGGACGAAGAGCAGAGACTGTGGATCCAGACTCTCCAGGTTTGAATCCCATCTCTGCCACTTAGAGACATGACTTTAGGCAAGTTGCTCACCATCTCTATGCCTCAATTTCCTCATCAGTAAAATGAGGATGGAGTGAATAACATTACCTTCTAAAGTGGTTTTGAGAATAAATGAATGAACATCTTAAGTGCACAGAATGGTGGCTGCCTAGCTCAATGTCTGTTAAATTAAAACAAAATAGATGGACAACAGAGTCATCTGTACAGTCAATGCCAATTAACCAAAAACCATTTCTGAGATGAAATTCATCTGTAGTCTCTGTACTAAGACGTTCTGAACACACACTTGAAGAGGCTTTGGAAATATTTGCTGATTAAACTCATTCCCTGCACACCTTGAAATAAAAATGGGAGATGGGGATTCTGTGAATTGTGCAGGGAACACCCCTGCTTTCGAGTAACAAAGAGGACATTGCATGTTCCTGACAACAGAATTCCTGCATGCAGGTGCTGAGAGATGGCACCTGTGTCACAACCATCAGTGTGTAGCAGCTAAGAGCAGGGTTGAGGCCAGATTGCCAGGGCTCAAACCTCACTCTGTTGCCTACAAGCCACATGAACTTAGGAAATTACTTCTTTGACCGGTGCCACAGATCCCCATCCACAACATGGGGCTGGTTTTGAAGAGATGCACGAGATGATACAGGTCCCCTTAGTCACGGAGGACACATTCTAAGACCTAGTGGTGCTTGACACTGCAGATAATGCTGGACCCTACACATATCACAGCTACTGAGTGACTAACAGTGGGGGGCAGATGCAACAGATCCTCTGGACACAGGGATGACTTGCATCCAGGCAGGACAGAGTAGGATGGCGGGAAATTTCACAAGATTTCATCATTGACCAAGGGTAACTGCAGAAGATAAAACCTTAGATGAGGGGGTTTCACTGAAAAACACTCAGCAGAGCACTCAGTACATGTCAGCTCCTCTACCAGGAAGAGGAGAAGTGCTTCCTCCACATTTCCTCCTTGTGTTCCTGTATATTTCACTGTCAGGAGCGGATTAATCAACTAAAGTGTAAAATGCATAAATGGGCTTTTAATAAACTCAATTCTAACCATCCCTGTTATGCAAACACATGTGCAATTTTTTTTGCTCATTGTCAAGAATCCCATCCAGAGTGTCCTGCAGCCCCAGGTGATGGCACTTCACAGGTGCCACCAACCAAAGCCTACAAAAGACCAAATGTCCAAACACGTGTTCTGCTCACTGGGATATGAGGGCAAATCTGAGCACAGTGCTTGAAAGGTCCTCACCATTCTTCTCCCACACCCTCTCCCAAAGGAATCACAGCTCTGCCTTCTCTGCACCTCCCTACCCACATCCCTTCAAAGTTCACATAGTGCCTACTCTGGACCAAGCACTGTGCTTGGCGCTAATAATGAAGTGCCAGGCAGGCCGCAGCCCTGCTAATGATGACGTGCCAAGGCAGAACACAGCCCCTGCCTTCCACCTGGTTCCAGTCTGGAGAGAAAGTAACACGTGAGCCAGTAGTCACAGAATAGGACAAATGTCAGGAGTACAGTCAGCCCAGGATGCTCCAGCGACAGCACAGAGGGACAGAGGTCATGGTGCATCCCTACAGTGGTAAAACTGCCTCAAAACCACTGGGATTGTTTTCTGCCTTCTTCAGACGGTTAAACATGGGCAGAGAGACAGCACTGCCGGAGGCCACCCTATAGCCAGCCCCCTCCCTGCATCCTCACCTGAATTGGCTGATCCTTTTCCACGCTCGCTCTGGCCCCCAGGCGCAGCTGAGAAACTCACATTGTAGTTGGGACGGTTCTGGGGAGAGGCGTGGGGTGCGCCAGGCTGCGGCTTTGACTGTGGCTGCTGCCAAGCATAGCCACCTCCCTGCTGCCACCCGCCACCCCCAGGCTGGGGAGATGCTTTCTGCGGTGAGCTGAGAGGTGGGAATCCTCCACCCAGTGCAGTTGGCGTGGTGGGTTTGCTGGCAAATGAAGAACTACCTACAGAAAAAAAAAAAAAGGAGAAAGAAGGTGAGGTGACTTTGGCCCCTAACTCTCGTGTCTCAAGATACTGTTTGCAGTGACTTTGGTGGAAATTTCCTTGACCACAGCACAGTTACCCTTCCTGATAGGCAAAGAAACTGCAGGCATATTTCCCTGAGGCATATTTGCCTGATGCCCACACTGACATTTTAGGGTGTATGTTAACAGCGGTCTTATCTTTTCTTCAAATGAACACACTGCAGGTCAGAATCATTATGTATCTTCCTAAAGGCAAATGGCAGAGCTGGGACTTGAGCCCAGACCTTGCTAGGCAGTTTCTATTTCTTCACTGGGACAAAAACTACTACCTGGCAAGAATGGGAACAGGACAAAGTAAGCTGGCTCACTAACGTGCCCCTGTAACTTTAGGATTAATCCTAGTGTGCCGTAAGGACAGGCATGTTTAGTGACCAGGGTGAACAAAGATGTGAAATTTCTAAAGTTCCAATTTCACGCTATTAGTTCTTCCCTCTCATTGCAGGAGAGCAAAAACAGCCACATCCTGACAACTTTGAACAGGACCAAGGATTTCATTCAAACTTAAAAAGAACCATGTTACTTCGTCCCAGGAATGTAAGTAGAATCCTCATTTCACGATCCCCTAATTTTTAAGCACTCACTGCGTATGTGCCAGGATGTTTCAAAAATATGAACACCAGCTGTGGCTTATGTTTCATGAGGCAAAATGTGACTTCCAAGGCCCCTTTCATGCAATCACTCCAGAGTAATAGTGTTAATAAAAATACTGGCATTTATACAGCTTATTGGAGTTTACAAAATATGCTTATGCACATTACTGTTGACCTACCAGGGGGCGATCACTGTGAAGAGGCGACGAAGGCCCAGAGAGGTTTGCTGATGTGCTTGTGATCACACAGCCAGTCAGCAGAGCTGACACAGCCATCCTCCCTCCAAACAGCACACACAATCCCCAATTCCTCTGAAATCTCTGTGTCTTTCCCTACAACTCACACCCTCCTGTCCTCTCTTCTTATTCTGATCCTGGAGCTCCTCTCTCTATCCCTTAGGGGAACATTTCATCATGATCACGGGACGTGGAGTCCACGTGAGCTGGGGTCAGCGCTGTCCTCACTCTCCATTCCGTCACGGTGCTGGCTGAGCACCTACTATGAGCTCCGGGAACAGAGCTGAGGAAAGGATGTGGAGAATCTCAGCTCTTCCACAGCCGGCTGACAAAATTCCCTTCTTTCAGCCTCAATTTCCTCATCTGTGAAACCAAAACTACGTCTATGTGACAAATACACCACACAGACACTGCAGCTACACCAAAGTCCTGCTCAGCCAGGTCACAGCAGCTAAGGGACATTGTGTGTTATGAAGTAATGCCCACTCATACACCGTCACACTTCTCGGCCCTGATCACACCAGCTAAGGGGCACCGTGTATTATGAAATAACACACGGTCATACGTAAGCATGGCCGGGTACACCATAGTGGCTCAATAGATACTTGGCAATAGGAAAAGGGAGTGACAGGCTTGTGCTCAGCTCGGCACTGCCCCCTCCTTCTGTCACTCGTACCCTGAAGCCCTTCTTTGTGTGTCCCTGAGAACGTCCTCCCAAGAGCACATCAACTCACACCTGAGGTTGGGCACTCATTCTGCTCTGAGGTTTCATTCTATTTTTAAGGATGCTTACTTTGTTCTAAATATACATATTTATTATTTTAAAATTTAGCAAACATAAAAAAGGCTAATGAACTAAAAAAAACCTACCTTCCATACTCCTGCCACACCCTCATGTGTTCATTCACTCATGGAACACCGTGCCACCTGCCAGGCTGCAGACAGGGTGGTGGCGAGGCCCACCCTGACCCTGCTTTCGTGCCCTCTACGACACTGGAGGGCTTTCTGACGTCTACACTCCAGCGCACTTTCTACTCGTCATCAGCAATTCTAATCGTTCCTGCTGTCGAAGCAGAGAACTGACAGCAATGGGAGGCAGCAGCTAAGTCCAGAGGCCACTGCTGTCCTCGTTAGAAGCTGAAGCTGCTTCCCAACCTGCGCTGCGCAGGATTACCTGTGAGCTCTTTGTTTTCAGGGCCTTCTCTCTGTAGCTCCTGCAGTAGCAGGCGTTTTAGGTTTGATTAAGGCTGCTCTCTCCCGTTATGTCTGTAAGTTCCAAGGAGCAGGAATGCTATCTGCCTTGATGTTTTTAATTACATCCTAAAAGCCTACAGTGTAGTAAATACTCAAAAATGCCTACTAAATGGGGGCGTTAATGATCAAGGGTGGGAAACCATTGCCTGGAGGGACTGAATGATCCCCCTTTCCACCCTTAGCCCCACCAACCTCTAGGAGTTTCTAAGAACTCATGTCTGGGAGAGATCAAATTCCCTCCCCCACTTCCCTTTTGACCCATTTATAGGTTCTACTGGTTTCCTCTGTTAAACATCAGGTGGCTCTTCCACCATCACTAAGTTCAGACAGTCACCCTCTTAGCCCAGCAGGAGGGTGTGGTGGCTCAGGTCTGTAATCCCAGCATTTTGGGGAGGCCAAGGCGGGAGCATGGTTTGAGCCCAGAAGTTTGAGGTTGTAGTGAGCTATGCTGATGCCTCTGCACTCTAGCCAGGGAGAGAGAACGGTGAGGGGGAGGGAAGAAGGAGGGAAGAAATCATCATTTTGCAAGCAGCATAGTAATAACTACTTAGCATTAATGAATGCTAAAACTATTGGGTAAAAGCTAGATGGAAAATAGAATATTCTCAAATAGGATTTTCTCAAACAGGATAGTCTCAAAATATCTACCTTAGATTACTTACTTACAAAAGGAAAATGGTAACTTTACAGTGAAGAAACTTAACAGATACCACCTTAACCAAGTGATTCAAGTTAACACCAAACTCAAACTGAGACTTGTCAACTGGCCTGTCCCCTTTGAATATCAGTACCTTGAAAGACAAAGAAAGACTGAAGAGTGACTCCAAGTTAAAGGAGTTCAAAAGACAGCTAAGTGCAACATGAGATGCTGAGTTCTAAAAACGAGCTTCCTATAAGGTCCCTCTTCCAAGAGGACTTCCCTCTCCCCTGCTATCCACAATAACACCCCTGCCTGTCCCTATTCGCCATCTCCTCTTCTCCCTAAGTTCTCCTTTTCCTCCTTGTTTCCTCTGAGCATGAGGGCTGTGAGTGTAACCCCCAGAGCTGGACTGCCTGGTGTTGGAAACCTTGGGCGTATCACTCAACCCTCTGTGTCCTGGTGTCCACATCTATAAAATGAGGATTGTAACAGGACCTACTTCAAGAGATGACGAAGAAGATGAAACGAAATATAAAACACTTAAAATAGTGCCTGGCACACTCTAAGGCCCCAGTAAACAGTAGCTGCTATTTTATTGTTTGACCTTAGATGACATATTTATTCATTTACTGTTTGTTTCTCCTCCTAGAACGTATACTTTATTAAGGCAGGAGTTTTGTTGTGGTTTATTTGTTTGGTTGGTTTTTATTAAAACAGTACCAGCTAATAGAAGGGTCTTATTAAGTATTTGTTGGGTGAATAAATGCATAAAATACAAAACAGCGAATGAGATTATATTGAAGTAAAATTTAACCTGATGTTATGTGTTACTTTAAAATTTGACACTTCCATTAAGACACAGAGAAGGGTGGGGAAGAAGATTGCCAGGTAAAAGCATTTGAGAGTTCCTAAAAGGGGCGGGGGGTTTAAAGAGTGCAGAAAGGAAAGTTAAGGCTCTGACAGTGTTCCTGGAAGCAGCGGCACCTGTGCTCATGTTCCCGCTGCCAGCCTGGCTCTCCACTCCTCTCAGGGGTTTCTGAGAGCACACATGGCCAACATGGCCAACGGGAATCTCAGGCTAACCCATCCTTACTTAACAGCTCTGGACTGCCCTAGAGGAGGGAGGAAAGGATTTTAGAACACAGCAGTCCAATGAACTCCTCCTTAAAAAGACTCCTTGGAGAAATAGGTTTGGGAAGCCTGGTTACTGTATCCTTGTTAAAAGTAATTAAAACTGCTGAACCCAGGGTTTCCCTAAGCCCCCTGCTCACAGAACCCTTATCTGATAACAACTATTAACACATGATGAGAACATTCAGGAATTACTATACAAAGACTCTGTTTTCTGTACAGAATTTTACAGAGTGGCCAGAGAGCACAGCGCTGGATGAGGCACAGGAAGGTGACGGGGTAGGGTCGCAGAGGCGCTGGCAGGGACAGGCCTGCGGCTTGACATCATGTGGCAAAGCCCTGTCATGACAGCCTGTCTCAAGCCGTTTCCCTACAAATCGCCTTAGTTGTAACCAAACTGCGTGCACGTGCTCCTGGAAGCTCTAATGTTACTCGAGCTACTAATCTAAAGTTGGGCTTTGGGGAAACAATCAATGTAGGTGATATATCTGATGCTTCTCTCTCTCTTTCTTTTTTTTAAAGCCAATCTTAGGTTTGGCTGAGGACAGCTTAAGAACACATGCTATTTTAAGTCCCAAGTAACAATACTAGTATGTAATAACATCCAAGATTTAGATTTGAGGCTTTGTAGCTACAAATAAATGTTACTTATATCAGTCTGCTGAGTTTGTACCTAGAGTTCCAAGGTCGGCAAAGGGGTCCAGCGTCTGGGGTTTGTTTTGGTGGGTGGGAGTCCCATGTGAGGACCCCGTGGGGCTGGTGGCAGCTGACTTGCTTCCCATCCCAAAGCCTCCTGAAAAGGAAAAAGGTCATTGAAAACAAGAGTCATTTGTCTGAAGCTGAGTTCTGAAATTAAGAATTCCAGAGCTATTGCTTATCTGTCTCCAAGGCAAATTAGGACAGGGTTTGGCAAGGTGTAAGAAGTTGCTAGCCCCTGTTTCTCTGACCTGGGTGAATAGTGGCCTGGAGCAAGGACAAGACACGGAAGGGACACACGCTGTTTCCTGGCCACACTTTAAACTGTTATTTCCAGTCTTTAACTCTCAAGTCACCTTCCTGTGGGACCTGCTAGTTCCTGAGTAACTTTGCAAATCTCACTTTACATCTTTGAGCTTCAACATTTTATCCCTGATTTAAAAAAAAAAAAGGAAACAATATTAAACTGAAATTTAAGGCAACAAATGAAAAATAGATATGACTATATCAAACTAAACACCTTTTGCAGCAAAGGTGACAATCAACAGAGAAAAAAAGCAGCAGAGTAAGAAGTCCCTACCTCCCCCCACAACTCAATCAACTCAGACTAACTGCCCCCAAAGGTAAAATCAACTCAAACTATCCTCTCACCACACATAAAAATCAACTCAGAATGGACTGAAGATCTAAACATAAAATCCCAAACAAAGAAGCTCCTAGAAGCAAACATAACGGAAAATGCTGTGCCGTTGGTCTGGGCAATCATTTCTGAATCGGACTTCAAAGGTACAGATAACAAACACAAAAACTGACAGAGTAGATTACGGGAAAGTAAAAAGCTTCTGCACAGAGCAAACCATCCACAGAGTGAAGAGACAGCCCACAGGATGAGAGGAAATATCCTCACACTGTCACGTGAGAAGGGGCGACATTCAAAATATAAGGAACTCAACTCAGCAGCAAAAAAAAAAAACAAACCAAAAACAACAACAAAAAACTCAATTAAAAAATGGGCAAAGACCTAAATAGACATTGCTTTATAAAAGATACACCAATGGACAACAGATATATGAAAAAATGCTGACATCACTAATTGCCAGGGAAATGCACATCAAAAGCACCATGACGTTTTACCTCACTCCTGTAAGAAAGTCTGTGACAAAAAGACACAACACGCCAAGTGCTGGCGAGGCTGTGGGGACAGGGGGCCTTCCACATGGTGGCGGGAAGGTGAGCTAGGGCAGCCTGTATGGAAACAGCGTAGAGTTCCCTTAAAATACAGAAAACAGAGCTGCCAGATGAGGCAGTAGCCCCACTCCTGGAGGATGTACATGTAAATCTAAAATCTCCAAAGGAGAGGAGTTGGAGCAGCGTCTCAGTGTTGGAGCAGCGTCTGAGCAGACACCGGCACCCCATGTTCACTTGGGCGCAGTCACAGTAGCCGACACATGGAGTGAACTTAAGTGTCCATCGGCGGAACAGGGGTAAAGAAAAGGGGAATACACACAAAGGAAGTATTCCTGACATCTGCAACTTTGCGGGTGAGCCTGGAGGACGTTATGTTACTTAAACATGCCAGGCAGGGAAGACAAACAGCCCATGACCTCAGTCACAGGTGGGAGTGAGAAAAGTCAATCTTACAGAAGCAGAGAGCAAAGAGACGGTCACCAGAGGATGGAGGGCGGGACGGGGTGTGACAGATGGTGGCTAAGGGATGCATAATCATAGCCAGCCAGGAGGAGCAAGCTCACGAGATCGGCTGTACAGCACAGTGACTACAATTACCAACGACATACCGTACTCCTGAAAAATGCTAGGAGAGGGGATGTTAACTGTTCTTACCACAATTGTAACTACATAAGGTAATGCACTTGTAAACTGGCTAGTTTAACCTCTCTGCAATGTATGTACGCTCTGAAATATCAAGTTGTACATGCTAAATACATACAATTCTGTCAATCGAAAAACATTTTCAATCAAAAAAGGAAGGAAATCCTGAGATGTGTTACAACTTGGATGAAACTGGAGGACAGCACGCTAATTAAACAAGCCAGTCACTAGAAGGGAAATACTGCACGACTTTTGTCAGACTGGAAGACGCAGCAAGCAGTGCAGGGCTGCCCAGCTGGAGGAGGCAGGGGGGGGGCTGCTGTGTGGCCAGCCCGTGTGACTGCAGCTCTGCAGCTGGCTGGTCACTGACTACTACGGGGGAAGGGTCTGCTGAGAGCCCATCACACTGCAGAGGGCCTCAGCTGACAGTGAACTTCCTAGAGTGCCGTGGTGGGGGGCATAATCTTTTAAAAAAGCAAATAGTAGCTGCTTCAGAAAGTAGCTGTTCTAAGCGGGTGTGTGTGTGTGTGTGTGTGTGTGCGCGCGCACCCGCTCACTACTCTTCCCTTCCTCCTCTCCTTCCCTCCTCTTCCCTCAGTGGTGTGAAGACAGCACTCAGCAAGCACCATAAACCCACGAGAAAGACCTTATTACTGACAAATCCAGCTCCTAGTCAGTCCTCTGTGAAGAAGGAAGAATATTCACACATATTCAGGATCCACAGATATAAGAAATTCTCATATAAGTTACTTTACTTAAACTTACACAACTATGTGGGATAAAAGATATTATCCCCGTTTTTCAGAGATAGATTTGCCAAAAAAAATCCAAGAGTTTCTCAGTAGTAGCAAGATATTTATATATATATATATATCTATATCTGATTCTGTTGTCAAGAGATTCATTCAGGAAATGAGACTTAGCAGATAACAGGGTGGCATGAGTGGTGCCATGGCACGTGGCGAGCACGGGGCCACACCCCTCCAGCTTAGGAGTCGGCAGGGATGACACAAATGACACGGAGGGCTACACTACCCTGCAGGTAGTTCACTTTACCTTGGCTGAAGATTATGCTTTGGCAATTGGTTAAATGTACACAAAACATAACCTGCTGACCTTACCTGGTTTGGCGTGCCAGTCCCAGCCTCCTGAAACATCTGGCTGAATGTTCACAGCAGGTGTACTAGAAGCTGCAGGTGAGAAGAAAAAGAGTGAGAACAGGAAAGCTTAGGACCAGCTTCCTTAGTCCACACAGGATAAAGCTAGCCCTCCGTGAGGCCTGTGGGGCCTCCCATGACCCACACGGCTTCATTCCTCTTTCTGAGTCCTCCCCACTCGTCTGCTTCCTCCTGTGGTTACTCATGTGCAGTTTGGGAGAAACCCTGGATTATTTGCCTCTGCTCCTGCTCACCTTTATTCTACCTCCATGTCCACATACTTTGAATTATAACTGAGCAATTGGGAGTCCCTTGAAAACAAGAACCATCTTACATGTGTCCCACCCTCCTACTTAGCACAGAGTCGGTGGCAATAAGAAAAGAGGGAAAACTTAAACTGCATTCACCTTAGCTCAGCATCCACAAGCTTCCTAGAGGCAGGACCCACTGAGACTGAAATTTTGTCTCCTCTGCTGTGGCATGAATTGAGAATGATGAGTTACTCAGAAAAGTTCTGGGCACCAACCGTGCACCACCCACTAAGCAATGTGTCTGTTGTTACTCAAAATAAACTAGCTACAGCTTCAAAACAGGTCATTCTGACCCCTCTCAAAATTCCAAACATCTAATTCAATAGAATGTTCAGCTTCAGAGAATCAGGTGTACCAGAGGAATATTGGTAAGTAAGTATTCTCTACATCTATAAAATCTACATAAGAAATAAGATGCTGTAAGAAAGAATTCCATTCTAAGGCACCTCTAAGTTTTGCCCATAAAAACCAGTAAGTGAAATACAAATACTGAACTGACTTTCCAAGTGGGATTTAAAACACCCCCTACCCCCACCAGAAGAATTACAAAAGTGCCAAGATTAGCCTTCTGAGCCAGTGCAGCAGAAAAAAGGTCAGTGTGGCCAGACTGGAGAACATGGGGCAGAGGAGGACACTGGCACAGGCCCTGGCCATTCTCAGAAAAACAACATTTTCAGTGAGGGAGCAGATGCAGCTCCTAGAGACATCCTCATCCTGCATCTTCCTCCCCCAGGTAACCAACGCACAATCCGGAGACTCCTGTAAGTGGGTGCCACTCATTGGGGGAGGGTTCCCGTTTGTTGTCCTGTGGACCCACTCAGAATGGCTTGGGATTAGAGACCAGGTGAAATTCACCCCAGTGGGCTGCTCCTGGTCAGACCACTTTTTCTCAGCAAGCTGCAGTTTGCCCCAGGGCTATACAGCTCACCTCCCTCTGCACGGTCATGGCTGCCTGAGGTTGGGGCAGCCTAACCACAGTCTCCCAACAAGCTCAGGCTGTCGGAAGCAACACATCACCTGCTAGTGTGGCCAACAATGTGCAGCCATTTCCAACATCGGGATGAGCCACCGTTCTCCGGCTCAAAGCCACATATCCCTCCCTGAAGCTCTGGTCTCAACCAACATGACTGAAGTGACACACATTGGTAGTTACAGATGGACATGATGACTGCTCTTCATACAACCTAAGTCTCCACACAGGCATGTAATTTGGGCTACAGGTGTAATTTTAAATTTACTAACAATCACATTTTAAGAAGTAATATGATACCAATGAAATTAATTTCAATAATGTATTTTATTTAACCCAATATATTCAAAATGTTACTTCAACAAGTAACGAACGTTAGTGAGAAACTTACGTTCTGTTTTGTATTGAGTGTTGAAATCAGCTGTGTATTCTCTACTTGGAGGGCACCTCCAGACAGACCAGCCACATCTGCCCTGTTAACAGCCACATATGACTTGTGGCTGGTAATTTTGTGGAATACAAATATATTTTGTTAATTTAAAAGCTATATTCTCCACATTTCAAAGATTTCTTCAAGGATGAATCCACCTTCCAATCATTTACAAGTGGAAGTGTTTTTTTCTTTCTTATTGATATACATGCCGTAACCAATAGTGATTTAAGATTATGTTCATGCAGCTGTAATGCAAAGTGTTCCAGTCAAACAAACAAATAAATAAGCAGGATGAAGTTAAGCAGGCATCTTTTTTGTAAGACACCCAGAGGTTTTACTGTGTTCATGTGAAGTATTAATTTCCAAAAGAAAAAGGCAAATTTTCCATGATGGTCTCCTCTCTGAGCACCTGCTCATATTTTGTGGGAACTGGTATAAAGCACTTCCTCACCATGCAGTGTAGGGGAGGGGCTCCTGGTTGGCTGGAGAAGGGGATCACTGGAAGCCTCGGCCGTGCTCAGGAAGGAGCCCAGCAAGTCCTGGCCTGACGGTCTGGGAGGTGCTGCAAATGGGTCGAAGGCGCCACCTGGAAAACAATGGCGACAATGTACTTATTTGTCCTAAGAATTCATTCATTCACCAAATACTAAAGAACCGTCAGTATCGCCTGTCCCTCCCCCAAACACATGAAAAATCAGGATGACACCTGCCTCCTGCTTTGGGCCTATCCTGGGCTTGAAACTTCCTGCACAAGTCATAATGACCCACGGGATTCCTGACCACATAGGAATAGCCCACCTCTGTAGACGAAGGAGTGGTCTGTATTTATCTGCTGGATAAACCACATCCAAAACTTCTCACTGGTCAGCAGATGTAAGAAAGCATTATGCAGAGAAACCATAGCTGGAAACATATCAAATCCTGTATCCTGTCTGAGTCTTAAAGTGGGATTTATCTGCTAACTAGCTTTCTCCCTTCTCACCATCACTGAGAGCACATTATAAATATAAATTTATATTAAATTAGAGGAATTCTGCAGTAACAAACTATTCAATACCATAAGACCGGAGCTCGAAATGCAGTATTTAAAACAATACTGAGAAGAAATGATCCTTACTTTACAATCTCAGAGATTAATATCTTTCAGTAAGTTTATATGATAGTTAAGAGTTGGTCCTGGGATTCGAATCCAGGCCTTTAACTCTAGACTTGGCATCCTTTCTGCTTCCTCCTGGGGAGCACTGAGGTCTTCTGCTAGCCTTCTGGGTACCTAGGACAGGCCAATTGATGTATCTGAGCCTGTGCCCTGTGGCATAGAGGTGACTGGTACAGATGCCCCTTTGTGATCTGGCACTAGGACATAGCCTGGAACTGTGATGAGCAAAATCAGTGGTCACATGAGTCACATAGTTTTAAAATGCGAACAACAGAATGGAGCAGGCAGAAGAAAGGATCTCTGACATTGAAGACAAAGATTTTGAACACTCCCAAATGCTCAAAAAGGAAAAGAAGTGGAGAGCAAAAATGGATCATTCTCTCAGAGAGCTCTGAAATAATTCGAAGAAAACTAATATTCACCTTATAGGAATTCCTGAAGGCAAAGAGGTTACTTTGAAAGGCCCAGATGCTCTACTCCATGAGATAATCAAGGAGAACTTCCCAGACATGCCAAGAGATTCTGAAATTCATATAGCAGACAGTTCAAAAGCCCAGCGAGACTCAGTCTGAATAAGACATCTCTGAGACACATTATAGTTAACTTTGCCAAAGTTAATATGAAGGAGAAAATTCTGCAAGCAGCCAGATGTAAGAAAACCATAACCTACAAGGGGAAGAATAATAGAATGACTGCAGATGTCTCTGCTGAAACCTTTCAAGCTAGAAGAGGGTGGTCATCAATTTTTAATCTCCTAAAACAAAATAACTTTCAACCCAGGATCCTGAATCCAGCTAAACTGAGTTTCATTTATGATGGAGAAATTAAATACTTTAATGATATTCACATGTTGAAGAAATTTGCCATAACTAAACCAACTCTCCAGGATATTCTCACACCTATCCTCCATAATAACTAGAACAATTCTCTACCACCAAAGTAAACTCACTCTGAAACTTTTGATCAAATTAAAACTTTCATAGTGGTGAAAGGATTAAAAATATCCTCTGGACCTTCAAAAAACTCAATACCCAAAATTCTACCAGGCTTATCAGTATTCTCGATTAATGTGAATGGCTTAAATTGTCCTCCAAACAGGCACAGGTTGGCTGACTGGATACAAAAACTTAGGCCAGACATCTGGTGCATATAATAATCTCATCTTACCTGAAAAGATAGATATAGACTCAGGGTGAAGGGATGATCATCTATATTTCAGGCAAATGGAATTCAGAAAAAAGCAGGTGTTGCAATTTTATTCACAGATACAATAGGTTTTAAACCAAAAAAAGTAAGGAAAGATAAGGATGGTCACTTCATATTTGTTAAGGGTAATACTCAACATGATGAGATTTCAATTATTAATATTTATGCACCCAACCAGAAAGCACCTCAATTTATAAGAGAGACTCTAACAGACATGAGCAACTTGATTTCCTCCAGCACCATAATAGTCAGAGATTTTAACACTCCTTTGGCAGTATTGGATAGATCCTCCAATAAGAAGCTAAGCAAAGAAATTTTAGACTTAACCATTCAACAATTCAATTTAACAGACATCTACAGAACATTTCATCCTAAGAAAAATGAATACACATTTTTCTCATCAGCCCATGGAACATCCTCCAAAATTGGTCACATCTTAGGTCACAAGGCTAACCTCAGCAAATTTAAAAAAATAGAAATTATTCCTTGCATCTTCTTGGACCATTGTGGAATAAAAGTTGAACTCAGTAACAAAAGAAATCTGCATACTCATAGAAAAACATGGAAACTAAATAACCTTATGCTGAATGATAGCTGGGTCATAGCTGGGTCATAGATTAAGAAGGAAATTACCAAATTTTTGGAACAAAATGATAATGAAGACACAATTTTTCAGGATCTCTTGGATACCACAAAGGCAGTCCTAAGAGGAAAATTTATAGCACTGAAAGCCTTCCTCAAGAGAACAGAAAGAGAGGAAGTTAACAACTTAGTGAGACAGCTCAAGCAACTGGAAAAGGAAGAACATTCCAACCCCAAACCCAGCAGAAGAAAAGAAATAACCAAAATTAGACAGAATTAAATGAAATTGAAAACAAAAGAATTATACAACAGATCAATAAATCAAAAAGTTGGTTTTTTGAAAAGGTCAATAAAATAGATGCACCTTTGGCTAACCTAACCAGAAAAAAAAGAGTGAAATCTCTAATTTCATCAATCAGAAATGGTAATGATGAAATAACAACAGACTCCTCAGAAATTCAAAAAATCCTTAATGAATATAACAAGAAACTCTATTCTCAAAAATATGAAAATATGAAGGAAATAGACCAATACTTGGGAGCACATCACCTTCCTAGACTTAGCCAGAATGAAGTAGAAATGTTGAACAGGCCTATATCAAGTTCTGAAATAGCATCAACTATACAAAAATCTTCCTAAAAAGAAAAGCCCAGGACCAGATGGCTTCACATCAGAATTCTATCAAACCTTTAAAGAGGAACTAGTATCTATATTACTTAACCTTTTCCAAAACACAGAAAAAGAAGGAATACTACCCAACACATTCTATGAAGCAAACATCACCTTGATCCCTAAACCAGGAAAAGACCCAACAAGAAAAGAAAATTATAGACCAATATTACTAATGAACATTGATGCAAAAATATTCAACAAAATCCTAGCAAACAGAATCCAGCAACACATCAAACAAATTATACACCATGACCAAATGGGATTTATCCCAGGGTCTCAAGGCTGATTCAATATAAGTAAATCTATAAATATAATTCAGCACATAAACAAATTAAAAAACAAAGATCATATGATTCTCTCAATCGATGCAGAAAAAGCTTTTGATAATATCCAGCATCCCTTCATGATCAGAACACTTAAGAAAATGGGTATAGAAGGGACATTTCTTAAACTGATAGAGGCCATCTACAGCAAATCCACAGCCAATATTGTATGAATGGAGTTAAATTGAAATCATTTCCACTCAGATCAGGAGCCAGACAAGGCTGCCCATTGTCTTCACGGCTCTTTAACATTGTAATGGAAGTCTTAGCCACCTCAATTAAGTGAGAAAAGTTGATCAAGGGTATCCATGTAGGGTCAGAAGAGATTAAACTTTCAATCTTCACAAATGATATGATTGTATATCTGGAGAACTCCAAGGATTCAACTACAAAACTCTTATAAGTGATCAAGGAATACAGCAGTGTTTCAGGTTACAAAATCAACACTCATAAATCTATAGCCTTCATATATACCAACAATAGTCAAGCTGAAAAAACAGTCAAGGGCTCTATTCTTTTCACAGTAGTACCAAAGAAGATGAAATATGTGTGAGTTTACCTAACAAAGGATGTGAAAAATCTCTATAAAGAGAACTATGAAACTCTAAGAAAAGAA
Source organism: Nycticebus coucang (assembly GCF_027406575.1). Taxonomy (NCBI): domain Eukaryota; kingdom Metazoa; phylum Chordata; class Mammalia; order Primates; family Lorisidae; genus Nycticebus; species Nycticebus coucang. The sequence goes on along the minus strand of NC_069784.1, from coordinate 984,034 downwards.
ATAGCTGAAGATATTAACAAATGGAAAAACATACCATGCTCATGGCTGGGAAGAATCAACATTGTTAAAATGTCTATACTACCCAAAGCAATATACAATTTTAATGCAATCCCTATTAAAGCTCTACTGTCATACTTTAAAGATCTCGAAAAAAATAATACTTTGTTTCATATGGAATCAGAACAAACCTTGAATATCCAAGACATTACTCAGAAATAAAAACAAAGCAGGAGGAATCACACTACCAGACCTCAGACTGTACTATAAATTGATAGTGATCTAAACAGCATGGTACTGGCACAAAAACAGAGAGGTAGATGTATGGAACAGAATAGAGAACCAAGAGATGAACCCTGATACTTACCATTATTTGATCTTTGATAAGCCAATTAAAAACATTCAGTGGGGAAAAGATTCCCTATTTAACAAATGGTGCTGAGTGAACTGGCTGGCGACCTGTAGAAGACTGAAACTGGACCCACACCTTTCACCATTAACTAAGATAGACTCTCACTGCATTAAAGATTTAAACTTAAGACACGAAAGTATAAAAATACTAGAAGAAAGTTCAGGGAAAACTCTTGAAGAAATCAGCCTGGGTGAGTATTTTATAAGGAGCCCTCCCCCCCTCCCGGCAATTGAAGCAACACCAAAAATACACAACTGGGACCTGATCAAACTAAAAAGCTTCTGCACAGCCAAGACACAGTAAGTAAAGCAAGCAGACAGCCCTCAGAATGGGAGAAGATATTTGCAGGTTATGTCTCCAACAAAGGTTTAATAACAAGAATCCACAGAGAACTCAAACATATTAGCAAGAAAAGAACAAGTGATCCCATCTCAGGCTGGGCAAGGGACTTGTAGAGAATCTTCTCTGAAGAAGACAGGTGCACAGCCTATAGACACATGAAAAAATGCTCATCACCCTTAATCATCAGAGAAATGCAAATCAAAACCACTTTGAGATATCATCTAACTCCAGTAAGATTAGCCCATATCACAAAATCCCAAAACCATAGATGTTGGCGTGGATGTGGAGAAAAGGGAACACTTCTGCATTGCTGGTGGGAATGCAAACTAATACTTTCCTTTTGGAAAGATGTTTGGAGATCACTTGGGGATCTAAAAATAGACCTGCCATTCGATCCTACAATTCCTCTACTAGGTACATACCCAGAAGACCAAAAATCACTTTATAACAAAGGTATTTGCACAGAATGTTTATTGCAGCCCAATTCATAATTGCTAAGTCATGGAAGAAGCCCAAGTGCCCATCAACCCATGAATGGATTAATAAATTGTGATATATATATACACCATGGAATATTATGCAGCTTTAAAAAAAAGATGGAGACTTTACCTCTTTCATGTTTACATGGATGGAGCTGGAACATATTCTTCTTAGCAAAGTATCTCAAGAATGGAATAAAAAGTATCCAATGTACTCAGCCCTACTATGAAACTAATTTATAGCTTTCACATGAAAACTATAACCCAACTATAGCCCAAGAAGAAGGGGAAAGGGAAGAGGGAGGGGAGGAGGGGGGGAGAATGGGTGGATGGAGGGTAATTGGTGGGACCACACCTACGTGCATCTTACAAGGGTACAAGTTACATTTACTAAGTGTAGAATATAAATGTCTTAACACAATAACTAAGAAAATGCAATGAAGGCTATGTTAACCAGTTTGATGGAAATATTTCAAATTGTATATAAAACCAGCACATTGTACTCCACGATTGCATTAATATACACAAGCTATGATTTAATAAAAAATAAAATAAAAATAAAGCATGAACGTCCACTATGATGCTATCTTGAATCCAGGGGACTTTTTTGTCCCTGACAGAGTTTTTTTCAGTTGGGTGAGGTGGGCAGAAGGCAGCCCTGGTGCAGGGTTCAGGGCACCTGAGCTCACGTCCAGGCTTCACAGCAGCTAACGCAGGAGCTTGAGTGGCCGCACCTGTGCCCTAACTGTGAGCCCCTCATACACAAGGATGCCTCGGAGCGGCCTAGAGCCTTCCGTGAAGGGGTCATTGCTCTTAACCTCCCTAATGTGCTGTCCTCGGCTAGTGGTGACAGCAGCCTGGGGCAGCTGATTCGAGGGGGTTCTTTGGAAGCTGCAATGGATTTCTGTTGACCTAGCTACACTGTCTTGCAAATGTCACATCACCGTGGCTGGACAGTGCAGAAATGGTGAGCCTGTGGTGATGGGCAGAGAGACTATCGGAGCCCAGGGTGCCAGCTCCCAGGCTGAGGCCACTGCTCTGTTCCAGGAAGCTGCACTGATGTTGAAAGTCACTGAAATAGCCAAGTGCCTCTCTGCACAGCCAATGCACACTCAGAAGACTACAGCTGCAGGAAGGCACTCGGGAAACTGAGGGAAGCTCTGGACCCCAGGGGCCTGGTTTTGAGCCTAAGCCCCATCAACTTCTGGTCACATACACTTGTGCTTCTAATTTAACTTAAGCCCCTATTTCCTCAAATACAGTGGGGGATGAGATAGCACTTATTTATTGGGTTTTTATAAAAATTGAATCATGTTTAGTGTTAAATTGCATGCCTGGCAAAGTCCCCCATAGATGTCAGCTGCTATTATAGATAATAATTCATTGATGTGTGTCTCCAAGCAGAAGAAAGTGAAGCAACTCAACTGACATCCTGAAAAAGAGGAAAATCACGAAGAGTGTGGAGCTCAAACGTCCAGGCTCACACAGCCTTACTGCTGTTTCTCTGTTCTGGACAGTGTTTCTATTTTCTCTTGCACTCTCTGTTTAAACGGAGACACAGACCTCTCAGAAGTTTTCAGGGAAACCAGGAAAGTCTGGCTTATTAGAAAAATTTAAACCTGTTTAGCCCAAAGGCTAAAATTCAATATGGAAGCCATTACCTTCTCCCACATGTAAAGTCGGGGACGCGGAGGCAGAGGCAGCGGAGCGGCGTGGCGTTGACTGGGTGGAAGCCGGTCTGCTGGGATGGAACACATCTTCCAGCCCTGACTGTCCAGCCTGGGCAGGGCCGGCTGCACCTGCGCCCCCAAACAGGTCACTCAGTAGTTCAGAATTGGTGGGAGGAGCCGCCGGTGCAGAGAAGTTCGTACTCACTCCAGAGGCTTCCAGGCCCAGCAGGTCCACGTCCTCAAGGGAGGGAGGGGCAGCTGGCTCTGGCTGCTTTTTGCTGGGCTTCTTGGCTCCATGAGGCTTGTCACCATTGGCATTGCCATGAGGACTGGAAAGGGTCAGAAGCTCATCGTCTGATTGCTCGCTCTCCTGATTCACCAGGGCAGCGTGGTCTTCCTCACAGAACGACTTGTCTGATTTCTGATCTGAGGAAAGCCAGCATGCCCTACATGGTTAGTTACTGACCACAGCACTGCAGGGCCTCAATATGAGTAGTAAAATACACTTGCAGAAAGAGAGAGACTGGCTCAGCCTGAGCAATGAGAAACCAGAGGTGTTTCCCAAGGTGCTGAGAATCCGAGACGCAGTCTAGCATGGTGGTAAAGAGCAGGGGACAGGAGCGAGGCAGCCTGGACTGGCCGCAGCTCTGAGCCTCAGTTTCCTTGCCAGCAAAATGAGGTCATAACTAGTACCTAACTCATGGGCTACTAAGAATTATATAAGATTATTATAAAGTGCTCAGGCCAATAGTAAGTGGTGCCTACAAGTTGACTTTCACTATTTTTTTCAGGCTCTATCCTAGGTTTTAGGGAAAGCATTACCTGCTAGTCCTCTGCTGAGACCTCTCACTGCCCTTTACTCTCCAGGTGTCCCACAGCCAAAAGAGCAGCCTTTCCTCCACCGTCTGCAGCAGAAATGACCACACCCAGGGACTGCAGAGTGTGACTGTGCTGATGTCCTCACCCAGCCTGAGTGTGACCTCGGCAGCAGGAGGGGAGGCCTCTGCAGGAGACAGGGATGCCCAGCCCTGCCTTGGTGCAGACCTTTCCATGAAAATTGGTTATTTAATGTCTGGGAAAGGCTTTCCTAAGTTTAGCATCAACCCAGTTGGCATAAAACTGATCAGAACAGATGTGAACGTGCTTAGAATCTTCATTTCTCTCTCTCAGGGTTATTCTTTATATGTCCACTGCAGAAATATTAATATATCTGATTATAAGTTGTTGTCTGAGATACTACTGAGGATATTAAGATAGGATTTACGTACTGTATTACCTTTTTAAAATCCAAAAATTTCTGCATTCTTAAACACAGCAGTGCTGAGAGTTTCAGATAAGAGACTGCATCTGTGCTAAAACCTACTTCAGGCTGAGAGTGGAACTTTGGGAGACTGAGGTAGAAGGATTGCCTAAGGCCAGGCGTTCAAGACCAGCCTAGGCAACATAGTAAGACTTTGTCTCTGAAGAAAAAACAAGTTTAGCCAGGCATGCTGGTGGGTACCTTTAGCTCCTGCTACTGGGGAGGCTGAGGCAGGAGGATTGCTTGAGCCCAGGAGTTGGAGGCTGCAGTGAGCTATGACTGCACCACTGCACTCCAGCCTGGGCGACAGAGCAAGACTCTGTTTCAAAACAAAAAGCCAATCTCAGACCTAAAATGGCAGTGGAAAGGTAAGAGTGAAGTTTTATTAAAACCCTTTACTGTGAGAAAGATAAGCGGTAAGGGAGACCAAGAGGGGCTGCTGCCTTCCAGATAGCACTGGGTTCTCAAGTTTGAGAAGCTGCTAATTCTACTTCTCAAAAGAAAATTATGACAGTAAGCCTTTCGATTCAGAGAAATTTTACGAGCAATTATTTCACCAAACACTGGGAACTTCTGGAGTGAACAGGAATACCACCTCACATTCAGACATCAGAGGAAAGCCTACTGGGAGATTTCAAATAAAACATCTCCAAAGCGAGCTTCCCACCCATTCCATTCAGAAAGTTCCAACAACTCAATTCTACATTGAACCTCAGAGTTAACCTCCAACAATGCTAAGGCAAAGATGGCCGATGGATGTTGATTGGGGTGTACCCAGTACACCAACGGTAGCAGCTGAAGTGTCACCGTGAGAAGTCTGAAAACATCTCATCCAGTGAGAGCCCTGATTCTGCTGTGGTTGTTCTGGCAGGTGGCAGAGACATTCAGGCCAAGCCTGTGCCCCGCTCACCTGTCCTGTTACTCTCTCAAGAAACACCAAGTTTTACATTTTAGAATACTCAGTTAAGGCCAGGAGACAGACTCCTTTGTCAATCTCTCTGCATTGTCAAGAGCCTAAAGGAAATCCTAGAAAATGCGTTTATTTGTCAGTCTAGGAAAAAACGCGACCCCAAACACAGTGTAGAGAGCAAAGCTACAACTCAGCGCACTGTGGCTTCTGCATGAGCATCAGGGTGCCCATGAGACTACAGTGCGTAAACGGCCTGATTTGAAAAAGGAACAAGTGGGGAGGGTGTGAGATGAGCACCGACTTATTGGGATGCCCTGCTCCAGGCTGCTTCCAGGGCTAGCCATTTTTACAGCAGAACCATGCAATTTAACCATCAAACCATGTACAGGTAACTTAAAGAAAAGCTTGTAAGTACCTTGCCAACAGAGAGAGGCAAAGAAACCGCTTTGCCCGAAATGCCTGGGGTTGTCTGGAGGGATGTCTATTGGAGCCTGTCCTGGAAGAGAAAAGGCCGAGCAGCGTCCATGAAACACAGAGGTGGGTCAGCGTGGCAGGAGCAGGGGCCCGTCCTGACGGAGCCTACCTCCTAGGGCCACCGTGTCCTGGTGCTCCTGGTGAGAGGAGAAGAGGACGCTGGGGTTGACGTCCTTAGCACAGTGATGCTCCCAGGGCGGTGTCAGGTCTGTGACTTTGTCGTGTGGCTGCAGCTCCACGTCCAGTGTCACCTGAAACAGCTGAGGGTATTTTTCTGGTACGTCACAAGCATCTAACTCCGGCCTACAGAGGGATTTAAAAATAACAAGGTTAGTGAAAAACAGTGACATCAGCAGGGTGTTCAGCACAGAAGGTGCTGTAGGCTCACTCTTAGGGCAATGCTGAGACAGGCTCTCAGGAAGACTCACTCGTACCCAGGTAAGTTACTTTACTTTTCTGCGCTTCAGATTCCTCATCTGAAAAAAAAGGAGACTAATCCTTGCTCAAAGAATTAGTCAAGTTGAAAAGTGAGGGGAGAAAATAAATAAAAATAAATGATAAAAGAAATAATTTGGATGCTACTCCATCTAGAAAGCAGGGTTGACCAGACCTGGTGGGCCACGTCTATGATCCCTGCACTTTGGGAAGCTGAGGCAGGAAAATCCTTTGAACTCAGGAGTTCAAGACCAGCCTGAACAAGAGCAAGACCCCATCTCTACTAAAAATAGAAAAACTAGCCCAGCCGTGTGGTGGGTGCTTGTAGTCCCAGCTACTTGGGAGGCTGAGGCAGCAGGATCACTTGAACCCAAGAGTTTGAGGTTGCTGTGAGCTATGATGACACGGCACTCTACTGAGAGTGACAGAGTAAGACCTTATCCTAAAAGAGAAAGACAGAGAGAGAGGAGGAAAGAGGGAAGGGGGGAGGAGAAAGGTGGTGGGAAAAGAAAAGAAAATAAAAAAAGAAAGAAGCGGGCGGCGCCTGTGGCTCTACAGAGTAAAGTACAGGCCCCATATGCCGAACGTGGCGGTTTCAAACCCAGCCAGGTCCAAAAACTGCAAAAAAAAAAATTCAGTGAGGCAAAGATTCCTTATTAAAAAAAAAAAAGAAAGAAAGAAAGAAAGAAGCAAGCTTGGCTGATGGGTTAACTGGTATGCACTGGCATGGTCCAATTGGTTGTCAAAATAGTGAAAAAGGACCACAGCTACCATCTTGAGCCCTTGACCATCTCTCCCCCCATTCTGGTCCCAGCAGCCTTCACTATGTCCCCAGCTCCAGCCACCCCCAAGTTCCTAGACCACACATCTGGCAAATGGGTCCTCCAGACCCTGCTTTAGTGCCATGGCCGGGCATCCAGTCTGGTGGTCACTTCTCCTGCCATAGCACTGGCCGCACTGCCGTCCCTGCTGGAAAGACAGGGAAAACCAGATGTGCAGTGTGCTGGGTCCTCTCTGTCCACTCTCATCTACTCACATGGAATTTCAGACCTTTCTATTACAAGTCTGTGATCTGTTTATGCTTCTAAAGACAAGCCAAACCCAGCTGATTCTATGCATCCAGCCAGTCTGCAGCCCATCCTGTGGGCAGGACGGGGTCTTGGGACAGCACAGCACATCCATGGCTCCGCATGTCCCACTGCATTGGGAGAGCCAGACCCCGGCCCACACGGCACTTACTTGGTGAACTTTAACACAGTGGTATCCGGGGGTATGAAGCCAGTGTGGAACTGGAGCTGTAATATCTGCGTGTTGGTCACCTGGAAACACACGGGAAGCACATCAGCGCTGAGCAGGGCAAAGGGAATCTGACCAGAAGATGAGGTCTAGGGAGGCAGGCCCCTTCCTGTTTCTACATCCGAATCTTTGTTTACCAAAGATCAGGTCTGGGGAGGCAGGCCCCTTTCGCTGTTTCTACATCCAAATCTTTGTTTACCAGAAGACCAGGTCTGGGGAGGCAGGCCCCTTGCGCTGTTTCTACATCTGAATCTTTGTTTACCACGAATATGAAACAATCTCCCACCTAGAATGGGCTCAGCTCCATCTCCAACCTCCGCCTGGGCAAGCCATGTCCTCGTCCCCAACTGTCCCTTGCCTTTGCACGTTGCTGGACTTTGGCTCATTACATTCCTCTACGTGGAAGGCCCTGCCGGCCCAAGGAGCTCACCCTTCGAATCCCATTTGGAAAGGCCACATCCTCCCTGGAGCCCTCTGGGCCACGTCGGCTAAAACAAACGGCCCTCATCCCCCCTGTGACAGTATCATGCATATCTGTGCCTGTGTGATTCTGCTCACGAGAATGAATTTCTTCATGGCAAAAAGTCTTATTCCAGTCAACCCCCAACACTTAGACAATGGCTGGCACAAAGCACATACTTAGCAAATATTTGATGAATTAAAATACAGTCACTTGCAACATTACTTCTAACAGTCAAAAAGTGGCAAAGTTCAAATGTCCACCCACTGAAGGAGAGATTAATACTATGCGATGCTGCCGTGTGATGGAAAGTGACTTGTCCACATACGGGTCACACACGGGCACATGCCACCCCATGCTGAGCCTCAAAAACGTCCTGCTGAGAGAGAGAAGCCAGCCACAGATGACCACGTATTGTGTGATTCCACAAAGCAAATCCACAGAGACAGAAAATGCACAAGCAGTGGGTGGGGGCAGGAGGAGCGGGCAGGGACTGCTGACCAGTACCAGGCTCTCGTGGGGGTCACGAAAATGCTTGGAAAATAGATAGCGGTGACCACTGCAAAACTATCTGAATATACTAAGAACTATGCATCATATACTTTAAAAGGGGGACTTTTATGTTATGTGGGTTTTATCTCAACAAAATATTGAACAGAAATCATTTAATTTCCCATTTCCCATTCTTAGTAGAACTCTGACCCCTTACGCTGACCCAGCAGGACAGGATGAGAAAGGCTGGAGCTTCTGAGGAACAGGGTTTGCTGAAGGTCAAGGGCTGCCACCTGCTGGCAGTCACCATGCCAAGGACTTTGGGAAATCACGGGCTCCCTGGGTCTCAGTTCCTCTCATGTAAGATAAAGGAGTTGACCATAGCAATCTGTAACGGCTCTTTCTCCTTCTTTTTTTTTTTTTTTTTTTTTGTAGAGACAGAGTCTCACTTTATCACCCTCGGTAGAGTGCCGTGGCATCACACAGCTCACAGCAACCTCCAACTCCTGGGCTTAAGCGATTCTCTTGCCTCAGCCTCCCGAGTAGCTGGGACTACAGGCGCCCGCCACAACGCCCAGCTATTTTTTGGTTTGCAGTTCAGCCGGGGCAGGGTTTGAACCTGCCACCCTCGGTATGTGGGGCCGGCGCCCTACCAACTAAGCCACAGGCGCCGCCCTCTTTCTCCTTCTAAAACCAAAGTCACTCAAGCCCACAGTGATTTGGAGGGAAGATTCAGAAATATCCCTTCTAAAGACTCAGACGCGTTTACCCCGTGACTACTAAGATCATACCTTCGCCTGCAGCCGGCTCCCGATGGTCGACCTCAGATGGTACATGGCAACAACCACGTCACCCTGCACGGTGATGCTCAAGGGAATGAAGATTTTTCCATCTTGGACACGGTATTCTCTTTAAACAGAGACCAAAGTGTGCATTGAAGAGAGTCCAGTCTGGCACAATCACACAGGCACAGTTCTCTGTGGCTCTGGCTAAGGGACCCACTGGTCAGGCCTGGACCCAGAGACCACTTCCTCCCCTGAGCACTGGCCACAGCTCATGCCCTGGCCCTGCAGTGGGACACTGTGGGTCTCACACCCATTGCTCGCTCTGCGTCACACCTGGACTTCCAGACAGTGCAATTTCCCGTGCCTGGTTCACAGACCCCTTGTCCTCCTCACATGCACCTAGCCCGGTATATTTGCCTTTTCGTAACCTTAAATTAATAGGAAAAGTAGCCAGGGACAGTGGCTCATGCCTATAATCTCAGCACTCAGGGAGGCTGTGGCGGGTGGATTGCCTGAGCTCACAAGTTTAAGACCAGCCTGAGCCAGAGTGAGACCCCGTCTCTAAAAATAGCTGGGCATTGTGGGGGCACTTGTAGTGATCAAGAAGGATCATTTGAGCTTAAGAGTTTCAGGGTGTGATGAGCTGTCTACCAAGGATGACAGAGTGAGACTATGCCCCCCTCCCCAAAAAATTTTAAAATTAGTAAAAGCAGAGGTGAAGGGAAGAAAGAAATCCAGTCAAGATCAGTACAGAAACAGAAACATGCTCTGTGAGAGTCTCAGATACATCCTCAATCTCAATCTGTTCCAACTAGTTCCACATTAGGTCACACCCACTGCTTTCTCTCCACACCCACAGCTCCCCGGCACTGCTCTTTATTATGGAGTGGGCACCTTCTTCTTCTTCTTTTTTTTTTTTTTTTTTTTTGTAGTTTTTGGCCAGGGGTGGGTAGGAACCCGCCACCTCCGGCATATGGGGCCGGTGGCCTACCCCTTTGAGCCACAGGCACCGTCCTCGGCACCTTCTTTAAATACATCACCACCTTTGCAACAGCTTACTCGAAACCTCACTCATCACCAACCATGCCCATCTCCATCTTTAAGGATCAGGTCCTTTGAGCCCTACCTCTGTCTTACCTCTCATACTTAACAGATACTTCGTGAATTAAAATATAATTACTTGCAACATTATTCCTAACAGTCAAAAAGTGGCAAAGTCCAAATGACCCTCAGTCTATACTAACAGTTGACTTGAAAGGGGGCTGTGGGAGATTTAGTTGTACTTTTCTATGATTACGAGTGATATTGAACTCTTTAAATATCCAGAGGATGCCAAAAAAATGTATGCACATTTTAAGCGATGGTATCTCTGTATTACCTTTCAAAGTTGCACTGAAGGTTCCCTCGCTGGTCAAGTGTGCCTAGACATGCTACCACATCCACCTTCCCTGCGATTACGCTTTTGGGGAATGACTGATTTTACTTCTTTTACCATGAGCATACACTTCTCAGCACCCCCAGATATATCAGCCGTTTCTCAGTGCCACAGTCTTGCAGGCAGAAAAGTGAATGACCCAGGAGGTGAGCTGTGCACCAGAAGGGAAGGAAAGTGTCCTGACTTACTTCATCCGCTCAAAATCTGTGCAGGTTGTATAGATCTTGGTTTCTCCAATCAGTACATCACAGTAAGGGCGACATCCGTTTCTCTGTTTGTTGAAAAATGGTATTGGGCTGACAGTGATGGACTTAATGGTGAGAGGCTTGAAGTGAGGGTGGTAGGGCTTGTCCGAGAGCAGGTCACACATGTAGCCCAGGTACCTGGAACAGAAGGTTGCCAGCCAGTTGGGGCCACCACACGCAGAGAAAGAGCGATCTTTTCAATAAAGACAGTGACTGTTTGTTCATATACACTTAGGTTACAATAAAAATTTACCCTGTTAAATTCTCAAACACTGGCTAGCAAAAGAGAATGCAGTCAACAATGTCTGAAAGATTTTACCTCCCGAGGTGGCTGTACTTCCCCAAAGAACTCATAATGGGTGTATTTGTTAAATCAAAAAGCTGATGGGAGTTTTACCCTAGCTCAATATTTGAACATTTATTCCTGTTTTATCTAGGATGTTAAATTTATCAGGTAAAACCCAACCTTGGATACATCTTAGAATCTTCTCATCAGAAACACTTTTAGTTCAAAAAAGTGAGACACTATAATTTAAATAAGAAAAGAGCTGAGTGTGGCAGTACCCGCATGATCCCAGGCTGAGTGTGGCGGTTGGTACCCCATGATCCCGGCTGAGTGTGACGGGACCCCGAGGATCCCAGCTGAGTATGGCAGTAGGTACCCCCATGATCCTGGCTGAGTGTGGTTGTACCCCGAGGACCCCAGCTGAGTGTGGTGGTAGGTACCCCATGATCCTGGCTGAGTGTGACGGGACCCCGAGGATCCCAGCTGAGTGTGGTGGTAGGTACCCCCATGATCCTGGCTGAGTGTGATGGTAGGTACACCAAGGATCCCAGCTGAATGTGTCAGTAGGGATCCCAGCTGAGTGTGAGGGAGTAGGTACCCTGAGAATCCAGTCGAGTGTGGTGGTAGGTATCCCCATGATCCTACCTGAGTGTGGTGGTACCCCGAGGATCCCAGCTGAGTATGGCGGTAGGTACCCCCATGATCCTGGCTGATTGTGGTGGTACCCCGAGGATCCTGCCTACTGGGAATGGGAGGAGGGGACATTGCTGAGCCTGGAGTTCAGGACCAGCCTGAGCAACACAATGAAACAAATCCACAGACAAGAAAACTCTGAAGAGGTCATCAGTGAACAAACGAGATTCTGAAGTGCTGGTGGACCCTCAGGTTGGTGTCCTTGGGAAGTCATGTGGTAAAAGACTGGAGTTTAAAGAATCAAGTCTTTAGTTTAAAAAAAAAAAAATAGATGTTGGGTGGCGCCTGTGGCTCAAGGAGTAGGGCACTGGCACCATATACCGGGAGTGGTGGGTTCGAACCCAGCCCCAGCCAAAAACTGCCAAAAAAAAAAAGATGTTGGGACTCTCCCCCATAATTGCATATGAAATTTTGTGAATCAAGCCTTCCTTCAAAGGTGATTATGCTTAATTTGAAAATGTGTAGGAAAACTGAAAATGGGAGACCATATTTTGAACACTGGTGCTGTGGTGCAGTTTGAATAAAATTTAGAAACGGCATTGTTCACTCAGCTTCACGATAACAGAGCATTCTTACCTGTACCCCGTCAGAAGCAGTTTAATACCAAAAGAAAGATTTCCACCAAGAGTAACACGGGCCCCTGTTGTTTTGTGCCTCAAATTCCTTCAGTGATTTAAACTTAAATTTCTCCATTAAAAAGGGTAATAAAAATGCATGGTGCTATTTCCACGTCTATTGTTACAGTTACCTCCTAAGATAATATTAAGATTCTGTTATGATTCTTGGTCCCATCATATATAGCCCTTATCTCATCTAAATTGATATTACCAGACATTTCAGTGAAAAAAAAAATAAGTTTATCCTGTGCACACAAGCTGTGTCTGACAGAACAGGTGGGGCTAGGTAAGTCAGTTTTCTAAAAGCGTTCCACTGCTTGTGATAGGGTAAGTTTCCTTTTTTAAAAGAAATCAGTAAGAGAAAAGCTAATGCTGCACTCCTGAGCATCTCCAGACAATTAAGAGCAAACCAATTCCATTTCATCCCTTCTCATGTTTTAAAGACTTCCTGCTTCATCAGGAGAGCAAACCCGTACCTTCTGGATCAAGCATTCTGTCTCTAAAATGATTGTCTTTATTTTAATTCGCATTCTAATTTATTTTAAATATCAGCCAACCCATGAGTGATTACCCTTCAGAGTCATACATATTTGTCTTATTATGAGTTCCAGGGGGAAATAATCAGCTGCCCGTATTGACACAGCAGCAGTGAGGGACAGCACTGCTCTCAACTTGGGGTGCGTTCCCCCTCTGATCCTGACAACCTTGTGAGGGCAGGTACCAGACCCCTGTGTTACCGGTGAAGAGACTGAGGCGCAGCCAAGGAAGCAACTTGCCAGGGCTCACACAGCGAGAGACAGAGCAGAACGTGAACCTGGGAAGCCCAGCTCCAGAACCAACTGCCCTCCACCTTGGGTTTCTGCTTCCTGGCCTGGCTGTTGCCCTTCAGCAGCAGCTTTTGACATTTAGCATTTATCCAACAAATGATTAGAGCCTACTGAGTCGGATCCTGACCTGTGAAGGTGAGTGGGACTGCCCTTGAAGCCCCGGTGTGCAGGGTGCAGCAATGAACTCTGGTGCAGGGAACGCCCAGTGCTGCATCCAGCCTCAAAAATTCGCTTTTCCTAGCCTTCCCATACACCTCTTTTTTTTTGTTGTCTTTCTTTAGCTTTTTTGTAAAAGGAAAAGGAAGAAATTGTGACCAAAAGAAAGAAAATGTAAAAGTTATCTAAAAAGATTTTCTTTATGAAGGCCACTTTTCAGATTATCTTTCAGAATCTATTTCCTTTTTCCTTTGAGTAAGAAGAGTGGATTTTAAAACTCTTTATTCTCTCTACATGTTTTCATTTCTTCTTATTAATTATGCCCCCACAGGGCAGACACGTCTGGCAAGTCTGTCTTCTGTCTGTATTTCAGTAAAGCCCCTGTCCAGGGGAACAGAAAGGGACTGGTCTTAGTGGTGAGGGTCAAGGATGATGTCCCAGCTATATCGCGGGGAATTGGGGGGCAAATCATGCCCTGTCCACGTCTCCACGTTTAATTTTTTTTAAATTAAAAAAAAAGAGTTTCTTCACCAGCAAAGTGAGGGAAGTAGACTAAAGTATTCTTCAAGGTTTTCTTGTAATTTCAAAACCACAGATTCTCATACAGGGGCTTATGGAACTGTATAAAAACCCAAGGTCCTATTCAATTCAATTTTTTCCCCATAATTCAGGATAATGCCAGCCAAGTTAAAAGTCATGAAATCATCTACGAGGCAAATTTCCAGCAGTGCATGACAGAAACCGGTGTCTGCCCTGATCACTTTACCTCCTGTGGGAAGGCGAGAGTCCAATTCCTGGTCGCTTTGCATACAGCAATCGAATCGCTGGGCCAGGAGAGGAGTAGAGATTACAGAAAATGAACATAGCACCAACCAGAATTGACGACGCTGCTCGTCCGTCCTGTCGAAGAAAGTGCATAAACCCATCCTGAGCATGATCAAACTGGCACTCTCCACTGACAACGGCTGTCTACACAATCAGGGAAAGAGGAGAGACCCTCTAACTAGGAGGAGCCTTTCACTTAAAAACTGTGTGGACTTGCAACCCAGAATCTGTTCCAGCTACATCAATCACAAAGCAACAAGCAAAGACTCATTATTAGGATAAAACACACTGTATTAACGTATGAAGCATACGTAAATTGATTTGCATATATTCACTAAAAAAAAATGTAATCTTCAAAGTAACTTTGAACTTGTAGCACCAAAAACAATAGCTGAGATTTCCCGGTTTAGGACCAGAAGTAAAGACCTCACAGGTGAGTAAGTGTTGCTTGTTGGGATATGCTCTGTGCGTGTTTCTCCCAAAGCAGGTTCCTAGAGTCATAAAATGAAAGTGTTGTGCCAGGAACAGTGGCTCACACCTGTCCCACAGCACTTTGGGAGGCCAAGGCAGAAGGATGGCTGCAGACCAGAAGTTTAAAACCAGCCCGGGCAACATCATAAGATCCCGTCTCTATAAAAACTTAAAGATTAGCCAGGTGTGGTGGTGTGTGAACATCGTCCTAACTACTCAGGAGGCTGAGGCAGGAGAATCACTTGAGTCCAGGAGTTCAAGGTTGCACTCCAGCCTGAGCAACAAAGTGAGACCCTGTCTCAGAAAAAAAAAAAAAAGAGAGAGAGAGAGAAAGAAAGTTTCACCTGATTCAGTCTTATTCAGTGTAGGAATAAATCTGTTATGAACTGAATGTTTGTGTCGCCTAACATTCGTATGTTGGAACCCTAGCCCCAGTGTGAGGGTATCAGGAGGCGGGGATTTGGGGAGATGAGTAGGTCATGAGTGGGGCTCTCATGAACGCAGTTAGGGCTCTCGTAGAAGAGACTGGAGAGCTCTCACCTACTTCTGCTTGTGGGCTGTGTAAGAACCCAAGAAGGCAATCAGGACGCAGCCCTCCCCAGACACCACGTCTATAGTCGCCTCGATCCTGGACTTTGAGCCTTCAGAACAGGGAAGAATGATGGTGTATATTGCAAGGGTACATGTCAAATCTATTATGAGTAGAGAATAAATGTCTTAACACAATAATTAAGTGAGGTGAAGGCTATGTTAACCAGCTTGATATAAGCATTCCAAATTGTATATAAAATCAGCACACTGTACCCCATAAATACATTGATGTATACAGTTATGATTTAATTAAAATTAAAAAAAAAAGAATCTCTGCTGTTTAAGCCACCCATGCTACGGCATTTTGTTAAAGCAGCTCAATAAAAGACAGCGTCCAAGAACACTTCTCACAGAGTGACCCTGCTCTTCCAGGGCACTGCCAGTGACACGGAGACCACTGGTGCTTAAGGGGCTGTCTCAGCCTCTTCCCTGCCCTAAGCATGCAGAGTTGAATCCTGCTCCTCCACAGCTTCCCTCAATGGCCCTCATCCTTTCCTTATACGAGAATAAAAAATGAACCTATTCCTGTCTCCCGGTGCCAGTCCATCACATACATGAAAGACCCTCCTTTGCATCAACACTTCTATTTCCCATTTAAAACAAACTCAGTCCCTCAGCTCTTCCTCATCTGATGTCCCGTTTTAACAGATAACGCTTAGCACACTTCTAAACTGACTCAGCTTGAAAACATCCACCTTGCAGGAAGGCCAAGATGTGAGGCGTGATGCATTCTGACCAAACTAGAGAGAAACTTCAGACCAAACTAGAGAGAAAATCTGATTTCCCTCAGTCTGGACTGTGATTTTGTTAATATAACCCCAGCCCAAACTAGCATGAACACAGCCCAATCACTCCATAACCTCTTACTCATCTCTCTACCCACCAAAACCCGGAGATTTCTTTTTTTCAGAGGATCTGTTAAGCTAAGAGACAAATATGTTTAATCTTTTAGAATCAGAATTCAGGACTTTACATTTATCTTGTATTTAATTTCACATTGTTAGTTTTTTTTTAAATGAAAGCCTACAAGAGCTCTTTAAATCCATATGTGACCCTGACAATTCTAAGAGTGCTGACAAGCTTGATTCCCCATCTTCATCAAAGTTGTTGATTAAAAGGCGACTAAGTTAAACCTTTTCCCAGCAGCTTGATCCATTAATCGCCTAACTTTGGAAGCAGACAGGCAGCCATAACTCAACCAAATGTATTAACAACCTAGCTCAAATTTCTCCATCCTGACCACAAGCAACTGAGAAATACCTTTCAGGACTCCAACAGACTCTCTCCACCACCTGTCAGGCCTGTTATGAAATGTTCTGCTGGTTTGATGTGTTTGTTCACAGTGAACCAATAGGGACTCTTGTTTTTTTCTAAGAGTTTAAAATAATCCGTACAAAAATTCGCTAGAGTTTTGCCTTGAATTACCATCAGACTCAGCAGCCTACAACTTTCCAGGACCAACCCCGTCCATCTCAGAAGGGTGTCTCCTTCCTTCATTTGCCTGGCTCCTCTTCCCATTTTTTTTTTTTTCTGCAGTTTTTGGCCGGGGCTGGGTTTGAACCTGCCACCTCTGGCATAGGGGGCTAGCGCCCTACTCCTTTGAGCCACAGGTGCTGCCCTCTTCTTCCCATTTTTTCAGAGTAAATAGCAAATCCATAAATGCTTCTTCCAGTGCTGGAGGCACCTGTCACATAATTTACATCTAAGGAGTGAATTAATTTTAAGGCTATGGGGGTGCCATGCCGTCTCACTCCCTATCAGCTCTGTCTTCATTATTGTGTTTACACTCTCTCTGGCTTGACACTATTCCTTCTGATAAAAGAAATAGAATAAAGGAGGGAAGATTATACTCTCTTCCTCGAGAATTTGTTGTCATCCATAGCCAAACATCATTTTCTTTAAAAAGATATTTTTCTTACTCTTAATTCTTTTTTGAATTTAGGCTTCCTCAACTGCTTTTAACAAATCTGTGTCTCTTGAATATGTGTCCTCTCCTTTCCTCTGTCATGCAGATCTTTTTAAAAGTTTCATTTTTGGGTTGGGCAGGGTGGCTCATGCCTGTAATCCCAGTACTCTGGGAGGCCAAGGTGGGTGGATTGCTTGAGGAGTTTGAGACCAGCCTGAGCAAGAGCAAGATGGCCTGTCTCTACCAAAAAATAGAGAAAAAAAAAAAAAAGCAGCAATCTAGCTGGGTGTTGTGGTGGGCACCTGTAGTTCCAGCAACTTGGGAGGCTGAGGCAGGAGGATCACTTGGGCCCAGGAGTTTAAGGTTGCTGTGAGCTGTGATGCCACAGAACTCTACTGAGGGTGATAGAGTGAGACGTGTCTCAGACTAGTACATGCTTGTTATTTTTCGTAACCTACTGGTATATTAACATATACGCATAAGAGCCCCTGCCCCCAGCTTCCATCCCGCTTCCCAACGGCGTGGCGTAGACATCCACCATGCCAGTCCTCTGTGAGCCTGTGGAGCTTGTACCTTGTGGAACCATAATCCTTTGTTTGCCTCTTTATTTCCTCTTCTTGGCTAGATTTTCATTCCTTGTAACCGAGTCATCATAGGTCTCTATCAAGCTGTCTTCCTTACCTGGCCATCAGGCATATGATAGGCTCCCTGAACTTTTAATACATTTTTGAGTGAAGAGAAAAATCACCAAGGTGCTCAAGGCTGCTGAGTCCCTGAAGTGCTCTGCTCCACTACACAATCTGTGTGGCTTAGAAAAGAAAGCTGCCTGGTCTTAACAATAGATTCCTATAAATACCAAGTGGTTTTACCTTATTGCCAAGAGTTTGGGGGGTATAACGTGGAAAGAAATAAAAATGTACTTCAACTTCTTCCCTGTTTTTACCAACTATCTCTCATGAAAAGACGGGTGGAATCATCACATAATATTATAGCAAAAACAAACAAACAACAACAACAACAAAAAAAAAACACCATGGTGTAAGGAGGGCTGGGAGGGACTCTCAGAGGTCCGTGCCAATCCCATCACAAACTGCTCAGAGTATCTCTATGACCTCTTATAAGGGCATCATTGTCTTTTTCTTTTTATTCAAAAAATAAACACGCCAATATATTTCCTTCAGTTTTGCTCACACAGAACTCAGGGAATTGTCCCTGTGCAGCCACCACTTCTACTCCTGTGCCTTTTATGACGCCACATTCTGGAGTCCCCACACCGTGTGTGGGCTGTGTACACATCTGTCCCTCAAGCTGGGCTCGAGCTCTCAGCCCAGAACAGGGAGCACCTTATGTGTGTGAGCCCAGCGAGTCCTACTGAGCTCAAACACGACCTGCCCCATTCTGTACAGGGCCACCCACACTTGGCCATCAACAAGAAAGGTTACTCACCAAGCAGTGGACGACACAGACATTTTTGGGATTCTGCAGCAGCCAGTTGTACATATTCCGACACACAGCAAAGAGGTTGTGCAGACTTGGGGCCTGTCTGATGGGCCAGCTGCATTCTGAGACCTGTGGGAACACAGCGAAAGGAAATGAATCCTCCCACCGACTTTCCCTTGCAAGCAGCTGGATGATTTCTTCTGGAAGTGACATATCCTCTTTTAATTCAGCCAGGGAGAGTTGGGATCAGAGTCCAATGTAAAAAGAAAAAGTGTTTAACACAACAATTTTTTTAAGTAAAGAATTCTGTTTCAGTAAAGGTATGAAAACAGGTTTTGAAATACACTTTAAATTAGACCATTTCAACTACATACTTGGATTCTTTCTATTATATATATAATTATATATAATCTATTACATACAATCTAATTTCTACTAAGCATAAAATACTTCGATCTCCTTAATACATGCTTAATTATAGGATTACAAATCTTGCACCATCCCTAATTTTATCCCAGCTCTCACGATGACACAAGAAGTCACACAGCATGAAGCAGAGGCCGACTCAGGCGTGGGTCTTGCGTTTTCCACTTTTCATGAAGGGACGCAGTTCATAGGGCAGACTTCAGCATTGCTGTTCCTTTACACACACATTTGCTTAACACACCATGGGGTGCCAGCTACGTCCTAGGAATGCTGGCTGGCCCTGATTCATGCAATGTTCATTCAGATGACTGTGGGGCAAGAGCAGCAGGGGACCTCCAGGTCTTGGGGACTGTGACAGGTCTGGCTCATTAAACAGTCTGATGTGCTTGGCATAGCTACTCAACAATGTAGGTGACCCAGCCACGGACGTCTGTCCATGCAGACTCCAGGACACCTTCCCCTTTTATCCAACTCAATTTAGAGATGTTTCTGGCCTAATCTTTATCCCCAGATACATTTCTTATTGATGTGCTCTCCAGAAATGGAAATGACATGTTGACTAAATATATAAAATAACATGGAAGATAAAATTTGCTGTTCAAAGAATCACAAAATATACATTTGTAGAAGCTGAGTTCTGTTTGTGTTGTTTTTTCTTCCCTTGGTAAACTTCTATTCATCCTTCAAAACCCTGGTCAAGTGCTCTCTTGTCTCTGACGGTTTCTCTAATATCCAAAGATAAAAATACTTAGTCATCTTTGCACTCTTGGCCATGTCCGTTTTTATCTATTACAACTTTTATCAGTAGATCAACATGGTCAGGGCCACATCCCAAATTCACCACTTGCTACCTGATAAACTTTAGGCTTCTGCTCCAAGCCTCAATTCTGTCAAATATAAGGTGTAAGAACCAAGTAGCACCACATAACAATGGTGAGTGCCACCTTCTCAGTGAGCTGCACTAAATCGACTGTTATATCTGTCCCTCCGTCCAGACAGAGGGACAGGGTTCATGAGAAGATGGACCATAACTGATTCGCTCTGTCGTCCACGGTCACGACCATTCACATGGCAGGTGCTTACGAGACATCTGTTAAGTTACTGAATGAGCAAAAGAATAAAGCTATGAACCTGTGCGGCAATCTCTTTTTATGAGGAGCTCTGTCTACATGTACAATATCTTGAGAAAGGAACAGGTGTGTCAATTTTGTTGGTGTTTTAGAGTCTAACAGAGTAAAAGCATAGGAAATTTGTTTCCCCAGGCAAATTTTTTTATTAATATTAAATCATAGCTGTGTACATTAATGCGATCATGGGGCACCATACATTGGTTTTATAACATGTTTACATGGATGGAGCTGGAACATATTCTTCTTAGTAAAGTATCTCAAGAATGGAAGAAAAAGTATCCAATGTACTCAGCCCTACTATGAAACTAATTTTTGGCTTTCCTATGAAAGCTATAACCCAGGCAAATATTTTTAAAGATTTCATAAACTGTGTGTGTATTATCCACACACACCCTAAATGTCAATATCTGTAATGAGTCTTAGCTAAAAGTTGGCTAAATTATTCTTATCACAATAGGATAATAGCTCCAGAATCATTAAATCAATCAAGTAAATAATATTAATTTAAAGGACTCCATAATTATACATTTACTTGATAATTATATGCCTTAAGCAAATATATAATTAGAATTTTTTAAAAAGCATGTGCTCTGTCTAAAAGGGGAAAACATGAAAGCATAAACAAAACCCCCCAAAAAAAACCTAAAGAGGAATTCATCAGAGCAGGCTGTTTTCACAGCTCTCCAGGGTTCCAGGATCATGCTGCATACACAGCACACACACACCACAGACATGCCACAGACACACCAGGCCCACGCCACACACTACACACACGCCAGGCCCACCCACCACACACTACACACACGCCATGCACACATCACACACACGCCACACACAACCACACACACGCCAGGCCCACCCACTACACACTACACACACGCCACACATAACCACACACACGCCAGGCCCACCCACCACACACTACACACACACCATGCACACATCACACACACCACACACACCACACACAACCACACACATGCAGGCCCACCCACCACACACTACACACACGCCATGCACACATCACACACACACCACACACAACCACACACATGCCAGGCCCACCCACCACACACTGCACACATCACACACACACCACATACAACTACACACACGCCATGCACACATCACACACACACCAGGCCCACCCACCACACACTACACACACGCCACACACAACTCACACACGCCAGGCCCACCCACCACACACTACACACACGCCATGCACACACAGACACACTACACACAACCACACACACACCATGCACACATCACACACACGCCATACACAACTACACACACACCATGCACACATCACACACACATCAGGCCCACCCACCACACACGCCATGCACACATCACACACACCACACACAACTACACACACGCCAGGCCCACCTACCACACACTACACACACGCCATGCACACATCACACACACGCCACACACAACTACACACATGCCAGGCCCACCTACCACACACTACACACACGCCATGCACACATCACACACACCACACACAACTACACACACGCCTGGCCCACCCACCACACACTACACACACGCACGCCACACACAACTACACACACGCCAGGCCCACCTACCACACACTACACACACGCCATGCACACATCACACACACCACACACAACTACACACACGCCTGGCCCACCCACCACACACTACACACACGCACACCACACACAACTACACACACGCCAGGCCCACCCACCGCACACTACATACACGCCATGCACACATCACACACACCACACACAACTACACACACGCCAGGCCCACCCACCACACACTACACACACGCACACCACACACAACTACACACATGCCAGGCCCACCCACCACACACTACATACACGCCATGCACACATCACACACACCACACACAACTACACACACGCCAGGCCCACCCACCACACACTACACACATGCCATGCACATACCACACACGTGGTACACACATGCCAGGCCCACAAGCCATACACACATCACACACACACCACACACAACCACACATGCCACACAGAGAGGGTGTGAGGGGGGATAGCAGGAAGGTCTGGGTGTGGACAGTGTGATGGTCACACAGCTCCGTGAGTATGATTAATGTCACTGAATTGCACGCTTACAAGCGGTTAAAATGATGCTCATGTTATGTGTGTTTTACCACAGGCATCTGTGACAGGAGAGGAAGCAGACGGCTGAACTCCCCAAAGCCCACCCAGATCTCATTGCACAGCGGAGCCACAGCCCCAAACGCAGGCTAAGAAGGTGCGACTCAGGCTCTTTTCACAAGATGGCGCCGAAAGCGAAGAAGGAAGCTCCTGCCCCTCCCACAGCCGCAGCCAAAGCAAAGGCACTGAAGGCCAAGAAGGCAATGCTAAAAGGCACCCACAGCCACAAAAAAACGAAGATCCGTACATCACCCACCTTCCAGCGGCCAAAGACTCTGAGGCTCCAGAGGCAGCCCAAATATCCTCAGAAGAGCGCCCCCAGGAGAAACAAGCTTGACCACTATGCCATCATCAAGTTCCCCCTGACCACTGAGTCTGCCGTGAAGAAGACAGAAGACAACAACACACTTGTGTTCATTGTGGATGTCAAAGCCAACAAGCACCAGATTAAACAGCCTGTAAAGAAGCTCTATGACATTGATGTAGCCAAGGTCAACACCCTGATCAAGCCTGACGGCGAGAAGAAGGCATATGTTTGACTGGCTCCTGATTATGATGCTTTGGATGTTGCCAACAAAATTGGGATTATCTACACCTAGTCCAGCTGGCCAATTCTAAATATATAACTTTTCACCATAAAAAAAAAAAAAAGAAAGTGTGACTCAGACACTGCACCTGGTGCCAGGACATCACTGTCAGCGCCGTACTTTTACTTCCTCATGGGGGACTGTGGCCGTGAAAAGCCCGAACCCTGAGGCTAACACTCCCGCAGCCCACATGGACCTCACTTTGGTGAGGCAACATCTCTGCTGCGCTGAGACCACACACGGCCCATCCTAGCCTCTTCTGCAAACATGGGGGAATGTGTCACCCAGAAAGGTTCTAAACACAAAAGCTAATCAAAACCCAGAATGATGACCCTCAGCAAAGTAAATCTTCCTGGACACAGCCTGTCTCTGCCACCACCACCCACCAACGTCCCCAAATACGCCAACAATCCCATAAAACATAAAGTGACAGAGCTCAGGTTTCCAGCCCAGAAATGTGCACTGCAGACAGAGCCAGACGCTTGCTCATCTGTAAGTAAACAGTCCCCACTTCTGGTCCTCACCAACACCAGTATTGGTGGAAGACTCTGCCCTCCACACCCATCAAAGTCAGGCCAAGTGCAGTCCTAGCACGCCGCTAAATGGAGGAGGAAGGAGTGCTTCCTGTCCTCCTGGACTGGAAGGTGGAGACAAAAGAAACCTTTCTAATCCTGCACCAGTGACTGACGTGCTGAGGGACTCACGGTGTGAGTGCCCCAGACAGAAAGGCCTCGGGGTCGCAGAGAGCTGAGGCCACACCAGAACGGACTGACATGAGACGTAGACTGTGGGGCTGTGGTCCTGGAAAGGAACGAGGGCTGAGGGGGACATGTCCGAGGACCCAGGTCCATTCTGCCAAATTCTGGGGTGACCTAGAAAGGGCTAGGGGTGCAGTGCAATCTTTTGTTTCAGGGGAAGGAAATGGAAAAGTCTGTGCAGGTGGAAATTCTCCCTCAGCAAAGTCGGGCTAACAGAGAAGGGGCCAGAGGGTATGGGGCTTTCTAGGGAGAAGCTGAGACAAGGAGATGGCGTGTGAAGGCCAGGTAGGGGTGGGGTGGGGGTCAGGGGTCAGAGGTGGAGAGGTAGAAGGGTAGGGGTCAGGGGTGGGAGGGTCAGGGGCCGAGACGTGGGGGTGCACCCCTGGGGTGGAGGGGTCAGTGGTAGGAGGTAGGAGGGTAGGAGTCAGGGATGGGAGGGTAGCAAGGTAGGAGTGGGGTGGGGGTCAGAGGTGGAGAGGGGCTCAGGGATAGGAGTCAGGGGTGGGAGGGTCAGGGGCCGGGATGTGGGCATGCACCCCTGGTGGCAGCTGGGGTCTCGGACAGTGAAGACAGCAGCAGATGAAGCCAGAGCAGCAGGCCAAGGCCAGTCACGAGGAGCCTCACAGGTCACATTCTACGATTTGCAGATGAGAAATGACAGAGTCACGCAGGCTTTGACACTCAACTGTTCCCTTTACCACTCCCCTGAGCAGGTGTTAATAATAATTTGTATTCACCCCTAGAATGCCGGGGGATACTCTACCCAACCAGGCTTAAGTGCCTTGAGAACACAAGCCAAACATTTATTTTATATCAATAGTGTTCAACAATTCTTGGTGTATTTATGCTTTTAAGAAGCATGGTTAGCCACATAGGGCACTGTTTTAGGAATCCAATAAAATAAACACGTTCCTGCTCTTCAAGAGCACTTGAGAGCAGCCTGGGTGAATGTTTCACATGCAATTCCTGATTCCTTTGATAAAGCGTTAAGTCTAATCGCAAAATCTACAGTTACACTAATAACTTTGAAGATATCTTCATAGAAATTGTTTTTTATAAATACTTTACAAAGAGACATTATCATATGTATGAGTGCTTCCATGATGATATTATATCTTTATTTACTTTCAGAGGGAAAATGTTTCAGAATACCATAGATCTTTGAAGATCAAATAAAACTTCCATACAACATTGTACAGGAGATCTCTCAGTCCTTCAGTAATGCAAATTATGGCACTGCCTTAGTCTTCAAACAAGAAAAATCAATTCAAAAGATTTGCATTGAGTTGGCGAAAAAAAAAAAAATCCACATTCTTGTTTGATGTTAATTCACTTGCTCTGAACTAGGTAATAGATGGAATAAGAGTTGGAAGGTTAGTTTATTACAGTGGATTTTAAGGAGCTGCATTTAAAGTCTCCATTACAGAGTGGCAATTTAGATCAAGCCGGCTCAGGACGGTTTACCAGCACCTCTGAAAAAGTAGTGCCCGCAGCAGCAGCAGCAGCAGCTCCCAGGAAGGTGAAGGAGAAGTGGGGTCCCCTCCTTCCTGCCCCTCCTGAATCACAAGTCTGCATGTAACAAGCCTGGCAGATGATTCCCACCCACATGAAAATTCAAGGCTGCTCTGAGAACATGCTGAACAACCAGCCTCTAACCTCATCTCCCACATCATGTGGCGTGTGGGCAGGAAGGGGGCTCAGAGCACATGGGCCACCTTCCCGCGTGCCCTGCAGACCTGCACACTGAGGCTCAGAGATCACCAACAGGAATGGACTTCAGAGCAGATGCTCCAGTGTCAAAGCTGAACCCCAGATACAGCTCACCGTCACCGGCACCGTTCTGCACAAGTGAAAACAAGTTTCACCTTCAAAGGGTCCACCTTCAAACAGGTAGTAAGCACGGTTCACTGACAGACCCAGATCGAAACTGCAAGTCAATTATATCTAAAGGCTACATTAAAAATATTTGAAGATGCTCTTAAGAGAAAAAAAGCCTGAATTTAGAAAAAGCCAAGAATTGAGTGGCTGCAATATCAGGCTTGATATCAGATACAAGATGCAAACCTAAGCCAGCTCAAATAGTTTCTTCACCAGATTGAAACTAGGAATATTTCTCTGCCTAGTTCAAAAATCTCTTTAAAAAGATCTTCCAGTTTTCCCAAGTAACACTGTCAGCCCAGGGTGATGGTTAATAACACAAGCCTCATGCCACTTGGACAAGTCACCGTATGCGTCTGTGCCTCAGTTTCTCCATCGACTTCCAAGGACTGAGACTAAGTGTGCACGGCACGGTCTCAGCAGGGTGGGACACTCTAAGAGCCTCTGTACTCACTGCTGTTACCAGGGATGGTGTCACCAAAGCTGCAGTGTGCACTGCTCAGGCCCCACCGAGGAGAGAGGCCCAGACACTGAATGTCAGAAGTATATTTCCATTAATACCAGTGTTGCTGTACCAGTTCCTGCCCCACCTGGATGCTCCCGTGACAGTAAGAGAAGGTCAGAGCATGACTACGTCAGGGTACAAGGTCAGCCAGCTGCCCCGTTCTCATCTCCACCTTGAGCCTCACAAATCTGTGCCAAGGAGCCACCAGCCAACCACAGCCCTGAGACCCCAACTCCTCTCACTAACAGACACATTTTCCTATAAATGTCCTCACCCAGGAAAACCTTCAGAACATCTCCTAACAGCCTAATGAATACTCAGTGCGTAGAAGGGTCCAGAGTTTAAGGGTTTTTCTTAGCTTCACAGGCCTCAGGGAAAAGCTCCGAGGATCTTCTGCAGGTGGGAAAAAGCTGTTAGGCCTTCCACCCCGTGGCCCCAGGGCTACCCAGGAATCAGCTTCTTACCCGGCTGTGAAACTTGGCAGTTCGGTAAGATTTGGGTGACAGATTGTACACCGTGTAGTGGTCAAGATGTCTGGAATCCAGAAAGCTCCGGATGTCGTCAACCTGATTCCGGAATCCTATGTCGACACTGTCCAGTGGGCAGGACATCACTAGGAGAGGCCACACAGAGAGAGCGGCCACGCAGGCCAGCGGCCGTCAGGGGCAGCAGTTGAAAGTTGAACCAAAGAAGAATTAATATAAAAGGAAGATGCTTACCAATAATTCTGGAGGTAATGTAAGTGAAGTCTAAATCTCCCTTAGTGTAGCTAAAATCAAGACAAAAAAGAGCATTCAATAAAATGATCCAAACATGCCAGCCGGCTCTCTCCCTCACCTGCACGTCTCACAGGGACACTCCTCACTGGCCTGGTGGGCAGCCGGCTCTCTCCCTCACCCGCAGGTCTCACAGGGACACTCCTCGTTGGCCTGGCGGGCAGCCGGCTCTCTCCCTCACCCGCACAGCTCACAGGGACACTCCTCGCTGGCCTGGCGGGCAGCCAGCTCTCTCCCTCACCCGCACGTCTCACAGGGACACTCCTTGCTGGCCTGGCGGGCACCCGGCGCTCTCCCTCACCCACAGGTCTCACAGGGACACTCCTCGCTGGCCTGGTGGGCAGCCAGCTCTCTCTCTCACCCGCAGGTCTGATAGGGACATTCCTTGCTGGCCTGGTGGGCAGCCAGTTCTCTCCCTCACCCGCACGTCTCACAGGGACACTCCTCGTTGGTAGGCATATTTGCTGCCTCCACCCTTCACTCTGAAAGGACTCATCACCGAGAGGAGACTACCCACGGGCTTGGGGACTAAATGCACATCCACATGGTGCATCCCTCTGCCCTTGCAGAGGAAAAAATTGCTCTCCCCCAATGAAAGGTTCTGAACCCAAGGAAGAAAGAGTGCAAAACAAAGGAAAATGGAATCCCCATTCTGTAGAAATCATGTGGTCTTTACTTCCACCTGGATGCAGGTGGGGTGAAACCAAGAAAAGAATTCCACACGTGGGTTATGGGGATCGGGGACGTAAAGGGTCAGGGAGGGCAGCAGTCGGCGGCCTTCCTATTTCCTGGGGGGACATGAACCTGACCCTGCCTGGGTGGGGCAGGTACACCTTTTTCTATCACCCAAACACTGCTTATTGTTAACACTGATAGTTCCCAATGTTTCTTTTTTTTCTTTTTTTGCAGAGACAGTATCTCACTCTAACCCTCGGTAGAGTGTGGTGGCATCACACAGCTCACAGCAACCTCCAGCTCCTGGGCTTAGGTGATTCTCTTGCCTCAGCCTCCGAAGTAGTTGGGACTACAGGCGCCCACCACAACACCTGGCTGTTTTTTTTTTGTTGTTCTTGCAGTTTGGCTGGAGCCGGGTTTGGACGACCACCCTTGGTATGTGGGGCCGGTGCCCTACCCACTGAGCCACAGGCACTGCCCATTTCCCAATGTTTTGCCTACGTGGAAATATCTCCCATAATTGTAAGAGGCTAAGGGGCCAGGAAGAAGAGATTGAGAAAGAATGAACAATTCTATTCTGCCACCAGGCAGGCCTGGGTGGAAATCCAAGATGAGATTTGATCAACACACCAGACTTGACTTTTGAATTCATGATTTAGAACAGCATATTGTAAATTAAAGTGACCCTAGATTTTCTAATATCCAAGAATATAAAATAATTCATATCAAAATAGCCGGGTGTTGTGGCGGGCGCCTGTAGTCCCAGCTACTTGGGAGGCTGAGGCAAGAGAATTGCTTAAGCCCAGGAGTTGAAGATTGCTGTGAGCTGTGTGAGGCCACGGCACTCTACTGAGGGCCATAAAGTGAGACTCTGTCTCTACAAAAAAAAAAAATTCATATCGCCTGCTTTTAGGAATGTTCATACAGTGAAAGCACAGAAAACTTCTCCCACTAAATAAATTCTAAAGGGCTGGTAGGTTGGAAAACAGCATTCTGCCCTGACCCTAAGCCACAGGTAGTGCTTACTGACACCTGCACACTAGCTCATTACTCTTCAAACCACCCAAAGACAAAAATCCTGTCACATCTAAAACTCAGAGAAACTAATTAACCTGCCTTAGGCCAAAAACTTAACAAGGGAGGATTTTGTTAGAACTCAGGATATTTGATTCAACACCCAGGGAGAGCAGCCACGGCCCTCTCCTACAGTAGTGAACTGGGTCCTGCCAATGGACTCAACTTGATGGCTGTCCTGACAGTGCTGAGCTATCAGAACCTACACAATTATGTCATAAAACTGATTCTTAGACCACATCAGCACTTGGCAGGTAACCAGACCCTTCCAGGGCCTGGTGAAAAGGTGTGCGAACCTGGTGACAGACCGTGTAACTCTGGAGGATGTGTCTGTGTCCACACCTGGTGACAGACTGTGTGACTCTGGAGGACACGTCTTTGTGCATAGCTGGTGACAGACCATATGACTCTGGAGGATGCATCTGTCTGTATACCTGGCGACAGACCGTGTGACTCTGGAGGGCAAGTCTGTGTGCACACCTGGTGACAGACTGTGTGACTCTGGAGGATGTGTCTGTGTCCACACTTGATGACAGACCGTGTGACTCTGGAGGGTGAGTTTGTGTCCACACCTGGTGACAGAACATGTGACTCTGGAGGGTGAGTCTGTGTCCACACCTGGTGACAGACCATGTGACTCTGGAGGATGTGTCTGTGTCCACACCTAGTGACAGACCATGTGACTCTGGAGGACACGTCTTTGTGCATAGCTGGTGACAGACCATATGACTCTGGAGGATGCATCTGTCTGTGTACCTGGTGACAGACCATGTGACTCTGGAGGGTGAGTCTGTGTCCACACCTGGTGACAGACCGTGTGACTCTGGAGGGCGAGTCTGTGTGCACACCTGGTGACAGATCGTGTGACTCTGGAGGGCGAGTCTGTGTGCACACCTGGTGACAGACCATGTGACTCTGGAGGATGTGTCTGTGTCCACACTTGATGACAGACCGTGTGACTCTGGAGGATGTGTCTGTGTCCATACCTGGTGACAGACTGCGTGACTCTGGAGGACATGTCTTTGTGCATACCTGGTGACAGACTGTATGACTCTCGAGGACGTGTCTTTGAGGGTGTCTTTCAAGTTGTCCTTCAAGTTACTGAAGAGCCTCCCTGCACCTCCCTTCACCATGTCGAACAGACCTCCCCCATAGCTGGGCTCCATGTCTGGAGACGAGGCACCTGCCAAGAGAAAAGAGAAATGGGGTGAAGGCCCCCGATACACCGAGCAGCTACGCCCTTCATCCCTGCACCAGGTAGATGTCTGAATAAGTCTGGGACATTGTTCCTGCAAGTCAGGCCCTGCTTCAGGCCTGAGAGGCTTTTGGTCCTGAGAGGAGACTGAAGTCAGTTCTTACTGAGCTCCAGGGACAGAAACCTCTGGAGCTACCCAGCCCAACACCGTCACCACCAGCCACAGCAGCAAGTGAGTGCCTGACGTAAGGCTGGTCCAGACTGGAAAGGGCTGTGCGTGTAAAACACAACAAATTTCAGATTTGGTGCAAAAAATGAACAAACAAAAGAATGTAAAATACTTTGGTCTTTTGATATTGATTACATGTTGATAGTATTTTAGATTTACTAAATTACATAAATCATACCATTAAAATTAAATTCCCCTATTCCTATTAACTTTCTCAGTGCGGACCCTAGGGAATTTGGCACTGGACATGTGGCCTGCATTGTGGGGCTCTCCGACCACTTCCGCAGCAGGGAGGGCAGAGGTCAGCACCAGCGAGGCTAGGGCCTCGGTGCCCTCCATGCAGCCCACTGTGCCAGGAGCCCCGTTCCACGGCTGCACCTCAAAGCCACAGTTCGCTCCCTCATGAAGACTTCTTCTGAAGGAGCATAACAGCTTTTAGGTCTTGGGATGCACCATGGTCACCGGTGTTACTTGCCAAGTATCCCTGGCCTCTTCCCGACAGCCTCATGACCTTGCACCCTCTGGGCCTGTGCTCAGCTCCCATCCTGGTTTTTCTGTCCCACCAGGCTGTTTGGGGCCCAACATTGCTGGGTGAGCTTTGAGAGGCATCCTGTGCACCTCGGGACTTGAGAGCAACCCTGACTCTACCCATCTCTACTCACTGGACACTGGTAGTACCTGCCCCTACCCTATGCCACCACCCCACCCCCAGAGTCATAACAACCACAGACATCTCCAGATATTGGCAAATAGCCCCAGGTGGGGCCGATCCCTCATAGGAAACCATCACTCCAGCCTCTGCTGTGCAGGTGGTGGGTGCACACTTCCAGGTACAACGCTGACCGTGTGAGTGAGTGCGAGACTCTGCATCCTTCTCTCCTCTCCTCCTCTCCTCCCCTCTCTCTCCCCTGCGCTCTCCTCCCCTCCTCCCTCTCTCCCTCTCTCTTTCTCCCTTTCTCTTACCCATAACAAACAGGAAGGTTCGAGACTGGCTGTTCTGCCCAGGACTCCCGGGTCCTTGAGCACGGAGCCATGTGGCAGAGCTCCCAGCTGACCTCTGATGAATATTCAGTATGACAGAGAAACACCCCTCTGTTCCTAGAATCCACCAGTATTTTGAGACCATTCATTGTCATGGTCTGTAAAGGCCAATGCCAGCCTGAGGGGATGGACACCCCAATTACCACAACTGAAGTAATTCAAATTGTTGTGTCTCCATCAAAACATCACATACTGTGTGCCCACAATACTTTTTAAAATAATATAAAATAAAATATTAGGATTCCAGGCCCCCAAAACAAAACAAGACAGGACAGATGCAGGAAGGAGGCTCTGTGGGGAGGAGGAGGCTGGTGTGAGCAGCGGCCAGGCCGGCACAGATGCTGGACGGTCGAGCACACTGCTCGTTCACACGTGGTTGCTCCCAGCCTGGCCACTCCTAGCTGTGTGATCTTGGAAGTCAGTCTTCCTAAGTGTCCTTCTTCCCGTGTGTAAAACAGTGATAAAAGTCGTGTCTACTTCACAAGGACAGTGACTAACAAATCTGGGAACTAGTACTCTGCTCTGCCACA
This sequence comes from Nycticebus coucang, assembly GCF_027406575.1. Classification (NCBI taxonomy): domain Eukaryota; kingdom Metazoa; phylum Chordata; class Mammalia; order Primates; family Lorisidae; genus Nycticebus; species Nycticebus coucang. Next base: position 952,497 of record NC_069784.1, on the reverse strand, counting down.
CCCTGAATTTCCCACATTGGTGATATTTTTAATCTTTGTTCACTTTTCAACTATATGATGACAAAGGGCAAGAATGACATCCATTCTTTTTTTTAAGAAAGATTACAATATATAATATTTTAAATGACTATAGAATAATAAAAATACTCAAGTATTAGAACACAATAACTAAGAAAATGCCGTAAGGGCTATGTTAACCAGTTTGATGAAAATATTTCAAATGGTATATAAAACCAGCACATTGTACCCCATGATTGCATTATTATACACAGCTATGATTTAGTAAAAAAAAAAAAGAAAGAACTATGATTAGGCCACTTACTGCCTGTTTAGTACTTTTCTAAGCATTTTACCTGTATTCATGTATTTTATCCTCATAGCATCCCTGTAAGTATATAATATTACTATTCCCATTTTATAGATCAGAAAACTGAGCACAAAGGTCAAGAAACTCATCTAAGGGTGTAGAAGCCAGTGAGTAAACGGCAAAACTGGGGCTGAGCCCCAGGCAACCCTTCCAACCACACACATCTTTCTTTTCCTGATACTATCCTTCATTTTATACTTACTATTAAAATTAATTTCTTTAAACTTATATTACATATGTTTGGATCCATAACAAATACATTATTTTCCGTGTTTTCAAGCTATATGTAAATGGTTTTCTGTTTGTATTGTTCTGCAACTTTTCACTCATCTTTGTTTAAAATGCATCTATTTAGCTTTAGTTCACGTAATGTATGTATCAATTTCCCATTGATGGACACGCAAGTTGTCTGTTATAACAAATGACATAGTTAGGAACACACACCTTTGATCACATATGGGAGACTCTAAGTCATATGCAGGAATGTAATTTGCTGGTAGATGAGGTGAGCACAACTTTGAATTTCTAGATACGACAAATCATCTTCAAAAGTCATTATACCAGGTTAACTCCCACAAGTAGAACATCTGAGCACAGTTGCACTCCATATTCTCCTAAACACTGGTGTCAACAAACTTCAAAACTCTTACCAATTTGGCAAATATAAATCCATATTTCATTTTGGTTTTACTTTGTGATTTCCCTGAGGACTAGTGAGATGAAAGGTCTTTTACTGTGTTAACTGGCCAGACAGCCAGTCTTTAAATCGCATTTCTGGGACCTCCTGTACTCCAACCGCTCCCACATACACTTGTCAGTGCAGGTGCCTGGCAGGTCCTCCCTCTGTGCTCACAGGCACTACGGACACCCCCCACAGACGCCCGTCAGAGGCAGAGCCCACACGTGCACCAGGTCCCCTGCTTGGACCTGTGATGGCACAGCCTCACACAGTGGAGACAGGGAGAGTTTCCTATTCCCATGTTACAGATGAGGAAACAGAAGCTTGAGGAGGAAAATGAATGCACCTAAGATCTCAGCTGACAACTGGGAGCAGTTCGCACCTGGATCTGTATGAGTGATCCCAGCACCTAAGCCAGTCTGTCGTTTCACACTGTGCTACAGATCCAGAGCCCTACCTGCCTTGCAGGCACTGCCTCTCCCCCACCCACTTCCCTCCTCCCTCCCACCTGCACACCTCTCATCTGGCCGGTCCCAGCAGCAGATTCCCCTGCAATAAGCAGCCCCTCGAAGCCACTGCATCTGCCAGACCAGCCAATCTCATGACAGGGCAGCCAGAGCCAGTGTCCCCTACTGCCACACAGCCCTGAGTGAAACCCCATGAGGGGCCTGTGGGCAGCTCCACAGAGAAGAGCCAGCACCACCAATCTGAGAATGTTCTCTTGTGTTCTGTTTCCCTACAAGACAGGGAGCATCATTTCCCTTTAAACATATCTCCATTTAAAAGCCTGTATTGTGCTTTCATTTTAAATATGGTGAGGATATAGCAGCATAAAAAGTTTATCCTCCCTCATCTTCACCCAAGTCACCACTTTAGCTCGGATATCACATTGATTATCTACATGTCTCCTAACTCTCAACTTCACACTGGAACAGAACTCTGAGGCACCAATGTATTAACAGACGTGAGTTTCCTCAAATATCCCTCCAGCTGCAGGCCCTGCTCACTGGAGACCTCGGAGGCCAACGAGCCAGGGCCAGTCTGCGACCTTCGCATGCCCAGACTACATGTCGGACGATCCAGGACCCAACAAGAAGAGGGGCGTTATCTGACACTGCAGGGACATCAAGGTGGATATTCTGGCTTCCCCAATGAGCCACGTGAGTGCCAAAAGAGCAGATTCTGCAAAGAATATTTTAGTCTTAGCTAGTTGAAAGAAAGGGCAGAGAAGTTCTAAAAAATGACAGATTGGGAAGGGTGCAAACAGAAAGGGACATACAGATGGAAAAGCCGTGACCACAGAGCAGCAGGATCAGCACAAGGTCAGTACACCAAACCCTGGACACCAGACCTGCAACCACAGTGCAGGACATTCAGTCACCAAACCCCGGACACCAGACCTGCGACCACAGTGCAGGACAGTCAGTCACCAAACCCTGGACACCAGACCCACAACCATAGTGCAGGATGGTCAGTCACCAACCCGGGACACCAGACCCACGACCACAGTGCAGGACAGTCAGTCACCAAACCCGGACACCTGACCTGCAACCACAGTGCAGGATGGTCAGTCACCAAACCCAGACACCTGACCTGCGACCACAGTGCAGGACGGTCAGTCACCAATCCTGGACACCAGACCTGCAACCACAGTGCAGGACGGTCAGTCACCAAACGCAGACACCTGACCTGCAACCACAGTGCAGGACAGTCAGTCACCAACCCTGGACACCAGACCCACAACCATACAGCAGAGCCACAACCAGATGGCAGAGCCCTCACAGCCTGGGGAACATTCAGAGAATGAACCCCCAACTGCTTCTCCTCCGCTCCCAAAACAAGCATTTTCCTCTTTTCCTGCTCCCTCTGCCAGAAGTCATGTAGCCCTTTCTTTGTCTAGTTAACTATGCAGAGATCCTGGAGATCTCTCCCTTCTTTCTCCTTGTCATATGCTAACAAAGTTAAGTCGTAACCACTAAGTCACACAGTTCTTCCTTTGTTTTGTTAACTACGCTGGGATCATCCTGATCTTTCCACAAAGTTGAGTAGAAACCATTAACAAGATGGTTTGTCTTTGTTAAAGTCATTTACATTTTCCTATTGTACTATGTCTTTTGTTTATGCTATTTCCCCACATTGTCTATGCCACCTCCCCCTGGACAACCTGTACAGATACTATAAAATAAAGCTGATTATATGCTTTGGGGCTGGCTGCAGCCATCAGCTCAGTCCGTCCTCCGGTCCCAGCCTTTGTTTCCGTGTCATCTTTTGGGCTGTATTTTCCTCTTTCCCCACCAATTCCACTCTGGTTCACTTCCCTTCACCATGCTGGTTCACAACAGCAGGGTCAGCCACCAAACCCAGACAGAAGGGTCATTTCTTTTCTTTCTCTTTTTTTTTTTTTTAGAGACAGAGTCTCACTTTGTCACTCTTAGTGGAGTGCTATGGCGTCACAGCTCACAGCAACCTCCAGCTCTTGGGCTTAGGTGATTCTCTTGCCTCAGCCTCTCGAGTAGCTGGGACTACAGGCACCCACCACAACGCCCAGCTATTTTTTTGTTGCAGTTTGGCCAGGGCCAGGTTTGAACCTGCCACCCTCGGTATATGGGGCCGGCACCCTACCCACTGAGCCACAGGCACTGCCCCAGCCTGCTCATTTCTAATGACGTAATAAACAAGTTTCCCTTGGGACTCCTCTGCTCATGAGCCTGGAGTCAGTATCCCACTCCCCCAAATTGTAGGAATTCACCACGTGCATAACCTGACAGGCCTTATAGGTACAGTGACACAAAACTTAATTCTCCTGGGTGAGAGTTTCTGCCTCACAACTCTGCAAGTTGGGGGTTTGATCATTTATTTACATCCGGCTTCATTCTCAAAGTGATATGAGGCGGCTGAACAGTTATTTGGCAGTTCTATAATGAGGACAAGCACAAATGTCACAGTGGCCCCACACCGCCTTCATGGGGACACACGGGCAGAGCTGCGGCCACCGTCCAGGATCACTGTGCTGACTTGTTAGCTGAGGGAGAGACACTCAGACTGGGAGGGACGGAGAAGCCGGCAAGGCCTTGCCCAGGAGGATCTGAAAAGCACAGTGGTATTTCTGCCCCGTATGTCTGCCCTGCTCAGACAATATGAGAGGGTGGACACTGAAGTTTGTGAACCCATCCTAGCGCTATGTGCCTCATTGCTCATATCACTACGGTCATCTCTGAAGTATCCCTGGGGGAGCTGTGCCCCGATGCCAGTGCCCAGTCCCCACTTCAAAGCAATTCTGGAACTCTTTTTCTGAAACGGTCATCAGAACTGTTGTGGGATGAGGTCTGACTATTCAGTTCGTGAACTCATCCCAGGAAAAGTGCTTGGAGGTGACAGTAGGGATACACAACAACAAGGCATGGAGAACTTTTTCTAGGATGAATTCATAAACTTTACTCTCTGACCCCGGGCTGTGGATAATTCCACTTGGTGACCCCTAAGAAGGGGCACTCCCCACAAAGCACTGTCATCAAGAGGATAGTTTACAAATATTTAGCAAAAAAAAAGATCTTCATCAATGTACTATTTGTAATAGCAAAAAGCTATAAATGACACATTTATGCAATACTAAGGGAACTGGTTAAGCCACCGAAAGAACGCCATATAATTTAGTATTAAACTCCATGTCTACACGAGCACAGATGCTCAAGGCAAAGGGCTCGGTGAAAAACAAACAGGATTCAAAACACGTGCAGTGCAATCTTGTTTGTTTGGTTTTTTTTTTAATCTTTTTATATTTTATCTTTTTAGAGACAGAGTCTCACTCTGTTGCTGAGGTAGAGTGCCGTGGTGTCATAGCTCACAGCAACCTGAAACTCTTGGGGTCAAACGATCCTCCTGCCTCAGCCTCCTGAGTAGCTGGGACTGCAAGTGCCTGCCACAACACCACAACACCTGGGCTAGTTTTTTGTTTTGTTTTGTTTTTTCTATTTTTAGTAGAGACAGGGTCTCACTCCTGCTCAGGCTGATCTCTAACTCCTGAGCTCAAGCAATCCACCTGCCTCAGCCTCCCAGAGTGCTGGGATTATAGGCATGAGCCACCACACCTGGTCCCAATCTCATTTTTGTAAAAGAAAAATATTTGAGTTTAGAAAGATTCAGAGGATTTAATAAATACAAAATTATGCTAACTCAAGCTTACCAAATGCCCACCATGGGGGGGCCACCGACCTACACTCTCCCCATGTAGTAACGAACTTAATCTCTGCAGCCTCCCTCATCTTCCGTAAGAGGAAACGAGCAGGACCTTCGGTGATTCACCTAAAGTCCCACGGTCAGTGAGCCAGAATGGCACCCAGCTGAGCAGGTCCCTGTCGGCGATGTGCCCAAAGTTCCCCCGTAAGCATGGCCGGCACCAGGCCGGCTGCCCCGCATCAGGCTGTTACCCACTCCATTCTCAACACAAGCACAGTCATTGTATCCGGTGTAACTGGGAGAACAATGAGTTATTTTTGTTTATATGATTGCATTTCCTAAATTTTCTACAGTTTACATTTTTTACTTTTATGATTCAAACCACACTGTATAAACTAAATAAAACAGCCACGTGTTATACCATTAGGGCCAACGTGCCTTTCCTGAACATCTACGGAGACCACCCTCTGCCAGGGAGCACCTCAGCCAGCCTGGGAGGTGAACTAAGGCTGCCCACAGGTCTTCGGCAGGGGTCCCCAACACCAAGCAGCCTGGGGGCTGACCAGAGCGTCCCTCTGCACTTGACTTTCCAGGGCCTGACTTCCTCGTGGTAACTGTCTCAGCCTGCGAGCCAAGAGATGGAAAACCCTCTTGGCAACAGCCGCAGTTCTTGGGACATCAGTCTTCCTCAGTGGATCCTCAGAAACTCACCTCTTCTCTCGCCAGAACATCACATAGTTCTTATAGCTGTGAGTTTCTGCCCCACCGTGTTCAGGGCCAGCCCGTGGGGAGGTGACTGACATGGGGCCTTGGTGTCACCATCTGATCACACACATCCCTGGTCAATGGGGCCTCTTCTCTGTGGTCATTTAAAGCATCATGATGTTGAGAAGGCCTCATCCTCATTTCTACAACACTGGCAATGGCCTTGACACTACCATGACTGTGCCATTGACCCCGCTCTGGGAAAGTGCCATTGCCCCCCACAAAGCTTGACAGTGGGTGAGAGCCGGAGTCACACTGCTGAAGGCCTCAGCAGCCTTGTTCATAGCAGACTCTGGGCCTCTCAGCTTCCCAGCAGCTGGAGAAATGGATTGCAGGGGGGGCAACAACCAGACACACCCAGAGCAGCCCCCACTTTGGCTTCCAGACAGAACCTGCTTGGACGTCAGTCCCAGTGCACCCAGCTCCACGGAGCTATAGGGAAAGGGATGGACTTTGGGGACACAGGTCTTAGACTGTGCCTTGGTTTTCCCTTAAAAATTATGTGACCTTGAGCATGTCATTCCACTCCCCCAGGCCTCCTTCCCCCAGAACACATAAACCAAACTAATTAGAAACAAAAACTTCCCGGGGCAGTGCCTGTGGCTCAGTGAGTAGGGCGCCGGCCCCATATGCCGAGGGTGGCGGGTTCGGACCCAGCCCCGGCCAAACTGCAACAAAAAAAATAGCAGGGCATTGTGGCGGGCGCCTATAGTCCCAGCTACTCAGGAGGCTGAGGCAAGAGAATCGGGTAATCCCAAGAGTTAGAGGTTGCTGTGAGCCGTGTGACGCCACGGCACTCTACCCGAGGGCGGTACAGTGAGACTCTGTCTCTACAAAAAAAAAAAGAAACAAAAACTTCCCCACACGCCTCATAGCACCAATGTGATCAAACAAGACCGTATGTGACGGTGTGAATTTTACATACAGAGATCCTGAAATGACCAGGGATTTTCATTTTAGTTCTTAGAAACTCAGCTTTCCTGGTACGTGAGTCCCTGGATTGCCTGCTGTGGAAAGGCCAGGAATACAACTAGAAATTAACATTGCAGAGAAAAAAATAAAACTGAGCAAAGCAATCAATACTCCCTATGCCAAATAAGAGGTCAGGCATGGGACAAAGCCACCATATCAACACCTGGGCTTCAGTGGCCAGCAGAGGTCTGGGTGTCACTTGTGCCACTAGCTAAACAGTCCAGAGAAGTGAGTAACTGACCAAAGCTGTGCCCTCCTCACCAGCAGAGCAGAAATGTTAACGGAACGCCACGCAGGACTTTGTGAGGGTTAAATGTGACAAGGTTCCACAAAACCATCAGTGTCGATGCAGGTGTGTGGTGAGGATTTAATAGTTAATAACTACCAAGTGGCTCAGGAGACACAAGGGCAAAGCCATGGAAAACTCTTCAGCAAGAAAGGCCACTCAGCTTCAGGGCAGCAAAGCTGGACTGGAAATGTGCCCACAGGGGCAGCTTCTCTTCCCGGCACCTCCAGCCACAGCACATGCCAACGCTTCACTGTCGGAGGCCAGGACAGCCGGCGTCTACACAGAGGGACTTCTTGACAGCTCCGAAGTTTTCATTCCCCATCATTATGGGGTTCAGTGCCTGGTGGAGGGACTTCTGAGCTGTTTGCTAGACGATTCTTCAGGTTCTCACAGGTTGAGTGGCAGTGGCTTTTGAAATATTACATTTCTGCACTAGTGGCAAAAAATATGAGCTGTTAAAGGTCTAAGTCATGTGATGACCCTGTATGGCAGTAGCCTTGGACACAGAAAGGTCAGCAGCTGCTTGACAGGCTGAGCGTCAGATGCAGGGCTGGGCAGCACCTATTGGGGGCTCTGCGCATCCAGCAAGCACACAGGGCCTGGCCACAGAGCGGATGTGCCAGGGAGTTGGACCTTCTGGGTCCCTGGAGCATCACAGCTCTTACCAGTCAGCAGGACACCCAGCCCACCTCGGCCTACAGTGCCATGACAGGGTCTTTAGAATAATTAACTTAATGGCCTGCTGCCATTTCCTGTGTCAAACCATGGCCCAGAAATGGGGATCATTTAGCCAATAACAAGAATACTCTTGAGGATGTCCAAAAATCCACAGGAAAATTAGAGATTTGAGTAATAAATGATTTCTGCTATAAGTTATATCAGTGGTAAACAGTGAAAAATGCACTTGTACATGTCTATGGTTTACATTTTACATATATTTTGATTTCTATATTAATTGTGTTAGCATGCCAATTATTAAACATTTTATTCTCACTACGGGGACCGTACAATCAGTATGCACACTATTTCTGGACTCTTCAGGACATCGATGGAAGAGCCCTGTAGCCAGGGGAGAATCACAAACCTCCTAGGTCCCTTCCACTTCCACTGTTCTTTGACAGTGTCATTGCATAGAGGCCATCTGCTGACCACCCTCTCCTGATGAGGCCCCCTGCTGACCACCCTCTCCTGATGAGGCCCCCCCTGCTGACCACACACTCAAGACTAGACACTTTGCTGACCACCCATTCCACATGAGGTCCTCTGCTGACCACCCACTCCAGAGAACACCTTCTGCTGACCAACCACTCTAGATGAAGCCTTCTGCTGACCATCTACGCCACACAAGGCTACACAGTCTCAACAAACTGCTAACTTGTACTCATAGTGAGCACAGAGCCACAGAGAGTCCACTTGGGAAACTGAGACTTTGGTGAGATGAATCTAGCAGTCATGGCAGAATGAGACTGAGCCCAGGTGTGCCTGGACCCAAAGTCTCTGCTCTTATTCGCCTCCCCATCCTGACTCTCTCAAGAGGGACTTTGTCCCTATTCTCCCATTCGCTCTGTTCCTGCACCCGAGGACTCGAGCAATCTGCTCACGTGAGAATTACTCTGGAATGAGCCTGTCCCCTGAACTCTGGTTCTTCAGTAACAAGGATCACACAGTAAGTATGCAATAAACATGTGTGGAACCTGGCTGCACAGACAGCGTGGCGGGGACAGCGAGGAAGACCAGATGGCTCGGTCAGGCAAGGACTGGGCTTTCCTAACTGCAGACATGGCCAGTCTCGCTCTGCCTCGCCCCCCTCCCAGGCTCCTGATAGCAGCTGCGTCTTCCAGCACCCACTGCGTGTGCCTGTGTGGAGATTTCAGAAAACTGAGTTTTATTGCACAGAAATCTAACATTTGATGAGAAAACCAGGGAGAAATTTTACCTTCAGAGAGATAAGAGGAGCCAATTAGAAAACCAAAACTAGCTCCTCTCGCCCCAAAGGATCAACAGCATGAAAAAAACAAGAGTGGAAAAAATGGAAATGCCCCCAAAGGGAAACCACACTGAAACTCAAATGGCACTGTGCACACTAGCGGGACTGGTCCTGGGGAGTCCAGCCGGATGGATGGGGTGCGTTTGCTCCTTTAAGGATCTAGGAAATCGGCCTGGAGTGGCCAGTCCAAATTCTACCCAGTGAACTCCCATATAAAACAATCCATGGATATTGCTGAATTTGATTGCTTTGTTTATACCCATATACAGCAAATAGAGTAAGTACCACAATGAGCCGGGGACAGGGGGTTACATAGGGAGCCGCCTCCTCCAACATCTGGGCCAAATAAAGAGGTTCAGGCATTGTGACATAATTGAAATCAAATCTATTCAATAAGATCAGAACCCCAAATAGAAACCTGGAGAAACAAAAAGAGCTCTGCCCACCACGAAGATTCCCAGTTCCAGGAAGGGAACTTTCTCTAACCCAAGCGGTTCTCAACCTGAGGGTCACGACCCCTTTGTAACAATGAAAATACATCGCAGCATAAGGAAGGTTGAGAACCACTGCTCTAACCAAAATATCAGGGCCTAAAGTGCATAAAATGGAGCATGGCATTTCTCTCTTAATGACTAGCCTGAAATAGAGAATGTCCCTGTCATCTGACCCTGTCCACGAAGAAGGACAGAGATAGCAGAGGGTTGATGGGCTGCTTTAAGAAAACAGCAAAGAAAAAATGAGGCAACATCTTCTTTTTAACATTTTGGCTACATTTAATGGGGACGTGGAGACACTAAAGGGCAGTGGATGGACTCAGCTCCCACAGGACCTTTCGTGTCCCGGTGGGATCTCAGAGCCAGCATGTTTGTCCAGGTTCCACAGGCCCAGGAAGAGGGTCTCAAGCTCCTTCCATTCCACAAGACTGTTTTCTAGAACTCCCAACAGGAACTCTGAAGTCCCCACAGCAAGTCAACTTTTCAGAAAAAGATCTAATTGCTGCTCTCCAGAAGAACCACAGCAACTGTCTGAACAGACACTGCTTATTGTTTATAAGATCGGGGAAGGTGCAACTCTAACACACACCATGTGTATGCACACCCCAAAGTGACGTCTCCACATGCTCGGAGCCAGGCTAGCACACAGCACACCACAATTAAACAGAAAGATATTTTGTTCCTATTTTTCAATAAGAAACCATGTCTGAAAGAGGCCAGTCCACTCACTGAGGTTGCTCAGCACATACACAGATGTCCGTCTGATGCCAAGAGCCAGGCTCTGTGCACGTCGTTAGGCACGGCTGGGTACACGTGGTCAGACAGGGGGGAGCCCTCCTCAGATCATGAGAGGAGGCGACTCGGACTCACAACCCTTAATACTCAATCAGGTGTTAGCCACGTCACCCTGGGCCTCAGAGGGGAACACCAGGAAGAGAAAACGCCCGCTCCGTAGTCAAAGGCTAGGCTTAGTTTTTTTAAAAAGGAGCTTTATTGACATATGTGACACTGACAAACAGTAAATTCTACATTTCTAAAATGTAAACATTTCATCAGTTTTGACATATATATGCATACGCACGTATGTGAGATAAATTCCTCAGCGTGTTTGATCACTAATCTACTGTGAGCCAGGATCTCTGAACACTCTGAACACTGTGTGTACACAGCCAGTGAGAACTCAGAGAAAGACTCAGCACTGCAGCCAATACACACACACCACACACTGCTGCAAATACACACACACACCACACACTGCTACAAATACACACAGACACACACCACACGCTGCTACAAATACACAGACACACACCACACACTGCTGCCAATACACACACACCACACACTGCTGCCAATACACACAGACACACACCACACACTGCAGCCAATACACACACACACCACACACCACACGCTGCTACAAATACACAGAAACACACCACACGCTGCTGTAAATACATACAGATACACACCACACACTGCAGCAAATACACAGATACACACCACACACTGCAGCAAATACACACAGATACACACCACACACTGCTGCAAATACACAGATACACACCACCCACTGCAGCCAATACACACAGATACACAAGACACACTGCTGCAAATACACAGATACACACCACACACTGCTGCAAATACACACAGATACACACCACACTGCTGCAAATACACAGATACACACCACACACTGCAGCCAATACACACCACACACTGCTGCAAATACACACAGATACACAAGACACACTGCTGCAAATACACAGATACACACCACACACTGCTGCAAATACACACAGATACACACCACACACTGCAGCCAATACACACAGATACACACCACACACTGCTGCAAATACACAGATACACACCACACACTGCTGCAAATACACACACACACACACTGCATACTCAAAGCGATCTTGCAAGAAACATTTCAGAAAAGCATCTTCTATCCTTCCCCAGATGTAAAATGCCTAGACCTCCTGGATAGGAGGGACCCTTGCAGGATGCCTTGCCAAGCAGCACTGCTCTGAACACTCTCTATCTGCTGCAAACAGTTTACATCAGCATTTCTTAAATGAGATCAATCAAGCACAGGTCCCAGAATCATCTAAGGTCCTTACCTAAAATGCATGTTCCTAACGTCCACTTCTGACCATGGGAGAGTAAATGGCATTGGACTAGCCCGCCTGTCCAATACCTGTGACAGCTACAGGAAACATTGGGTTTTAGGCATTAAACGAAGGCCACAAAGGACCAGGATCTTAGAAAGGAAGGAAGCACAGAAGGTGGGCCCCGCGGCTGCCCCCACCCCTGCCTGGAGACAATTTCCTGCTACTGGAAAGGGATCTGGAGCCCAACCAGAGAGGGGTCTTGCTGAGCTGTGGAGGCAGAGCTCAAAAATATAAAACCAGCTAGGAAGAAGCCAGGATGTACAGGGGAGGGCACAGTGTGGGGTGGGGAGTGCTGGGGGGGAGCCCAAAGTCAGCTTGGAAATCCACCCGGAGTCATTTGGGAAGTTGGGGAGACTGCCCAGGCAGAGTTGAGAACCAACCTCCCCTATACCAGAGGCCACGCACACTGGGCGTGCTGAAGTTCTCACCCAGCCAGAGTGGGAAGGCCCGCTGAGCACCTCAAACACAGCACTTCTGTATCAGAAAAGCCACATCCAAAACCAGAAATACAAGCCAGATCTTAAAGGCTATACCCCAGGACTAAGTTTAACAACACCCTGTGATTAAATTTAAAACCACAATTCATTTTCACAAAGAATAAAAGCAAACCTCACAGGACCAGAAGGATATGCCGCTAATTTAACTGTCTTCCAGAGTAGAATTCAGTTATGTTTTAAAGGAAAATTACAATACAGACTCTAAAAAGTAACATCACAATGCCTATCGTGCAATCAAAAACAACTTAGCTTGTAAAGAGCAGTGAAATCGACCAATAAAAAGGTAGTGAAGAGGGAGAGGACAGGGGAGGGGCGGGGGCGCTGGTCAGCTCCCAGTGAGGGACACTACCTAACAAACGCAAACACTGTAACCTAATCACCCGTACCCGCACATCAATCTGAAATTTTGAAAAAGTAGTAAATGGAAACAGGTCTTCATCTTCCCCAAGTATTGGAAATAGCGAAAACTGTGCAGTACAGTAATATGCTTCAAAGACTGAAGCAAAGAGATGGTCTTAATAGGGTAACAAGAAAGAATGTCAAAAACAATTCTAGACTTGAAAAGTATAATATCTGAAATGAAAACTTTGCTAAATAGGCTTAAGAACAGATTAGAAACTGCAAAAGAAACAATTGCGAACTTGAAGACAGGTCGCTAGAAATTGTTCAATCCAAAACACGGAGCCAAAAGAAAACTGAAAAATTAAAGTTTCAGTGACCGGTGAGACAACACTAAGTTGTTTACTATCAATTAAGTAGAATCTGAGAAGGGAAGGAGAAAGAAAATGGGACCAAAAAAATATATTTTATTCCCAACATTTGGTGAAAAAAATCAACTTAAAAATCAGAATATCTTGGATAATTTGGATAACTTGCATAATTCTTGTTAGAGGGGCTGTTACAGACACTGTAGGATTTTCGGCACACCCCTGGCCTCTACTGACCAGCATACAGCAGTATTCTCCCCTCCTCAACCCTGAGCATCTGAACATCTCTCCAGAAACTACTGAACGTTTCCTTCAGAACTCAAATTGTCTCTGCTTGGGAATTACGGTTATAGATCCAAGAAACTCAGCAAACTCCAAATGAGATAAATAGACAAACAATCCCCTTAACTACATCAGAATCAAACTGCTGAAACCGAAAAGAAAATCTTAGCAGCAGAAAGATAGATTACATGCTGCAGACAGAAGAAAACAATGTAAATACTGGCTGACTTATCTATCAGAAGCAATGGAGGCCCAAAGATAATGGAATGACTTATCATTACCAAGAATTTTATAGACAGCAAAAACATTCTTTAAAAACAAGTTTTTAGATTAAAAAAGCAGGAGAATTTGTTACTAGATAGATGGCCTGCATTACAGGAAATAATAAAGGAAGTTCTTCAGGCTCAAGGGTGATGTTAACAGATGGAAACTTGAACCACCTGGGTCTACAGAAAAAGAACAAAGCACCAGAAATGGTAAACGTATGGATAAACATAAAAGACTGTTTTTTCTTCTCTTATCTGAAAGGTAATTGTTTCAAGCAAAAATAACAGAATCTATGGTGGGTTTATTGCATAGATGCAAAATATGTAACAAAATAAGGATGGGTGGAAGGTAAGTGCGATTTACTACTGTAACATTATTTTATTTTACTCTAAGTATATAGTGGTGAGTGAAGAATGCATATTGTAATTCCTGGAAAAAAACACATATCAACAACAAAAAAGAGGGGGCGATAGCCAAAAGCCAGTAGAAGAATTATAATTTTATATTAAAAATACAGTAGACCCTCCATAGCTGACCCACCACCCTACACTGACCACCTCCTTAAGGTGACCTAAAGTTCATAGACCGGACATGCACCACGTGTCCCTTGTGGTGACCACCTCTGTGTGATGACCAGCTTGTTTCAGCCTCTTTGATCACTCACGGAGGTCCTACTATATGTGGTTAATCCCAAGGCTGAAAAAGAAAAACAAAAAATGGAGAGACAGTGAGAAACACAAACATCAAGACAGTGGACTTAGTCCCAACCATATCACGATAAATCTAAGGAGATGAAATATAATTATTAAAAGGCAGAGATTATCACACTGGATAAGAAGCAGGACCGAATTATATGCTGTCTACAAGAGATGCACTTTGATTACAAAGTCAAGACCTGCTGATAGTAAAAGGATGAGAAAAATTTATGCAAAATAACAAGCAAAAGGAAGCAGGTACACCTGTATCATCCAATTAATTTCAGGACATGACATGTTCCAGCGATAAAGAGTAATGTTTCATAATAATAAAAGGCTAAATTATTCCAAAAGAAATAATATCCCTGGGCAGTGCCTGTGGTTAAATGGGTAGGGTGCCGGCTCCATATACCAAGGGTGGCAGGTTCAAACCCAGCCCCAGCCAAACTGCAACAAAAAAATAGCTGGGCGTTGTGGCGGGCGCCTGTAGTCCCAGCTACTCAGGAGGCTGAGGCAAGAGAATTGCTTAAGCCCAAGAGATGGAAGTTGCTGTGAGCTGTGACATCACAGCAAGCACTCTACCTAGGGCGACAGCTTGAGACTCTGTCTCAAAAAAAAGAAAGAAAGAAAACAAAATCTTTGCATGTATGACCATGACTATGTGGTTGAGAGAAGGGGAAGAGGAAGGATGAATTCACATTTCTACTTTTAAACAAAAGTTTTCATTCTGATATTAATATACACATTATAGGTACATTGTATTTGTTATATTTTATATATTAAAATATTTTACATACTTTTGCTATATATTATATAAGACAGAGCTTATTGATAATCAACATAGAAAATCTGGGCACATTCTAGGACAGAGAGAAGGGTCGGGCAGACCGGACGGCACACGCAGCCTCCGTGGTCGGCGTCTGGGAGCCCACACGTCCTCCCGTCCTCAGTTCCGTGTTTCTGCACACGTGCACATGCATTGTGGTTCTGTGTTTGGACCTGGCATTTTCCCACTTACCAGTGAGCAGCAGTCTTCAAGTCACAAGCACTTTCCTCTGACATCCCAGGAGAACTGCATCATAATTATTAGCTGGTTTTCTATTTGGATGTGCTGTGTGTTGCTATGAAAGTGCATATACACAGGGTAGAACTCCAGTGTTTATTCCAGCTTGAGGGTGTGCATGCATTTTTGTGGCCATGAGAAAGAGGACAGCTTTATAGCGAGGGTGGTATCTGAGTTGCAGTTTAAGGGGAAGTGGGCTGACGTGCTTTTCAGACTGAGGGATGAAGGCAAGCTAAGGTGCTGAGATCAACCAGTCAAGGACGGACATGAAAGTGGGAGGGTCACAGCTGAGCAAGGCATGGCTCTGCTGGGTCGGGGTGGCGGCTCTGAGGAGGTGGGAAATGTGCCCGAGCCACTGCCTGTAGTGCACTGGGGCCTGGGAACTATTTCCTCAGGGACAGGAGGGGACTTTGGGGGCTGGTTATTAGGGCAGGGTGGAGGGCATCAAGGTGGGGGATGTCAGGGTGGGGGGCATCAGGGTGGGGAGTGTCAAGGTGGAGGCTAAGGTGGGAGATGTTAGGGAGGTGGGGATGAACCTGGGAAGGGTCATGGTCCTCAGATCTCACAGGTTTGAAGGTTAAGCCAAAGAGTAAGAACTTTCATCAGACTTTATGTAACTGCCTACAGGGATTTGGTCCTGACACTGACAGAAAAAATGACCAAAAAATGGATATCGGCAAATCCCCAGAGGCCACC
Organism: Nycticebus coucang; assembly: GCF_027406575.1. Lineage (NCBI taxonomy): Eukaryota > Metazoa > Chordata > Mammalia > Primates > Lorisidae > Nycticebus > Nycticebus coucang. The sequence goes on along the minus strand of NC_069784.1, from coordinate 936,378 downwards.
TGCAGAGCAGAGTGATGTTGCCTCAGATGAGTGGATTTCCCAGGGGTAGCACGTTCTTTGGGGCAAATTTCAAAAGTTAAGAATTCCATCCCAGGTGGCGCCTGTGGCTCAGTGGGTAGGGGCCAGCCCCATATGCTGAGTTTGAACCCACCACCAGCCAAACTGCAACAAAAAAAATAGCCGGGCATTGTGGTGGGTGCCTGTAGTCCCAGCTACTTAGGAGGCTGAAGCAAGAGAATCACCTAAGCCCAGGAGCTGGAGGTTGCCGTGAGCTGTGTGACGCCACGGCACTTTACCAAGGGCGATAAAGTGAGACTCTGTGTCTACAAAAAAAAAAAAAGAATTCCATCCCAAGGCTGTCTTGAAGGAAATTTCAAGGCAGCCCTTCAGCATCTAATTATAAAATAAATATATGACTGAGAGGCTCCTGTAGGTAGTCTCCATAATAAGTCACAGCAAGCATAAAAATGCTGACTGCGGTAGAGCAAACTTGGACTGAGGATGCGTGTGAACATGAACTACACAGGGAATGCAGACAGTCTGAAGGTGAATCCTGGGACAAAAAAAAAAAAAAAAGAACCCACAGCAAACATTCGGGAGAAAATCTGCTCCCTAAGTGCAAAGAGAACCTGCCACTCTCTGCTCCCCTGGTCTCGAGGCCAAGAGAACCTGCCTCTTTCTGCTCCCCTGGTCTCGAGGTCAAGAGAACCTGCCACTCTCTGCTCCCCTGGTCTCGAGGCCAAGAGAACCTGCCTCTCTCTCTGCTCCCCTGGTCTCGAGGTCAAGAGAACCTGCCACTCTCTGCTCCCCTGGTCCCACACCCACAGTGGGCCCAGCTGACAGGGTGGACAGATCTGTGGAGACCATCTGACAAATGTCTGCCCATGAACTTCTCTTTTGGAACAACCAAATATCAAGCAGATTCAAAATGAGTGTGAGGGGCTGGCTTCTGTACTGGCCAGAGCTGGTAACTCCCTCAGTCTGGACTCACACATGGAAGACATGGACGAAACCCCAAAAGCCAGAGGCATGCCCTGACTGCCGGGTGCTTGCTGCCCCCTCTTCAGACTCTCTCCACTCAGAAATGAGCCCCCTATGCTTACTTTTCCAAAAATGTCTTGACTCAACAAGAAACACTCCTGGAGAAACAGAAAAAGAAAAAAAAGCATATGGTCCTAGCATGACGTGAGTAAAAGAGTGTAGGGATTGCCAAGGAGCAGCCATGCACCCACGCCACAACCCGCCGTCCCTACACCTGTGTGCAGTGGGTAATCTCTCTGAGCCTCCGTTTCCTCAACTGTAAAGTGCGGGCCCCATATACACAACAATGTTTAAACGAGATAATAGTGGATAAGCATCTGTCACCTAGAAGACGATCACAAGTAATGTTTGCCTGTGCATGCCTGCCTCTGCTCCCAGGTGGGAAAGGAGAGGGAGCCTAGAGAGCAATACACACACACACTCGCATGCACACGCATGTGTGCACACATACACACGGTGTGCATGTGCACAATATGCACTCACATGCATGTACTTACGCACGCACACACATGAACACACGTGCACAGTACACACACACACACGCCCACATACACACACTCACATGCACACATGTGCGCAAACACGCAAGGAAAGGACAGCGAAACTGTCTGCATCAAGGGACGGCACATCCTTCTTAAATTCAGTGGAAAGATCACTTACTCGCTGCCTTTATGCAAAGGGAAAGCCTCTGACACCTTCCTAGGTGATCATCACCAACACAAATCCATCACCCGTCAGCATGCACCATCCAAAGCACAAATTAGTAAACGGTGACTTGAGGCTGTGGTACTGAATTAACAAGAACATTGCTCACAATGGGGAAATCTCATTTGTATTTCACAGGGATCTGAAGTGTACGGAGATCAGGCAGCGGGACATAACCCTCAGATGGAAATCCTCACACACAGCTCCATCCTGCCTGAGGCCGGCTTGCCAACCAGAGGGCTGGGGTCCTTCCCCAGCTCCTGCATTAACTAGCTACTCAGCCTGTCTTTCTGGTTTAATTATGCTTCAATAATCCTGACAAGATCAGCTGGGCCTCACTGTAAGTCATGACAGTGGAAATCCTGAAATAAAACCAAGATTAATGCTCTGACCCCAATCTTGGCACAGAGGCCCATTAACTGGAAATCGGGGACTTAATTGAATTCTGGGCACAGCACTGCCAGCTGGATTGAGTTTTCTGAGGCCTGTTTCTTCACTCACATGAAGATGGCTGAAATGCACTAAGGACAAATATTGGGCGTTGCTGAGCAGACAACTGTCTCCCTGGCACACTAGTTGCCCCACCATCAGAAGAGCCTCGAGTCATGCTCCAGAGGCTGTCGCCCTCGTTCAGCCACACTCACTCCCTGTCTGCTTCATGCTCAGGGATGTGACATGGCCTCTCTGTACCTCGGTGAGATGACACTAGTCAAGCTGATTAAACACATGTAGGTGCTCGACAAGGAGGAGTGCCGTCAGCATCCTCATCACACTGTCTTTGCCACCACATTGTTGAAGGAGTTGGAGGGAGGACAGACCGTGCAGCGTCTCTCCTGCAGCTGCACCTGACTGCTGCTCACATGGCACCACCAGGGACACAGGAGAATCTCCCTGAGGTCAGGCGGTGTCTGCCTCGACTTGGCATTTGCCCAACACAGATTCCAGGACAGGGGTCCCCTCCTGCCCAAAGAAAATGCAGTCTAAGACCTTCCATGGAGGCCCGAAGCCACAGGTAATACCAAACCCAACTGCCCTCCGTCCCCACATTTCTGCTCATGTCTCCCTGTCACAAATTTAGCGTCTTTTCCACTAAACTAACACAAATTTCCCTTTCCCTCTTCACGGACAGGAAATTCATTCTTACTGTAGATCTTAGAACCTTGGCATATGCTTTCTTTTCCTTTCCTTATTAAGTCAGAACGTCTGTCTTCCAGGATTCTCTTGGCCTCTCTGAACGGCCAGCATCACCATTCCGTGATTTGGGGCCACTGGGAAGTGAAGAAGGGTGACCTGAGCACAGGTGCCGAGACGTCATGACAGTCCAGCTGATCCCTACACAGGTCCCGAGGGACTGACGGGAGCATGGGAATGCGGGACAGAGGGACAGCACACATCTCAAGCAGGACGGAGTGGGACAGAGCCAGATTTCATCATGCAACTCAGAACAATACTCAACTTAAACTTATGAATTGTTTATTTCTAGAATTCTCCTAATATCGTCAGGTTCCAGTTGCCTGCAGATTACTGAAACCACAGAGGCAGGGAAGGGGTTGGAGGATAGGGTCGGGGAGGTAACCACTGTCTGTCTTTTCTGTCTCCTGCAGCTTGGTCTGCGTGTTCCATCTGCTCAGGGGACAAAGATTTACATGCACAAATCTTCACCATCCCTGAGAGACAGGTGTTGTGGCCTCTAGGGCAGAGGAGGATAGAGGCTCTGAGAGCAGCAGGTGCCAGGCACTGCCTGTGACAGACACAGGAGCCGAGACGTTGGGGTGTCTCCTCATAGAACTAGGTGTCCACAGAGGGTGTACAGGGATGGGGGAGGCGACCAGGGTGCATGGTCCTCAGACCCTCCAAATGCTTGAAGGTCAGACTAACCTTCAAAGGAGTAGATAAGGTATTTAGAATTATTGGGAGGGTGTGGGAATTGCTCTTTTAGAAGCTGCAACACAAAATTAATTGAGAATCAGAAAAGGAGCTCAGTGAGAAGGCAGTGCTGAATCCCTGCCTATACTGGGCTGTGCTTAATTCACACCCGAATCCTGCTGGCCTGCACCCAGAAAACACTTAGCAAGAGATACAGTCCAAAAAGGTCACTCAATTAAACTGAACTGAATCTGTCAAGAAACCAA